>NC_063207.1:6277190-6289690 GCF_017589495.1 Alosa alosa | reverse complement strand
GCAAAGTGAATTGTGTGGTGTTTGCTCCGGGCCAGCAGGGGGCAGGGTCGGGTGATGGGGCTTAGCTGCGTGAAGTGTGAATTGTTCTCATTACTGCAGAGAGCTTGAACCTGATACGCTGTCTCCTCGTTTCTCTCCTGTTTTACAGGTGGGTAAATGTACAAAAACACCTCAGAACTAGGATTTAGCCATACTGAAATGTGTTTGGGATATGAGTGGACTGTTTTAGTGAAGTAATTTTCATAGAGTCTGTTTATGATTTTGTTTGAAACGAGAGGGCAAGTTAGCTTAACACACACACACACTGTCCCACGTGCGTACACACGCGAAGATATTTTATGAGCTTACAATGTAACGAGTGTTGGTTAGCTCACTGTATGTTAGCTCCCCACCATCGGTTGGAAATGTTTTGTTGCTCATTGAGTTTACACAAGAATGGTTACAGTTTAAAATGACATGAAGTTAGTTTTGAGCATGATTTGCAGTACTGTATTCACGTGATGCTGATAAAACACGGTGAATGGAAGTTTCCAAGTATGCTAAACATAGCTGGTGAATATTACCATTGTCTTTACATTTCATTTTGATAAATAGTGTAAAATACACGCACGAAGAGTAAGTGAACATGCAGTTGGTGTTTATTGTATTATGGATTTTGTATTGACATGGACACTGAAATTCATTGTAATGTTAAAAAGACATTGAATATGCAATATGTCAAACATAAAAAGATTATTAACAATACAGTTGTATTTGCTGAAGAAGATTCTTAAATAAATTACTGCAGAGAGCTTGAACCTGACGCGCTGTCCTCTTTTCTCTCCTGTGTTACAGGAGTCAATCTGTTCACCACGGTGCTGTTGCTACGGTACCCGTTACACTAGCACTAGCACTCTCCAAAGCCTAGGCCAGTCATATTGTGGGCAGCCGTGGCCCACTGGTTAGCACTCTAGACCTGTAACCGGAGGGTTGCCGGTTCGAACCCTGACCAGTGGGCCACGGCTGAAGTGCCCTTGAGCAAGGCACCTAACCCCTCACTGCTCCCCGAGCGCCGCTGTTGTTGCAGGCAGCTCACTGCGCCGGGATTAGTGTGTGCTTCACCTCACTGTGTGTTCACTGGGTGCTGAGTGTGTTTCACTAATTCACGGATTGGGATAAAAGCAGACCAAATTTCCCTCACGGGATCAAAAAAGTATATATACTTATACTATACAGTCTCCAACAGCCTGGGGGGACTCATCCCGACCCCGAGTCTGAGGAGACCCATCAGGACAGAATGACAGCTATATCAGCTTGCAGCTCTGCCAGATGGTAGCACCATTAGTGATGGCAGACATGAGCCTACCTGCTTTTGTGTGTGTGTGTGTGTGTGTGTGTTTGTGAGAGAGAGAGTGTGTGTGTGATGATGTGATTTGCAGAGTCAGTCACCACTGAGGGCAATCTCACTCACTGGCACAATACGAGAAGCAGCAACCCTCAGGTGACTTTTGCAGACACACACACACACACACACACACACACACACACACTAGACCTTTACTGACACACACACACACATGCTCAGCACCTCATAGTACAGTACAGTATGTATGTGCGTGTGTGTGTGAGTGTGTTTGTGTGTGTCAGCATGTGTGTGTTTGAGGGTGTGTACATGTACGAATTCTGCAGTACACAGTTCATGTAAGATTGTGTTTCCCGATGAGTGTGTGTATTTTAATGTGAGTGTGTGCTTTTGCCTGCATGGTGGTGGTGGTGGTGATGATGTGTGTGTGTGTGTGTGTGTATTCATTTGTTTGAAATGAACAGCCCATTAGGAAGGTGATGGGTGTTGGTCTTGTTAGTGTGGCACTAAAATAAGGTGCAGCTCCAGCGGAGGGGACAGGTGAGGATGAGAGTGTTTGTGTGTGTGTGTGTGTGTATGTGTGTGTGTGTTTGTGTGTGTGTGTGTTGCTGAAATAAAGTGTGTGTCCAGTGAAGGGGACAGGTGAGAATGGGAGTGCTGAGCTGAGAACAAATGAGACAATTTAACCAGATGAACAAGAACAGGAACAAGGCCATTGCCACCACCACACACACACACACACACTACCTCATCTACCTTATCAATTAGATCTTTCCAAGCTACTACATAGTGTATGTGTCTGTGTGTGTGTGAGAGAGAGAGAGAGAAAGAGAGTGTGTGTTTAAGTATGTGTGTGTAAGAGAGAGAGAGAGTGTGTATGTGTGTGTGTGTAGCGCAGTAAAAAGTCTGAGCGTCACCTTCAAACTTGGCGGATGAGGGGCAGGTGATGGCTCAGAATGGATGTGTGCTTTATGATGCTTGACTGACTCTGAGGGCTTGCAGGACGGCTCTGAAGAGTGTGCGTGTGTGTGTGAGTGTGTGTGTGTGAGTGAGTGTGTGTGTGTGTGTGTGTGTGTGTGTGAGCAGAGCTGATATCGCTGCAGAAGAGATTAATCTATCTTAATGATTACGTGTACTCAAGATGGGTCCCCTGCCAAAAAGCGAGCTCTTACATTCTCATCGTGTCATAATTTGCATGATTTATGAATGTTGTGTTTCCTGCCAAATGTCCTTTGGATAATGACTGATTATTTGTTTGGCTGGGAGAGATAATTCCCAAACACAAATAACGATTTGACTTTTCAAAAATGACATCTTTACCATTACGGAAAGGCAATAAACTTTAAAGTGACGATAAAGTGTCAGGACAATGTTAACATTAAATCTAAAACAAATCAGTCTATATGTTTTCCATATTATTGCAAATATTTGTTAACAAACAAATATTTGCAATAATATGGAAAACATATAGACTGATTTGTTTTAGATTTAATGTTTAATTAAATATTATTATTATAAATTAATACATACACATTCATATTGTTATTAATGAGGTCTACAATGGATGTGTTGCATGAAGTGTCACACACTGTGTGTGTGTGTGTGTAAGTCTGTGTATGTGTGTCTTGCGCTCTCTCTTTCTGTGTGTATGTGTGTGTATGTGTGTGTGTGTGTGTGTTTGAGTGAGTGAGAGAGAGATTGAGTAGATTGATATTGATGAGTCTCTACTCACCTTGGGTATATGTTAATTACCCTGAACTTGCCTGCTCTCATCTCGCTGCCTTCACACACACTTGCCTGATGGACACTGATGGGCGCCTCTCTGGACTGCACCAGGGTCAGACCCGGCCAAGGGACACACAGCTGCCTGCCGACCCAGGGACTGGTGATGTAGCCTGGCCCCGCCCGCATATTATCTCCACTCATTTTCGTTTCACTGAGATACTCATCTGGCATCTGACAATACACTACCATTTCCCTCAATACACTACCGTGTCCCTCAATACACTACCGTATCCCTCAATACACTACCGTTTCCCTCAGCCACCAGGGTGGGGGGAGGGGGGCAATCATCAACGAGAAGGGATGACGTTAGTTTCAAAATTGAAAGTGGTAAACGGTAGTAGCAACGTCTGCAAACATCTAAAATTGCAGTGGTTGCAGAATGTGTACATTGATTTACAGCAAAGGTACAGTAGGCTTAAATATATTGTTTCCTGACTGCCAATACGGTTTATTATCAGTTTGTAAAGGTTAGGCAAAGTAGGAAGTAACGTTAGAAATCCCTGACCAATGTGGTTGGTTAGGCTGGACTAATGATTTAACGCAAAGTCTCGTTATGCTGCTAGGGTTAGCAACGTTTCCTAATCATGAGAAGCCAGACTCTATATGAAATGCAACAAAGTGGTCAGTCTTCAGGTCCAGCCTACCCCAGCTGTTCACACCTGTGGGGCAGCACTGAGGTCAGTCAGGTGTGTGTGTGTGTGTTTGTGACTCACACACGTTCTCACCCCACAGGCTAGAGGGGTAGATGAATCACACACAGGAGCACCATCATCCTTCTCCTCATAATAACACTATGTTCTTACAGTTACTGTGTAGTTTGAGATAATAAACGTGTCTTTTTCTGAAGTTTTTATTATTTTAATTTATATACAGTATCAATCTGTATCATATCTGCATAAAGTATGGTCACCAGTGTTTTCCATACACTGACTTATTTGTGGCGGCCCACCACAATATCAACATTGACCACCACACAATGATTTGTACTAAATTGTGCTTAAATCTGGTTAGCATCATAACCGCGCTGCACTAATTTGTTAAAAACTGTTGCATTCGAGTTAATTCTGCAAACCTACCACCACAAATAGAATTCAATTCTGTGGGAAACACTGGTCACTGTGGTCAAGGCTTCTCACAGCTACTTACAACTTACCCACAGTGTGCAACCTAACTTCCGTTTGCTAGAGGATGTTGTTCAATTCAATAAACCATTAATGGACAGGATGATGAGAATGAAGACAAATGTGGATGAGGCAGTGGGGTGATTTTCATGAACAATAACAGTAAAAGCGGTATGACTCACTAATAATTCACCATGCTGTGTGTATTAAAGTAGCCTCTTCAAACCCATTCTGTTGCAGAACATCCCTGCAACAAACACTACCCAAAGAGCTCTCACCCAAATGATTCAAGTTCACGGATCACGGATAAAATGCAGATTATCCAGTGTTCTTAAAGAACTTTACATTAGAAATGATCGCTATGTGTTTTAGTGTTCTTACATTAGACATTAGATTAGATTAGATTCAAGCCAACAGTCAACAGATTCTACCATAGAACCTGTATTTAAACTAATGTGGTAAGTCATTATATCCTTTAGGGGGAGGGGTTCTACCATAGAACCTGTATTTAAAGAGGTGTTGTCACTCATGTTCTTACATGTTCTTAAGAGGGTTCTGCCTCAGAACCTGTATTAGAAGAGATGTTGTCACTCATATTCTTACATGTTCTTAAGAGGGTTCTACCATAGAACCTGTATTAAAAGAGATATACCACTCACGTCATACTGGGGGAACCTGTCCTCCTCCACCTCACAGGAGACGGTGACGATGTGAGGTCTCGGGTCCAGCACCTGGTCCTGGAGCTCGTCCGGGCTGGACTCATCGGCCGCGGAGTCGTCCTGCTCGTCTCTGAGACGGGTCTCCATGCCCAGGTCCAGACTCAGGTCGCTCTCAGCGCCCCGGCTGTGGTCACTGCTGCCGCCTCCATCCTGACACAGCACGAAGTGTGGCGCACACAACAGCTCCATGGCGACGTGCAGCGAAGCGGCATCCAGGAACTGCTCGGCCTTGGTGTTGGGGTCGCTGCCGGACACAAAGTATCTAATGATGTTGTCCTGGTACTGGCAACTATAGGGGTCACTGTGGGAACCGCTGTAGTTGCTAGGCACCCGGTGAGAGGTTTTGTCCAACAGTGGATTCTGGAGCTCACTGACGCTCTCCATGGTGGAGCAAGTTGTGTGTGTATATGTGTGTGTGCGTGTGTAATAGAAACTGCAGACAGATGAGGTGTCCCGAAAAGGAAGCTAGGAAGCTGGAGAGGAAAAAGGACACGTTGACATTACTGCTTGAGATTAGGTGATGGCTTGTCATCTATTTTAAATGGTGTCATTTTTGAAAAGTCCATATTTCTTTGTATGTAGATATACAAATATCCACCTTTTAGAATGTAAAGCATATGATGAGAGGATTCATGCAGCCCAAAGATTTTTTTTTAAATCTGTGGACAAGCCAGAGGTTTACTCATCCCAGCCTTGTGAGTGGGCCGCAGGAGAGCAGCTATATTCGTAACTCTCTTCACAGAGAGGAAATGGGTCGACTTGGGTTTTAGCTGAGGACAGATGAACCTGTGGTCAGCTGGCTTTGTTGGGCCCCAGTCCTGGGCACAGAGAGATTGGCCATTTTATCACGTCACTGGTATCATTGGAAGGAATGGGGGCAAAAGCAGCTCTCCTTCAAACATACCCTTTTCTGTATCCAGTATTTCCTGCTTTGTGTAAACTTTTGGTGGCTGAGAAGCCTCTTTTATATCATAGGATGGACTCTACCACTACATGGCCTACAAACGGTGCTTTGAGGGTCACATAAGGTGTGAGTGTGTGTGTGTGTGTGTTTGTGTTTGTCTGTGTGTGTGAGGGAATTTCAGAGAGTTCTCTGGATCACAGCTGTTTAGATCCCTCACAGGGCTTTAATTTTCTAATAAGATTAATCCCGTAAATACCTCCCTCAATGTGTTTTGAATTAATTGTCATTATATTACATTAACAGAATGACACGGTCTGAAATAAAACTCAATGTAGCTACCATAACTTTTAATAACTTAAGAGTAAAATAGTTTACTATTTAGTGGAGATCCAATAAAACTCTAAATCTGATTACATCCTCTTTGCTTTACGGTAAGCCTATCGCATCCAAATCTATTTGAGAGCTACTGTCAGAGGTTTTGATCCACTTTCCACTGAGAGGACCTTTAGATCTCCCCTCAATGTTTACTTTCCCACGCAGTCTGCTTAATCGTTCATATGCAGCGACAGTAAAATCGATCATTGCAAAAGCCCTGAGTGTCACCAACGTCTCCAAGGAGATAATTCGTCATGTAATACTCGGCAAACCAAGTCATTGTTAGAATAATAACCAACGTTTCCTTATGTTCCACGACAGGAATGCTATTTGATCGCAGGTTAGCATGGAATATACAAAAAAAAAAACAGCGCGCGTCAGCCACTTCACTCCCGGCGGCACAAAGTTAAAACGCATCCATCTAAAACAAGAGAGGATATTACATTAGGGTACATTTACCTTTTACATCAAGTCTGCAGAATTTCCGTGGTTAAAGGACGAACTTTCGTAGGCTGCGAAATATCCTTGACTACTTTACCCGTAGCAGTCACTGAAACAGTCCAATTCAAAGACCATCGAGTTACGGCAGCAGGTGCATGGTACTCTCCTCTCAAGCTTGGACAACAGCTGAGGGCAAGGCGGATATTCCTATTCCCGATGTTGTTTAATGAGATGTGTTGAAAAGTTAGCCCATTAAACATCCATGGAACATCTCCACGTCACCATGGTAATGGAGAGTGATAACCTCCGGGTCCGAATCCTTACTGGAGCGCATCAGCGGATGCGGCTGCCTCTGTCTCCATTGACAACTGCGCTAGCAAGGTGATGCGCGAGGGTGGTCTTCAGGTTTGTAGCCAAACGCAGGCTAATCGTCCAGCGGCAGAAGTTTAGCTGCCGTAAGTAAGTGCCACTGTGTCTACGGTTTTTCTACAAGAATCACACAAATGGTGGTGTAAATGAAAGTCACTGCATTTAAAAAAAATAAAGGGCAGGCTACATAAAACTAAATTTTCCATCTTATGTTTATGTGCATTGCCTTTAATTCACACACTAAATTATCTCTTTATCCCTGATCCTACTCACTAATTACAATAACACATGATGGGACTTATTAGTTTAACATTTATTCAAAATATAATCTAGTGCAGGATGAAAACTCATTTGGTTGCTCAACTCAGCTCACTTAGTTGCTCTGAAATTAAATAATATGACTCATCATGATACAGAAGTGCATTAAACCTGGCTGTTTTAACCATGCGCTCCATTGTCTCTATAAATGACCCAGTCTCACTCCCAATGAATAATATGAGGAACAGTATAGTGCTTTTAATGGATACATGTACAATAAAATAATACACTTGAGAGGGGTATGGGATTTCCCTAACAACCAAGGATATAACTTAACATTTAACACATTCCTTTGCAGGATTTTATTGCTACAAAACCCAACTATGTCACAGCAGGTGCCATTACATCAGCTAAACAATGAACACAACAGTGGCACAGTGGCAAACAACACAGTCAGTCAGTTTGTGTGCACGTGGTTAGATGCTGAAACCTATACTGAAGCATACAGACACGTTCTTTTATGTACAGTATTAAAACTCTCAAAATTTAAAATGACCAAAAATACTTAGAATAATTTACAAACTGGCACAGTACAGTAGATGACAACAAAATCAATAATTGTAGTGTTTAAAGAATAAATACTGGCATCAAAACAAAGCATTGCACAGTACATGTACTATACAGGGCACAGATGGAGGCATCTACAAAATGGCACAAATGTCTAATTTAGCTGGAGGTGGCAAAATACAACTACAAATAGACACAGAGAGGGGTAAAAGTAGAGATGGAGGGGTAAAAGTAGAGATGGAGGGGTAAAAGTAGAGATGGAGGGATGAAAGTAGAGAGATGGAGGGGTGAAAGTAGAGAGATGGAAGGATGAAAGTAGAGATGGAGGGGTGAAAGTAGAGAGATAGAGGGATGAAAGTAGAGAGATGAAGGGGTGAAAGTAGAGATGGAGGGATGAAAGTAGAAAGATGGAAGGATGAAAGTACAGACAGAGAGTGGTGAAAGCAGTTTGTTGAAAGTAGACAGTCTCCCTTCCTCCCTCTCTCTCTGAATGAGGCGTTGGGGTGGTATGTCCATGTTAAGCGTTGGGGTGGTATGTCCATGTTAAGCATTGGGGTGGTATGGGCGTTGGGGTGGTATGTCCATGTTAGGCGTTGGGGTGGTATGGGCGTTGGTGTGATATGTCCATGTTAGGCATTGGGGTGGTATGGGCGTTGGTGTGATATGTCCATGTTAGGCGTTGGGGTGGTATGGGCGTTGGGGTGGTATGTCATTCGGAATGCTATTTTGGGTGTCAGTGTCAGTGTGTCCGTGCCAACGCCCCCTTACACAGCGCTCGGGCTGGGCCGACTGGACTATCAGCCTCTTAGTAATCCCACAGCCCACAGCTCGCAGCAGAGATGTCCAGAGGTGGCAGGTTCATTTGGTGGAACAATATTGAACCTCTTCTTCACACACACACACACACACACACACACACAACACACACACACACACACACACACACACACACACACACATATTAAATCTGAGTAGAGGCGGAGGAGTGGCCTTCCTTCAGTGAATCTCACACGCACACTCTCTCTCTCTCACACACACACACACCCTCCTGCAGGCATGCTGCAGAGGAACAGTCAGAGACAGAAACAGACTCCATTCACAACACACTCACACACAGTGTGCTTAAAAAATAAAGTACTATAGGTCTAATGGTATATTTCCACATTACACGCACAAACACCATCCTACACACACACACACATGTGAGTATGACTAGGAGGAGGATGAGGAGTCTTCGTCCACAGGATGAAGAGCGTGTTTCTACTGCACACACATACACACACACACACACACACACACACACACACCTTGGAATATGATTAGGAGGATGATGAGGAGTGTTCATCCATAGGATGAAGAGTACGTCTGTACTGCACACACACACTCACATACACACATTTGAGTATGATTAAGAGGAGGAACTGGATTCTTCTTCCACAGGATGAAGAGCACTTCTCTACTGCACACACACACACACACACACACGCACACGCAGGTTTGAGTATGATTAGGAGGAGGATGAGGAGTCTTCGTCCACAGGATGAAGAACACTTCTCTACTGCACACACACACACACGTTTGAGTATGATTAGAAGGAGGATGAGGAGTCTTCGTCCACAGGATGAAGATCGCGGCTCTACTGCACACACACACACACACACACACACACACACACACACGCAGGTTTGAGTATGATGAGGATGAGGAGTCTTCGTCCACAGGATGAAGAACACTTCTCTACTGCACACACACACACACACACACACGTTTGAGTATGATTAGGAGGAGAATAAGTCTCCGTCCACAGGATGAAGATCGCGGCTCTACTGCACACACACACACACACACACGCACACTCACACGCACACACACACACACACACACACACATGCACAGGTTTGAGTATGATTAGGAGGAAGATGAGGAGTCTTCGTCCACGCGGTGAAGATCGCATCTCCCCAGACGAATCTTTAGCTTGTTCATCTCTAACTGCGCCTCTCTGAGCTTCCTGCCGAGAGATGCGTTACTCTTCTTCAGAGACTCATTCTCCTGGGAAAAACACACACACACACACACACACACACACACACACACACACAGGGTTAACACTTAACATACACAGAATTTGCATCATCAGCTACAAATCAATGCTCTATCGATAATCCTCAGATCTACCTACCCCTTCCAACATTAACATACAATAAGTTGTTCTTGCCTTCGGATATGCCTTTGTGGTTTGCTAAAGCACATATTGGTTTGAGTGAATCCAAACTCCTACTAGCATTTTACAGTCTAGCTTTTGACCATCCCAAGCCTAATGTCTACAAATCAAACAAAACAAATAAATCCAACGACTCCTGTTGGGCCTTTATGATCATGTGAGCATCAGAGTGCTCACACTGAGTGGACACGGCAGTGCTCGTCAACACTAACACTAAAACCATAGACAGTGCTCAGCAGTGCCCATAAACGCCTGTTAAGACCCTGAGTACCATAGACGATAGCCATTGTGTAAATAGCCCTATGTCTCATATGCATCTCCAACATTGAGGAACACTGATGCATGCAAATCTAAAAATATAATATATAAATAAATAAAAGATATAAAAAGGTATAGCATTGCCATTTTGTAAATGATCCCATTAGAAATGTTATGACACACAAGGCAACGCTGCTCTCGCGTCAGACTACAGTATAACATGGCTTTTTGCAAGATTTTTTCATATAGATCTCTGTTTGTCGAGGTTACGGTACTGTCAGTACGGGCACACACTGGGGGCATACACTGTAGCTGCCTGGCAGCTCTAGCTGTTGGCTGCAGCAACTCATGCTAGCACCCATTTTTTTGGAGGGGGTTTCTCGACAGTACTCGGTGACCTCGAGAAACAGAGATCTGTGTGAAAAATCGGCGGAGTTCTCCTTGATGCCCAACACAGTGTAGACACACAGCACATGACCAAGTATACTTCTGCGAATGCTTCTATGCACTGAACGGACGACTCAAAATTCGTCATACATTCGGCCCATACTCAATTTCCACGCTGCAGCCAATTTTTGTATTTGCACGGATATTGTGTATTGCCTGTGCGAAACTGGATGTATAGTACAACGCCAAACAGTACTGTAGATACACACACAAATACGCACGATCACATGACCACACAGCATGGCCGTATGCCAGAAGTATACTCGTTGCGTATAATAATAATAATAATAATAATAATAATAAGTTGATTTTATATAGCGCCTTTCTCAAACCCAAGGTCGCTTAACATAGTAAGCGTCTGTATACTCACAGACACCTTCCCTGTTAAAGGAACACGTCAACATTGTGGGAATATAGCTTCCCACCACAATGAGCTACGCTAAGCTATGCTAACGGTGGGTGCATCAGACTGAATTACTGCATGCACAGAGATGAGAAGTTCATCCATTTTATCTAACTTTGGCCGAGACGGTGAATACGCTAATTTCCCAAAATTTCGGCGTGTTCCTTTCAAAGGGAATCAGTAAAACATAAGTGAGCTGTAACAGGGAGGAGCGCAGTGGAGTTACCCGCTCCAGGTGCTCATAGCTCGGCTTGTTTTCGCCCCTCTCGTCCTCCGAGGGCTGGATGGTGGAGATGCGGTTCTCCCACTTGGCGTAGTGCCTCCTGACGGGCACGGGACTCGGGCAGGGCGTGCGGGCAGCGCCCGGGGAGGGCGAGGGGGGCAGAAGCGAGGCCTGGATGGGGCGGCTGGGCTCTGGCGTGAGGGGAGGGGGCAGGTCGGTCTGCGTGCCGCGGTGGATGCCGGCCAGCTTGGGCAGGCTGAAGGGCAGTCTCTGGCGGCGGTGAAAGGGGGAACTGGGGCTTGGGGATGGGGCTGTCACAGAGGCATCCGTGCCATCCTCTGAGGAGAAGGGGCAGTCCTCATAAACTGCAGGGGCAAACATGGGCATATTATAATAGATTCAATTAGATTAGATTAGATATACTTCATCAATCCCAGAAGGGAAATTACAGTGTTCCAACATTTAACCATAAAAGACTCACATATACGTATGTACATATATATGGTTATGGGTTACATGGGTTATTACTGTACTTGGGCAATGAGTTAGGTGAACCAGTAAAACACTGCTGATGATTATGATCTTACACTTCAGAGTATGGTGGTCTTACAGAACAGAGTATGGTGGTCTTACATAACATGTGCTCTCAATAAAACAGAATTCCGAGAGTAAATAACACATTTACAGTATATTTATTCAATTAGCAGAAGCTTTTATCCAAGCGACTTACGAAAATATGGAATAACTTTTAAGCTACAGTGCAAAGGAGACCTTAGGTAGGAATTAATACTGCATCAGTAAATACCATTACTAGAGGATGAGTGTGCAGAAGTATTAGTCAGTGTAATATTGAAGTGCAATATTGAAGTGTAGCTGATAGAGAAGGTGGTAGAAGGAGGAGGTAGAGGAGGGAAGAGAGGGTACTGTATGTGCAGGGTAAGTGTGTAACACAATAGTACGCCTACCCCCCTGCGTGTTAGGTGTGTTAGGATGTTGTACGCCTACCCTGTGTGTTAGGTGTGTTAGGATGTTGTACTCCTACCCTGCGTGTTAGGTGTGTTAGGATG
>NC_063207.1:6264690-6269690 GCF_017589495.1 Alosa alosa | reverse complement strand
AAGTGTTAACCTGTATGGTGTAGAGTGAATGACTGAATGAGAGAGTGAGTAAGTGAGTGACTGAATGAGTGACTGGGTGAGAGAGTGAGTGAGTGATTGTGTGTGAGTGAGTGAGTGACTGGTTGAGTGAGTGAGTGAGTAAGTCAGTGACTTGTTGAGAGTGTATGAGTATGTGACTGAGTGACTGGGTGAGAGAGTGAGTGAGTGAGTGACTGGGTGAGTGAGTGAGTAAGTAAGTGACTGGGTGAGTGAGTGAGTGAGTGAGTGAGTGAGTAACTGAGTGACTGGGTGAGTGAGTGAGTAAGTAAGTGACTGGGTGAGTGAGTGAGTGAGTGACTGGGTGATTGAGTGAGTGAGTGAGTAAGTGAGTGAGTAAGTGAGTGACTGGGTGAGTGAGTGAGTGAGTGAGTAAGTGAATGAGTAAGTGAGTGACTGGGTGATTGAGTGAGTGAAAGAGTGTGTGTGATTGAGAAAATAAATGGGTGAATGAGTAAGTGTTAACCTGTATGGTGTAGAGTGAATGACTGAATGAGAGAGTGTATGTGTGATTTATTGAGTCAGTGTGAGTGATTGAGTAAGAGTGAGTGAGTTAATGCATGAGTGAAAGTGTGCGAGTGAATGAGAAAGTGACAGTTTGTGAGTGAGTGAGTGAGTGAGGAGTGAGAGAGAGCATGTGAGTGAGTGAGAGCATGTGAGTATATGACTGAGTGACTGGGTGAGAGAGTGAGTGAGTGAGTTAGTGAGTGACTGAGTGAGTGAATGAGTGACTGGGTGAGTGAGTGAGAGAGACTGAGAAAATAAATGGGTGAGAATGGAGTGACTGGGTAGGGAGGAGTGGGAGTGAGATTTATTGAGTCCGGTGTGGGATTAATTAAGGAGTGAGTCAGTGAGGAGTGTGGGTGAGAGTGACAGTGAGTGAGTGAGTAACTGGGTGGGAGGAGGAGGAGTGAGGACTGGGTGAGAGAGTGAGAGTGAGTCAGTGAGAGGACTGGTGAGTGACTGGGTGCAAGTGACTGGGTGAGTGAGTGACTGGGTGAGCAAGGACTGGGTGAGGGTGACTGGGGAGTGACTGGGTAAGTGAGTGACTGGGTGAGAGAGTGAGTGAGTGAGTGAGTGAGTCTCGCAATGTGCCACCTGCAGTCGCTGCTGGGCCTCGAGCTTCCTGAAGCTCACATTTCTGACCACACCTACTAATGGTGTGAGATAGTGTGTGTGTGTGTTTGTGTGTGTCAAGTAAGTATGGGACATGCTACCAAATGTGTAAAACACATACACACACACACACACACACACACACACACACACACATATGCAGACATACACACACACATATACACACATACGCAAAAGTAATCCTCACCTCTGCATCGGTAGCCTTGCTTTATGACACCCCACAGCTAGAGAGAGAGAGAGAGACAAGAAGGAGGATAATAAATGACCCGTACGACTCAATGACTGAATTAAGCAAAGCTCATTACACATGAAACTGTGCTGATGTACTGATGTAGTATACACTGATATGATACTTATAAACACACACACACACACACACACACACACACACACACAAACACACACACACACACACACACACACACACATACACACACATACACAGTGCCAGCCATGAGTTTGGGAACCCATACACGCAAACACACACACACACACGTAACAGCCTCACACTTCTACATAAAAACAACACAGGCTTCCCATCACAGAGGCAGAGTGAAACGCTGAGAAAGCCGAGACACGTACGAATCCTGAGCAGTTGTCGCAGAAGGTGGGCTTCATGTACGTGGTCTCCACGAAGTTGTGCACGAAGCCCAGGCCCAGCTTGGAGCAGATGACACTGGCGCGCATGAAGTAGGCTGTGATCTCCTCACGACTCACCAGACCCTCCCTACAACAGAGCCGCAGCAGGAAAACACTTTACCACAGCGGCAGAAAGCGTACCTCACATACTTTAAAACACAACAACACATTGTATTTATATAGCCAAGGGAACCGAAGAATTTTACATTGAAGGAGGACCTCACCACCACCAACACCAATGTGTAGCACTCACTTTACCACAATGGCATAGCGAGCAGCTCACATGCTTACATACTAAACTTTACCACAATGACATAGCGAGCAGCTCACATACTTTACATACTAAACTTTACCACATTGACATAGAGCGCACATCACATGCTTTACATACTAACAAGAGGCCTCTGATTATGTATAAATACAGTATACACTTTCTATAGTATATCTAGTAGAGTTTATTATCACAGGCCAGTGATAAAAAATAAATATACTGGACACTTTACATACTAAGGGCATACCTGATTTAATACACTTTAGATGCTAAGGGCAGACATGAGGTAACACTCTACTTGACAGTATCGACATAAGAGTGACATGACACTGTCATGAACACATGACACTGTCATGACACATGAAACCTAACCCTAACCCTAATCATAATCTCTAACCCTAATCTTAACCCCAACCCTAATCTTAACCCCAACCCTAATCCTAACCAAAACTCTAAACCTAACCCTAACTTGTTATGACAAAAACCGAATGTCACTTAATAACAGAAGCATTATGTCATAAATGTTTATGACTTGTTTATGACACGTTCATGACATTGTCATGTCACTCTTATGTCAATACTGTCAAGTAAAGTGTAACCCATGATATAATACACTTTACATACTAAAGGGAGTCCTGATATAATCCACTTTAAGGACAGTCCGGTTATAATACACGTTACATACTACAGGCAGACCTGTTATAATACACGGTAACACTTTACTTGACGGGTGAGTTCATAACACATTCATAGCAGCTGTCATAAACTGCACATAAAGCATTCATGACTGTTTCATGAGACATGACTCAACATTCATACCAAACCTTTCATGAATGTGGAAGACAGAACGACGACAACTTGTCAAAATAGTCCAACAATCGCAAAGCAGCATTGCCGTTTTTGTAAACTAGCTTGCATTCAGCTGATCCGTATTTGTGTAACCTGGATACCATTGATTTAATCTCTTCAGCCTTTGTAAATATTTCATGAATATCTTATGAAGTCTACATCGAATGTCACATCGAAGTATTCGTAATCACTGAGTTTAACACTGGGAGGTAAACTAGCCTACATTCTGTAACCTGAAACGGTTGGACATTCCCAGTAGCAAAAGATGAGAAATCATCTGCAAAGGTTACATCATGAAACAAATACATTTTTATGAAACATAAATTTGCTTGACCATGTTCTGTCTTTTTGGCACTGGAGTAGCCCATTGACTCAGATGTGACGTGATCAGGTAAGAGGTTTGGAACAAAAACGGCAATGCTGCTTTGCGTTTGGGACTTTTATTTTGACAAGTTGTCGTCGTTCTGTCTTCCACATTCATGAAAGGTTTGGTATGAATGTTAAGTCGTGTCTCATGAAACTTTATGAATGCTTTACGTGCAGTTTAACTAACCGCTGTTATGAATGTGTTATGAACTCACCCGTCAAGTAAAGTGTTACCTAATACACTTTACATACTAAGGACAGTCCTGATATAATACACTTTACATACTAAAGGGAGTCCTGATATATTACACTTTACATACTAAAGGGAGTCCTACTATAATACACTTTACATACTAAAGGGAGTCCTACTATAATACACTTTACATATTAAGGGCAGACCTTATATAATACACTTTATATACAAAAGGGATGATAGTGGTCATATACAAATCTATGCTTAAAATACTAAGGACAGAACAGTGATAATGTATAGATATGTCATATCTTAATGGAGATTACCCTGTGCTAGAACTGTTTACACAAGTATGTCTTGTCTTAGCTTTAAAAGATCATAATCTCGCAGCTGGTAATGTTTGTTAGCATAATTTCACTGTGTTAAGATATCAGCACTTGATACATGAATGACAAACTACTACTATCACTACTAAACATTCATGCTAATTATATGTCCAGTAGCTGGCAAATTCTTCTTATATTGGGGTAATTCGTGATTGCGCTATTACTGTTTGCTGCCAGACGAGCCTTGATATAAGTCATAATCTCGATACTCAGTATTATACATGTACATGTATAATACTGAGTATACATACATATACATGTACATGTATAATACTGAGTATACATACATATACATGTACATGTATAATACTGAGTATACATACATATACATGTACATGTATAATACATGTGAGTATCATACATATACATGTTAGTATAATTTAACTGTCTTACGCTGTCAGCACATAATGCAACATGGATGATATACAGCTCTGGAAAAAATTAAGAGACCAGTGCACATTTGTCTGATGCCATCCTACGGTTTCTGAGTGACAATCGAATGAGTTGACGGTCATATTCAAAATTAAGAGATCACTGCAAATTTGAACATGACCGTCAACCCATTTGAACATCACTCAGCAACCAGGATGACATTAGAAAAATGGGTAACACTTTACTTGACAGTATCGACATAAGAGTGACATGACATTGTCATGAACATATGACACTGTCATGACACATGAACCCTAACCTTAACCCTAAACCTAACCCTAATCCTATCCCTAACTTGTTATGACAAAAAACGAATGCCACTTAATAACAGAAGCATTATGTCATAAACGTTTATGATTTGTTTATGACACATTGATGACAGTGTCATATAACTCTTATGTCGATACTGTCAAGTGAAGTGTAACCGAATAATGTGCACTGGTCTCTTATTTTGTTCCAGAGCTGTGTGTCCCTATACATGGGTTCTAATCATATGAAGCAGCTAAATCTTCCTCTTATTTTTGCGGTTCCTGATTGTGCTATTTATGTTTGCAGCGGAGCCGAGCGGAGCACAGCACAGCAGAGTGTGTCTGCCTCTCACCACTCCTTCCTCTCTGGTGCCGTGAGAGGGACTCTGAACCTTTGCCATGTGTATGCAGAAGCACAGGCTTCAGTGCTCATGTGATTCATA
>NC_063207.1:6214690-6254690 GCF_017589495.1 Alosa alosa | reverse complement strand
CAGTGTTATAACTTTGTGCTGTCGGGTTTAACGTGTCTCTATGTTGTAACTTTGTGCTGTCGGGTTTAACGTGTCTCTATGTTGTAACTTTGTGCTGTCGGGTTTAACGTGTCTCTATGTTATAACTTTGTGCTGTCGGGTTTAACGTGTTTCTGTGTCATGACTTTTGGCTGTCTGGTTTTGTGTGTTATGTGTTTGAGTGTGTGTGTGTGTTTATGTGTGCTGTGTGTGTCTGTGTGTTGGTGTGTTTGAATGTGTTGTGTTTGAGTGTGTTGTGTATGTGTGTGCACCACTCACCGAGATGCGGCAGAAGGACTTGAACTCCAGGAAGGTGAGATGCTCAGCTAGCTCCTGTGGCTCCAGGTGATCGAACAACAGAGACACCTTCCTCTTCTTACTGCAGTTAGCTTTGATCCTCTGGCTAGCTTTACGAGACCAGTCCCTCTCATTGCTATGGAAACACAGTGATACAATATTACTGTAATTCAATTTACTATGATTACATTACATTTGGCTGACGCATTTTTAGCCAAAGCGACTTACACATGTCAATTATATTACAAGGGATTACATTGTCCCCAGAGCAACTTGGGGTTAAGTGCCTTGCTCAAGGGCACAACTGTAGAAGCCAGGAATTGAACCGACAACTTTCAGGCTACTGCACGCTAGCCCAGTTCCTTAACCGCTACACTACCACCTCCCCATGATTACATGATTAGACAACATGTGCATCCCTTGGGCAAATTAATTGAAAATGTTGAATGCTGAATTAAGTTTATGCAGGTCTAATCACATCTGCTTGTAAAGCTATGATGTTGATCATGACACATACATAGTACAAATAATGACAGATAAACATATGTAGGTGCATAGGCTATATTTAAAACACTGGTATATGTTTGGATCACTGATTAAGTTGGATCACATCAGTGTTGATGGTTGAAAAAAATTATCTTTACATGCTTTTTTACAAAACAATAACCTACAGACGATAAAACGGAGGAGGTTAACAGTATACCAAGTTGAGAATCACTGAATCGCTGTCAGAATCAATGTTCAATCACAGATTAGATTCAAAGATTTAGTTTTACTGTCGCAAACATTGTCAGATACTGTCAGAGGTCTGTGCTCTCAAAGTGCCCCTCTATTTTAAAGTTATTCAAAGTGGCCTAATGCAATTCAAGCTTTCAGATGCAATTACAACAATTATTGCATCAGCCAGTATCATATCTTTTAGAAATTTGTTACAATTAATTTGCACAAGAGTGTATTAACATACAAGAACAAATAGGACCAACAAATAGGAGCATAAGCTTCTCTGGTTCACATGAAAAAGGCTTCGTTTGAGATTTGCACAAGAGTGTATTAACATACAAGAACAAATAGGACCAACAAATAGGAGCATAAGGTGCTCTGGTTCACATTAAAAAGGCTTCGTTTGAGATTTGCACAAGAGTGTATTAACATACAAGAACAAATAGGACCAACAAATAGGAGCATAAGCTGCTCTGGTTCACATGAAAAAGGCTTCGTTTGAGATTTGCACAAGAGTGTATTAACATACAAGAACAAATAGGACCAACAAATAGGAGCATAAGGTGCTCTGGTTCACATTAAAAGGCTTCGCTTGAGATTTGCACAAGAGTGTATTAACATACAAGAACAAATAGGACCAACAAATAGGAGCATAAGCTGCTCTGGTTCACATGAAAAAGGCTTCGTTTGAGATTTGCACAAGAGTGTATTAACATACAAGATACAAGAAACAAATAGGGACCAACAAATAGGAGCATAAGCTGCTCTGGTTCACATGAAAAAGGCTTCGCTTTGAGATTTGCACAAGAGTGTATTAACATACAAGAACAAATAGGGACCAACAAATAGGAGCATAAGGTGCTCTGGTTCACATTTTCAAAAGGCTTCGCTTTGAGATTCCAGTACAAGAGTGTATTAACACATACAAGAACAAATAGGACCATAAGGTGCTCTGGTTCACAAAGATTTGCACAAGAGTGTATTAACAAAATACAAGAACAAATAGGACCAAACAAATAGGAGCATAAGCTGCTCTGGTTCACATGAAAAAGGCTTCGCTTGAGAAATAGGACCAACAAATAGGAGCATAAGCTGCTCTGGTTCACATGAAAAAGGCTTCGTTTGAGATTTGCACAAGAGTGTATTAACATACAAGAACAAATAGGACCAACAAATAGGAGCATAAGGTGCTCTGGTTCACATTAAAAAGGCTTCGTTTGAGATTTGCACAAGAGTGTATTAACATACAAGAACAAATAGGACCAACAAATAGGAGCATAAGCTGCTCTGGTTCACATGAAAAAGGCTTCGTTTGAGACGTAAAGTGTTTCTACTTGCTGTCTCCCCCCTGCCACAACACCCACCTCCCAGCCCCTCCAGCAGAGGCAGTTAGACTGAGGCTGCTGCTGTTAGTGAGAAAAGTCCTCACGCTGAGCACAGCCCTGTTATAAATGTGTCCTGTTAATGATCACAAAATCGCACATTCTAATAATAGGGCAGCGGTTGGGAAACCAAAAAGTCACATCACTTGGTGACACTGAAATAAACACAAGGTTGGGTCATGTCGTCGGAAGGAACTACGTTCTGTGATTAGAACTATCAGCATTCTGAAGTACTCTAATAATGTAAATAGCCTACCCTACAGTTTAGCATGGTGAAGTGAACACTACAACTAATCAACAACTCAACTAATGAAGTATACAAGTATGAAGTTGTGATTAAGTAATAAAGTGATTGAGACTTTACTTGGTGTGGTTTCTTTTCACAGGACCCCTCCCAGAGTTCTGAATAAGAAAAAATCATTTCTGTTGATATGGAGTAGGCCGGTGGGCCCGTGCCAAACAAGCAGATCACTGTAATTTACATAAGTAAGTCTTGCAGTCTTGTCTTGTTGTTTAGCACTGTTTAGCATTGGAATGTGATGCTATCTGAGGCCTTACACACCACTTTCATAAAGACTGATTGCCACCGTTTGCTGCAGCAACGTCACGTTCATAGAGACTATCATGTTCAGAATATTTAACATTCTTCCCCTGTAGTCTGTTCCCCATATCTAACACTCTTCCCCTGTAGTCTGTTCCCCATATCTAACACTCTTCCCCTGCATGTTCCCCATATCTAACACTCTTCCCCTGCATGTTCCCCATATCTAACACTCTTCCCCTGTAGTCTGTTCCCCATATCTAACACTCTTCTCATGTAGTCTGTGTAGTGAAAAATTCCAGGGTGTATGTATTTTAACATTCCAGAGTGTATGTATTTTAACATTTATTTTAATCATCACCCCAGCCTTTGATCGAGCCAAACCCTTTGTCGACCAAACTGCTCTTGTGACCTCTGTCAATGAAATGCTCACATGACCCATTGATACTTAGACGATCATGAGAACCACATGAGGACACATGACGACAATTAATCATTTGATGATCCTTTCCTCTTGACACAATCAAAGAGGGTGGGCTACGCTTTAAATGCAGAGGGAAGACGCAGCTCAGGAGGTTCAGTTGGCTGCCGCCATAAGCGGTGAGCTACGCTGGCCTCCGAGCTCAGATGCTGGCCTCCGAGCTCGTAGTTCTAACACCATTGTTCCCCATATCCAACGCTTTTCCCATGTAGTCTGTTCCGCTTATCTAACAGTCTTCCCATGTAGTCTGTTCCATGTTCAGCATATCTAACACTCTTCTGTAAAGACAGCTGAGCGTGTGCATGAAGACAGCTGAGTGTGTCTCAGGACTGTACTCACATCCACCTGGTCTCCAGGAGTGGGCAGAGCCTCTCCCGACCGTGCTCCGCATCACTTCCTTGAAGTGCAGAAGTGAGGTCGCCAGGCTGCCGTGGAGACGAAACATGGGCCAGAACTCACGCATCCAGTACCTGCACAGCCAAAAACAAACACTCACACAGAGACATAGAGAAATGTGTGTGTATGTGTGCATGCGCACATATGTATGTGTGTGTGTGTGTGTGATTGTGCATGCGCACATGTGTATGTGTGTGTGTGTGTGCATGCGCACATGTGTATGTGTGTGCGTGTGCGTGTGCTGTGTGTGTGTGTGTGTGTGTGTGTGTGTCTCTGTGTGTGTGTGTGTGCATGTGTGAATGTGTGTATTTTTGCATATCTGGGCAACTAAAGTCTCTCTTAAAGTTTTCCATCTCATTATCTATTTTGAAGAGTGGACTCCAATAAGTGTGTGTGTTTATGTGTGTATGTGTGTGTATGCATTTGAGAGTGCGTTTTTAAGAATGTGAGTGTGTATTGTGTACACATGTGAATTTACAGTATGTGAGAGATCACAAAAGCCAGGAAGGACTCGCACACAGAGGGCTAAGAAGTTAGACAAGTCTTAAAATATCTTCAAGTGTGGCGTGCCACGACAAAATGATCCCTATGTCGCTAAAATGTAAAAATAGAAAAATGATATTTTAGGATTTTTTTGACCCTCTCTCCTTTCAAATTGCTCCAAATCTCCAAATTCATTTTAGCAACATAGGACTAATTTTGTCGTGGCGCGCCACACATAACGATATTTTGAAACATATATTCTTTATAAATATACATACAGGGCTCTATAGACAAATGTGCAAAAGGAGCAAAAGTGCAAGGTGCTGTGCAAACGTTTCAGTCCATGACGTTTCTCAGTGCAAGTCCTTCCTGGCTGTTGTGAACTCTTGACTGCCGCACCAGAAAAACCCAAGGACTGAATCAAGGTGCAGCTCAACCCTGCGTACTTTAGCCTGGGGGAGAGACGGATGCATCATGGGAGCACGGGTATTCACCTGATGAGGTAGCAGATCTTTTGGCACTCAGCATGGCGATCGTTTTCCAAAGCACTTTTAAAGGTGGACAAAGTCAAGGAATCTCATCTGCCACATCATCAGAACATGTGATATACAGAACACACCATGGTCTATGCTCCAGAACACATCAGAACATAGAACACATTAGAACCCAGTTTAAACAAAGCTCAAAACCTCAAAACGTGTAACAGAACAGCACACGCCAGAGGACAGGACTTAACTGGACAGTTCAGGACATGTACGAGGGGGACATGTCTGAGCAGGGGCCCAGCGGAACTCGAAACATCTGAACACACACACTCAACCGTTATTGAATTCTTGGAAGGTGTCTTTGACAAAAACATTGTGGCAAGTTTGACAAACATCCTTTCAAGAGCAAACCACTCCTGTGTTTCTCTGTGAGCATCCTGGATGCATGAAACCACACACACACACACACACACACACTATCTCTCTCTCTCTCTCTCTCTCTTTCTCTCAAACACACCCACACACACACACACACACACACACACACTCCTGCAGACACACTGCAGAGGCGCAAAATTGGCAACCGTTTAGCACTTCTGATTCACATCTCTAGATTTCATTTCACTTCAGCAGGAGTGATGTCTCCCTTAATATATTAAAATATTATAATAAATGATTATTAATATGAATATTATATAATAATACTAAGAAATACCTCAGCTATTAGTAACTGGCAGTTACTAAGATCAATCTGTGCCTGTGTGAGCTGCCAATTGGAGTGAGCTGTCATCGTCATCGACAGCTGTCCACTCTCACTCCGGCTGGACACACACACACAAACACACACACACGCACTCCTCTTCGTCACTTTGCTTTAAACAGTTGTAAAAATAGCAAATGTTTCGCAGTCGGAGCCTGGCAGCAAACAGGCTGAAGTGATGCACACAAAAGGGCCGACAACGTCATGAAAGCTGAAGGGCCCCCCACGCACACACACACACACACACACACACACACAAAAGCACACAGATACACACACACACACACAAAAGCACACAAACACACACAGACACACACACACACACACACACACACAACACACACACACACAAACACACACACAACCAAGCAAGGCTGCTCTCTTCACAGAAGGCCTTTCCATGTCATTCACTATATAGTAAGGCCACTCTTAAACCCCACCCATACTGTAATGATAACTATAGCAACAACTACACCTGATAATTAGATAGATAGATAGATACTTTATTCATCAGGAAATTTCATAATGATATATGTAAACCTCTACCAACAATAAGGAAGGCCTCTCAGAAAAATCATTCATGTTTTAATGTGACATCTTTAAACATCACTGGATTTTGATTGGCTGTCAGTGTTAATCTTTCTACCATTCACACAATCGTATGAAAATGATGCCCAATGATATCAATCTTCATGTTGTTTATTACACGATTATAGTGAACAGTGTTGACTGCGCTGGCCTTATGAGAAAGAGTCAAATTTAACACTGCAGATTTTATAGTTATTCAGCTCAGTTATTTTTCTAGTTCTGTTGGGCTGGGTCTCACAGTAGGGGTGATAGTGTGGAGGGGTGCATGTAGCATTTCTTGTGCTCAGTGATATTATTATTATTATTATTATTATTATTATTATTATATCTGTGTGTGTCTCCAAACAACATGCTGATGAGAGGCTCAGATTTGACCTGCCTCTTACCTCACTTGTAGACCAAACAGCAAACCCCGGACGGCCCACACAGGTGAGAGGAGTCGACATACGCACACACACACACACACAGAGTCATAAGCACACATACTCACTCCCACACACAGAGAACACAGCGATATTTGCACATCAAAAGCAAAGCTTGCACCTTTCTTTACTTTCCATTTGACCATTATATATATATATATATATATATATATATATATAAAATATATAATGTATATGTATATATATATATATATATATTTATATATATATATATATATATATATATATATATATATATATATATATATATATATATATACATAACCTGCTAGACTCAAATCAACCTCAGTAAGAAGTGTACACAGGAAATAACATATACAGGTTTAACAACAGCTATTGTCATGACTGTGTCTGAAGTGACTTTGACCTCTGCCATTCAGCTGTTTGTGTTTGTGTTGTGTCGTGTCTTCCGTGGAACGTAAACATGGCAAGTTACACATGACATTGAAGCACAGGACGGGCCAGGCCTGGGAAAAGCTACACTGCATGCTGCCAGATCTGCTGGCTATCCGGCATCTGTAACATGCGAGGGAGAAGGATGTAGATCAGTGGTTCTTAAACCTTTTGTCTGTTGACCCCTCAAAAAACATGGGCCAAGTCCCGCGACCCCCTTCTCTCTAATCGGCAGCATTTGGTTTTAAAATGTTGCGAGATGGACATTGTAAGCAAAGGCAGAAAATGTCTTCTCTCATAGGTAGGCTGTGTAACCACCAAAGGAATTATGTCAATGGCAGCCTTTGACTAAAAACTTTTAGAAAAATGTCTTTACTGCAAATCATTTCGCGACCCCTCCAAAACTTTTGGCGACCCCCCTGGTGGTCGACCCCCAGTTTAAGAACCACTGATGTAGATGATGAAGTGATCACCTGCACACCAAGGAGCTCCTACTGAAGTTTTATTTGCAGTTTCAAGCCTAAGGAAGAGCCACAGGGGCTCGGAACGTCACTGCAAATAAAAAGCCTTGAATGGGAGCTCCTTGGTGATGCAGATCGTCTTTAGCTCCTGCATAGTACATGCTTCAGGTCCTGCACCCATCCAAATGGCCTTTGGGATCATGTGCATGGCCTCTCACTGTTTCTCTATCTGGAGAAGGATATAGAGCCATGAGTCTGTCCAGCAGCTCCCGGGAAGAGATGAGGAGTCGGTGCATGGTCAGTGTGACGTTGAGGAGGTGACTGCTGCGACACATACTGCCCTCTGTGTCTGAGAGAGAGAGAGAGAGAGAGAGAGGGAGAGGGAGAGGGAGAAAGGGAAGAGAGAGAGAGGGAAGAGAGAGAGGGAAGAGAGAGAGGAAGGGAGGGAGAGAGAAAGAGAGAGAGAGAGAGAGGGAAAGAGAGAGAGGAGAGAGAGAGGAAGGGATGGAAAGAGAGAAAGAGAGAGAGGGAAAGAGAGAGGAGAGAGAGAGAGAGAGGAGGGAGAGAGGAAGGGAGAGAGAGAAAGAGAGGGAGAGTTGAGGGAGAGAGGAAGGGAGATAGAGAGAGAGGAAGGGAGGGAGAGAGCCATAGAAAGAGAGAGGAAGGGAGGAAGGTGGGGGAGGGTTGGGGGGAGAGAGAGGAGAGAGAGGGGTAGAGAGGGAGAGAGAGGGAGAGAGAGAGAAAGGTATAGACAGACATAAAGAGGGAGAGAGATAGAGAGAAGGAGAGAGTAGTGTGATTTCTCTTTTGTCACAACCACATGGAATCTGCTACTACACACACATACTGCCCTCTCTGGAGGAGACAAGAGTGTTTAGGGGTGACCATGTCGATTCATGGTCCAACACGGTGTGTTCTGGTTGGTCTACTAGTAATAGTTATGGCTCAGACTTTGCTATACAACCCCATCGGTTATTAAATTATTGCGTTCTACAGGGCACAGCCATTACAGAGCTTTCAAGAGGATCAGCTTCTGTGCCTGTTTAGAGTGGGTAGAGTGGTGTGATTGTTGTAATAAAACTGTTACGTACACAACCAAAGACCTTTGTACGTTCAGTAACAAAATAAAGGATTGATTCACAGCATCCTCCCCATTTATTTAAGACGACAAAAAAAGGTTTACAAATAATCTTTTGGCATTTAATCTTGCTAAACAGTGTCACAATGAAAACAATGAGGAAAGGGTTGAAAGCAAAGGTGGAGGGTGCTGTATGCAGGTCTATTTTTACTTTTTCACTGTTTAGGTGCCGACTGCATAGATATTTCGTAGACTGCATATATATTTCGTAAACTGCATAGATATTACATAGCTTTCGATGGGACCTGTTTCTGTGCATGTTTGGAGTGGGTCAGGTCACATGACCTGGCATCTTTTGACGTGATTAGTCATTGAGATAATTGCGGAGACATTTAGACATTTAGTGACAAAATGAAGTCAATCAATAACACTGATAAAAAACGAATGCCACATTAAGCATCATCATCACCATCATCATCATCATCATCCGTTATGCAATAAACCTTTGGGAAGCTGCGTTTTTCCTTGTTTATATTTATCTGACTGTACCTCAGATAACATCAAGTAGACACCACACACAGCCTTTGACATCATTTCATCATCTAAGCCTGCAGTGCTATTTACAGTGCTTTAAACATATCACATACCATACCAAACCATTAAAAATATAATATTGAATCATACCACATGTTAATCTCAATATGATTGTTTTGATTACTTTTATGGGGAATATAACATAGACACACCTTTCAGATGTCATAATAGTTTGGAGTACTGGCATACATTAAACAATTCATACTATATCACATCTACAAAGCAAAGAAAATGTCTGCGCCTGACGTTATCAAGATGTCATAGGCCTGTAGGCATATTGCCAATTTTCAAATCTAAAACAACCTAGCCTGTGCCTGAACAATTAAAGCCCTGTATATTGGCTATGCCACAGACACTGAAAGTCCCAGACATTCAAAGCGGTATTTTGAAACTAGCCAATAAAAACATAGATCATTATCATTATAGAGACAAATTGTGAAATTGTTTTTTTAATTTTTTAAAATTTTATTTATCCTTTGTTTAACCAGGGTAATCACATTGAGACAGAGGTCTCTTTTCCAAGTGGGCATATATCGCCCAGTATTTCATTAACAGTTTTAAACTATATGAAGCATTCTTATGCTAATGGCCTGTAGCGTGCGTCTCAGATGACACACACCTGAATGGGACCGCGTGCGTGAGCCATGAATACAACTGCACATCGACTGCTGATTAACAGGCAGAAACCGGCACGCTGTTGAACTTTGACCTTAAGTGGGAGCCATTGTCTTGACGCCAAGGAGCCTGGTTTCCATGGGCTTCCACTCGACGCCACAGAAGGAGCCTGGTTTCCATGGACTTCCACTTGTCCCCAATCTCCTTGAAATGCCTTGGGCGCCATGGCAACTGCCGCCCGGTTTTAATCTACATTAGCGCGCCTCTTCGCTCCGTCAAGGCCTCTTATCCCGCTGGCCTCAGTAGGCAGCCTGTCTGTGAAGGCTACCGGACGCCAGACGCCCGCTCGCCCGCCCGCCACAGGGGGATGAAGAGAAGGCCAGCGCAGCTCTCATGCTGATTAAACGCTCTGTCTCAGGTAGTGTTGCAGGGCTAACACACCTTTCAGGAGCCAAATGAAACGAGACTGGCTCCAGACATAGTAATGGACCACAATGGAAATAAGCCCTGTGGCTTTATTGTGTTTATCCTTTTGACTGATAATTGTACAAAGTCATTTTATTTATTTACATAAGAATCATCCTTTGTACAAAATACATCATGTCAATAAAGATTTTCAATCAATCAATCAATCAATGTAGCCTATTCAAAATCATTACAGTCTTCACTTTCATCGGATCACTACGCTCCCTGACTCACCACTAAAAGAGGAAAGGGCTTCAAATAGTCACACACTACACTCTCTGACTCACCATCAAAGGAGGAAAGGCCTGCTTCCCAACCGACAGAGACCCTAATGGACGTGTCTCTCTTTGCAAAAACACACCGCAAAAACTGGCCAAATATGACATCACACCATAATAAAGACCAAAACAGCAGCGTATCCATCATTACCCACACAACAATCACACACCGCCCGGAGATCCCCACACTCTTACTCATGCCAGAGTGTTAAGAAATCAGCTGGTTACTGGCAGGTCAGGTGTGGACAGGAAGTGATGCGCTCACCCCACTCCAGGTGTGGACAGGAAGTTATGCGCTCACCCCATTCCAGTGGTTTATGGGTAGTGACAGGCCCGGGGCTGAGAGAGCTGCTTCCCTGTTATGACAGACGCCCACCGTGGCCCCAGCAGCAGATCATGCTTTTGTTTTGACACCAAATCTGGGCTCACAATCTGTTTTCTCTTTACGGAGTGCCAGATAGTGGAGAGGAGAGGCCTGTTTGCTCAGACATCTGTGCAAACACACATGCGCGCACACACACACACACACACACACACACACACACACACACACACACACACACACACACACACATAGCTCTCTCCTGAAGAGCTCATTTAACAGGCGTGCAGCTACATGCAATCACTTGTCACACTCACCACATGAGGGAAGACGACTCACCTCTCACACACACACACA
Organism: Alosa alosa; assembly: GCF_017589495.1. Taxonomy (NCBI): domain Eukaryota; kingdom Metazoa; phylum Chordata; class Actinopteri; order Clupeiformes; family Clupeidae; genus Alosa; species Alosa alosa. The sequence continues at coordinate 6,243,533 of NC_063207.1, read as the reverse complement.
CACACACACACACACACACACACACACACACACACACAAACTTGGGATTACTATATCTAAGGTGGCACAGTCATGTGAGCCAGCCCAAGACCATAACAAACACAGACACACAGATATACACACACATGGCATGGGGGTGAGTTGTGCTGTGTGCTGTGCTTCCTACGCAGTTCTCAGGTGTCTACATGTATGTCTGATGTGTTCTGATAAAAACATGCTGCCTGTGACCATGGTGTCAAAGGAACTCAGCTGTTTATGGCCTGGGTCAGATTCTGCTTAAGGTGTCTTACTGTTAAGCCTTTGGGTCTGCTTGCATTTGTTTTAGTGGAGGTACACCGATATATTGGGCCAACATATTGGCGAATTTTGGCCTTGTTGACTTGTATCACATTTACAGATGGCAGTGGCTGATGTTTATCTGTTATGCTGCAACAAGTCTGCACTAGCTAAATGCTCTCTTATGTGCAGACTTGGGCATTTAGAGCAGGTGCTATGAACATTACAAATTTGAATATTTGTGTATCCTTACCACTAAAGGGCATGATAAACAACAAAAATGAAGTTAACAAACAAATAAACACTAGCTGAAAGTTCCATTTCATGATGTAATAATGTACTGAAGTGACCAGTCGGTTAATAATAGGATAATAAATCTCTTTCGGGTTCAACACCTTTCAGAGCTGCTCACTCTGTCCAGACAGTGAAATAAACTATTTTTCCCACTATTCAGAGTAGCCTTTAGAATTGTCATCCTACTACTCACTTGTTGCCTCAACCTAATAAAATCCTATTTTCCTGGAAGCCTGGACCTTACCCTTGATTGCATCATCTGGCTGCAGAGCTACAGTAATTACTCTGTTAAAGTTAAACGATTTTGTTTCACTCTTAAACTAAAACGGAGGTGATGGTGACAAGTTGCGAAACGGCTGGCTGCGCTAGTTAATATTTTTTGATGAAAAAGCTGTTGGACCTGTGACGTCGGACTTAACAACCGGATTACAAATGACAGTAAATGTAAATTCTAGATCTGTGTACGGTATAATTCTAGTATAACTTACAAAAAACCTCTCTCCTCAAGAGAGATTTTATTTGTCAGTGTTGTTGATCTTTCACTAGCAGGTCCAGGACATGTGGTCTTGAAAGCTCCTTGAGACAATGATATTTCCAAATGGCCCAAAGAGACCACTGAAAACAACAGAGTTTGCTATATTTTCTACACAACAATGCTGAAACCTTGGTCAGGTGTCTGTGATGGTGTTTGTCACGTAACAGACAGCATCCTTGGCACAAGCTGAAAAGCCATCCACTCTGGACATCCCATAATACCTGTGATAGCACAGACGTAGCATGGCCTTGGCTTAAGGGGCCTGGGTGCAGTGTGTGTCAAGTGATGTCAGCTGGCATTGATCGGCTCGCCCATGCGCGCCACACGTTCAAAGAGCGCCCAGCATCTGAAGCCCCATTTAGAGAGCTGACCTTTCCGAGCACAGAAAGAACACGCGGTGGAGAGTAATCCTTCAAATAGTCTTTACGTACACACTCACATTTCAAAAGGGTGATAGGGCCCCAGGAGGACTCTCTGAAGTAGCTTTACCTCCATCTCTCTCTCCCCTGCTCCCTCTCTCTCTCTCTCTCTCTCCTGCTCTCTCTCTCTCTCTCTCTCTGTCTCTATCTCTCTTCCACCGAATCTCTCTCGCTCTGTCTTTCACTTACTGTCTCTTGTGACCTCCCTCCATTTTGTTCCATGCTTTCATCTTCAGTCAGTGTGTTTGCAAACCTGCACCGACGACGCTACTGTTTCTTGACAGACAACAAAAAAACTAACTGCTACTTGAAGAATCAGGAAATCCAGTCACTTACGAACACACCTGTTTAGTTTAGCTAGCACACGAGCAGTAAAATCTAATCAATAGATCACATTAACATTTAAAAATGAAAACTTACACTCTGTTACACACACACACACGCACGCACACACACACACACACACACACAGACTCACTGATATACTTCAGTGTGTTTCATGTTTGAACAGCTGTAACAATGCTTTTCATGACCACTTACTTCAAACACACACACACACACACACACACACACACACACACACAAAACAAACAACTGTGCAAGTGCTGTGATATTCAACTCAACTCTCCAAAACCTGCATGTGCTGTCGAAATAATAAATGCAAATGCTAATACAGGCATCTACACCCAACAACTGATTTACAATTACACTATATGATCCTACAAAAACATTGTGTTAATGTTCAGAAAATATTAAACATTCTGCATCTTCCGTTCTGCAAGTCCGAAAAATATCAATGACGACAACAAGCTACCTAATGATGATGTACAGTACATATACAGCGACAAATCTGACAAGAAACACAAACGTCACAGACAACTTCAAAATGCCACGACCCTGCCTGGATCAGTCTTCTGTAGCATTAAACAAATGCATTATGATCTAGATCTTTCTCTCAATCATTGGCTGTCATTGGCTGTGTGGCTATCAGTGACGTCACAGTAACACGTCTGCATCATCATTACACTCTCTAGCTGACACCTCTTCACAAAACCCACCCCCACACACAGACACAGACAAACACACACACACACACACACACACACACACACACACACACACACACACACACACACACTCACACACTCACTCACACACACACACACACACACACACACACACACACACACACACACACACACACACACACACACACACACACACACACACACAGAGACACTGCAGTGTGACACAGCATGGTCAGAACTACAGAGAGGAACATCTCGAGGTGAAGAGCTGCTGTTGCTTAATTGACAGAAAGAGGAAGCACACACACACACACACACACACACACACACACACACACACACACACACACACACACACACACACACATAGAGACAGATACACATTCAAGGCCAAGCTGCCAAGAGTTGAGACACCGTATTAACTTACCAAAGGACTGTACGCAGGCCTGGATGAGCTCTTCCCATGTGGCGCCCTTGGTGAACTGGCCCAAGGACATCATGACCTTGCCACGGGTAACCTGCGCCAGGTTGGGGTGCAGGACTTGAGGAGAGGAGACTTTAGGTCTAGACGTGCATACTGGAGGCGCACACCTGAGAGGTGAAGAGATCGAAGGGAGAGGGAGTGGACGGAGAAGGGCGGAGAGAGCAGGGAAAGAGATCAAAGAGTCAGATAGCAGAATAGTAGAGCAAGTTTTGCCTCTCCCTCTCACTCTGTGTGTTTGTGTGTGTGTGTGTGTGTTTGTGTGTGTGTGTGTGTGTGTGAGTGTGTGCATATAAATTGGGCAATACATATCAAGACAAAAATTGGTTTAAGCATCTGAATTAATTTGATGGCTACTGTGTTTTCATTATTCCATTCCATAACAATGTTATAGTGTAATATAATGAAATATCCTCGAAAGCACTAATTCACATTACATACAATGTAACAAAAAGTGAAGTAAGTGTAATCAAGCCCCACTAACAGGCATCAACAGAAGGAAAAGTAGCCTACCGACACACCAAAGCAAACAGTGGGAATCTCAACCTGCCTCTGGCTTGAACACAACTTGACGTTTACACTTTTTATGTGAGAGGATTTTGGAGAAGTGTGGTTGACAATTACTGACATACACTCTATAATGTAAAACATTATACCGACAATTGCTTTCTCTTTCAACTGCAACAAGAGGAACCGAGCAACTCGTATGAGAAGTTAGGTGTTCCTTCGAAAAAACAACATTACCCAACCCAAAATGAATAGCAAAAGCCTCGTATGAATCTAATGAATTGATTTCAAAATTTAAGAAGCAAACTCACGGCGTGTCTTTTTCCTGTGCGTTCGGACATCCATTCGGAAGGTTTTCCTGAGACTGGAAACCCATGGAGAGATACTGGGCGACCAGAGGTCCGACCAAACTGTCCATTTTCGTGTCGTTCACTGTGGGTATCTCATCGCGTGGGCTCTGGCTCGGGCTTTGGGAATGAAGCACTTCTCCGGTGGTGGCGAGTGGGCGCGCGCAGGGAGCGCACCATTGTTCTGACATGTCAATGACGATGACACGAGCGCGAGTGCATCGTCCTCGCTCGCTCGCCCACCGTGGGCGGATACTCCGGTTTAAAGTTGTTTTGGTTATGAGGCAGTTAGCAAGTTGGAAATTATTCCCCTTTCTATTGACTGACTTATTTTTTCTTGATTATTCAGAAATGTTGTCATTACTAAGGAGTCATATTTTTAAAGAGACCACCCATTCACTAGGACCTTATTTTTGAGGAAAATGTTTGATGTGTTGAAATACCTCTAAGATACATTCTCACTATCTCTATAATGAAATGTTTATGAGTGTAATAGAAAGAAAATAACGGATGAAGGAAGGATCGCCATTGAGATGGAGTGTGTCTTGGATTACACTTTACTTTACCTGACAGTTAGCAAGGAAACCAGGCCAAATAAACTCATTCACTATTAGTGTCCTCTTACAGTATCTGTTTTTCAACATAAGCTTATATCTTATGTAAACATAAGCCTACAGTTACCAATGTGAAAATGTGTCTAGAATGCGTCCAAATCAAATGGGGCTTCTCCAGACAAGAGAACAGAACAGAATATTGTGCACATGTGCTTGCCTATGAAAAAAATAACACCTCACACCTCATAAAGAATAAGTAAGTAGGTAAGTAAGTGAGCAATTGTGTGAGTGAGTGAGTGAGTGAGTAAATAAGTAAATACATGAGTGAATGTGTAAATAAGTGAATAAATGAGTGAGTATGTAAATAAGTGAATAAATGAGTGAATAAATGAGTAAGTAAATAAGTGAGTAAATAAGTGAGTAAATAAGTGAATAAATGAGTGAGTAAGTAAATAAGTGAGTGAGTAAGTAAATAAGTGAGTAAGTAAATAAGTGAGTGAATGAGTAAATAAGTGAGTGAATAAGTGAATAAATGAGTGAGTAAGTAAATAAGTGAATAAATGAGTGAGTAGTAAATAAGTGAGTGAATAAGTAAATAAGTGAGTGAGTGAGTGAGTGAATGAGTGAGTAAGCACAACATGATGTCATGGCATGGCGTACAAACACACTGCTGCAACGTGATTAAGTCAAGTCTCTTTTATTTATATAGCGCATTTGTATGCACAGTGTGAGTGAGTGTTAGTGTAAGTGTGTGTTTATTCCTGTAGCACATGTTTCATGCACAGTGTAACACAAAGCACTTTACATAGAGAAAATGTAAACATAACAAACAATGAAAAACAAATCTATAGGTTAAAGAAGTCCACAGGTTAAATCTAATCCATGGGCAATGAGCATGGTGACCCTGAACAGACCAACCTTACTGACAGCCTGGAGAGCACTGAAAACACAGATCAGCTGCTTAGTGGACTTTTGACAGCCACAGATCTTCATGCTAGTTTGTGGGTTACGTTGCTCCTGTGACACAGGCCATCTTTGGCTATTACAACCATGTGAAAGGATAGAGGGGAGTTCTTCATAGGAGAACTCCCCTGTCCTCTGAAACCACATGTGTGGGTAAGCCCATGTAGAAAATAGATCTATGGGTAAATCTGCTTGTCTTTAAAGGGAAATAGTTCTGTTCATAACAACCTCATGTGTGGGTAAACCTGTTACTGCAAGGGCCAGCTCAAGCTTTCCCCTGGCTGCAGTTTCCAGTGTATGTGTGTGTGTGTGTGTGTGTGTGTGTGTGTGTGTGTGTGTGTGTGTGTGTGTGCGTGTGTGTGTGTGTGTGAGAGAGAGAGAAAGCCCCCTACCTTCACAGACGGTGAGAGTGTGTGTGCTCTCGTGTCACACCACACTGAGCTGCTCCACAGGTTTAATAGCAGACCGCTGCGGTGAAGACGTGGTACTGCTTGCTCATTTCTGCCAAGAGGGGACACACTAACCTTTTAAGATTTCAAGTTTAGCCGGCTATATTAGGGCTCTCTTGTGAATGCAAATCAAGAGGGTAAAGAACTTTGAAAGCCTTAAAAGTATCACCTCATCAACACTTATTCTTAATAAGCAGTGTATACTTTTTTTGTATTAAATTCACCTCAAAAACCGTCTCTTTTTCTAATGAGTAACTGTTAGCTGAAATGGAAGAAAAAGATCACAGCAGATGAATGAACAGTGAGTCGTATACTTGGCAGAGACACACTAGTGTTGTGTAGGAGGTGTGCGCTCAGTGATAAAAAACTCACACCACTCCAGACTGTGCAGTGCGGTACACCTCCCTGCCCTGGTGCCACTGATAGGCTACAAAAACAGCCCATAACATCGTTCATAACTATTCCACCAATAGGCTGCCTATGAGGTTGTGTGTTATTAGTCACCACAAACACAATGTTTAGAGATATGTGTAGAGATATGTGTTGATTTGCCATTGCTGTTAATGAATGTTTAGAGGTGGCGTGTTTGTTGATTTGCCATTGCTGTTAATAAATGTTTAGAGATATGTGTAGAGTTTGTTGATTTGTCATTGTTAATGCATGTTTAGAGGTATGTGTAGAGTTTGTTGATTTGCCATTGCTGTTAATAAATGTTTAGAGATGGTGTGTAGGGTTTGTTGATTTGACACTGTTGTTATTGAATGTTTAGAGATGTGTGTAGGGTTTGTTGATTTGTCACTTCTTGAGGCTTGTGTCACACAATGATTAATATCAGTGCCCCTCTCCAATCATCCCACCAGACAAATACAGTTTGATAGTGTTCTGGTTAATAGTTAGATAGACTTTTCCCTTCCCTTAGCTTTCTGTGAGTTAACACCCCCTTGTGGTAATGTAGTTGTACTGTGCACATCCAGCTCCCTCTGAGAAAACGGACTGTTTTAGCACTTGAATGGTGGGTGCTTGTTTACAGTTTTTCTCAGTCGCTTTGGTGCATTCTTCAAAGCATAATGTACATCTGCACAACAGTTAGTGCATTTCTCAAAACAATTAGTGCAAACTGCACTGCATAGTGGATAACCTGCAAAAGCGTGTATCTTGCTCAAAACACTTAGTTTATGCTTTAAAAGCAAATTTGTATGCCAATGAAATGGTCAGTGCAATCATGTCAACTCATGATGCCATTGTTTATGTCAAAACAGCCAAACTGTTATGTCTTGTTGTCAATATGACAATAAATATTTTCTAATGAACAAGGCAGCACTCATTTTTATTTCAAAACTACAAAGTTGCACATTATTGTATGTGGAGGTGGTTGATTGTAAGACAGTAGATATGTTTCAAAGTTCTTTTCTGAATTGTGACAGTATAAATAAAACAAAGGCTTTGTGCAAACGAAAAATGGCCAATATACAGTTACAGTAAACACCCCTTAGTCAGAGCTGTGCACAACTGCACATGTTTCTATACATCCTGACGTTCCTGTCTGTCAGGTCACATGCATTTATATATGCTAGACAGACTATGACAACTAGTTATGGCAACTAGTTCAACACATTTGCATGTAATGAAATAAGGCCAATTTGTTTTATGGGGAAGGACTATACAGCATGGAACCAGTATAGTGCATTTTGACCAACATGACATTAGCCATTGAAAAAAAAAACAGCAGACATTTGTACAAAATCAGTTGCAAGGATGTACGAAAGCATTGCCTTTTGTTCAAAATGGGATTCAGAATGCATGATGTGCGCAAGTGATAAGATGATAGTTTGAACAAACAGTTTTGAGAATTACCATTCTGATCTGAGAAATGTGCCAAAGCAACTGAGAAAAACTATAATTTGTTATAACTAACATTGACAATTTACATCATCCCCTACAAATATTCTCAGGTAATTTATTTAAAGGCACCTTCACGCTTCTGAAATAAAAAATAATACCTAGCTACTACTATAGTCCCTGTTGGCAAAACTAAACATCCCAAATCATTAAATGACATCAGGCCTATAGCCCTGACTTCATTAGTTATGAAGTCATTCGAAAAATTGATCAAAGCCAAACTGCTGAAAACTACTGAACACCTGATGGACCCACTGCAGTTTGCATCTAGGACCAAGAGAGGGGTTCAGGATGCCACCATAACTCTGTTGAATTACATCTATAAACACCTTGAGAGTCCAAAAAATCATGTTAGATTGATGTTTGTTGACTTCTCATCCGCCTTCAATACTATTCAGCCACACCTACTAATCCAGAGACTATTGATAACTTTGGTCTGGAAGGTAGTATTGTTGGCTGGATTTTGGATTTTCTTACATTGAGGACACAAAGAGTCAGAGTAAATGGCCATTTCTCTGATCTATCTGTAACATCTACTGGCTCCCCTGCTGTACATAATGTACACAAATGATTGCCGTAGCAATTTTGAAAACCGTCATATATTGAAGTTTGCGGATGACACAGTTATAGTGAGCCTGTTAAATAGCACGGAAACATCGCATGGTCCTGTGGTTGATTACTTTTTAAAATCTTTTTTATCCTTAAATGTTTTAAAGACAAAGGACATGTGCATTGATTTTAGAAGTGTGCAGCCTTCTCCAGATATCATAGTGATTGATGGTCAGACAGTCGAATCTGTGAAGTCTTATAAGTATCAGGCACTTTTCTTGACAACAAGCTGACATTTGAGAAAAATACTGACTCGATCTATAAGAAAAGCCAGCAGCGTCTTTTTTGTCTTTGAAAACTCTCCAAATTCCAGGTTGACTCTACCCTGATGACTATGTTTTATCGTTCTTTTATTGAGTCTGTTATTACGTTCTCCTTTATTTGTTGGTTTCAGTCTTTGAGGGTAAAGGAGAGGAATCTGCTGAACAAGGTTGTTAGTGTTAGTAGCAAAATTATTGGGCTTGGACAAGAAACTTTACAGGATCTCTACAACAAACAGCTATTTAAGAAAGAAAACTCCATCTTGTCTGACTGTTCTCATCCTCTACATCAACAGTTTCAGTTTCTACCATCAGGTTCATTGCTCAGACTCGCTTTTGCTAAACCAAATAGATTCGAACACTCCTTTGTTCCTTCTGCTGTCTCCCTTCTAAACGCTATAGGAGGAAAAGGTAGTTTACCCACCTATGACAATGACGTGCACCATGTTATTTATTATTTTATGTGTATTTATGTATTTTTTGTAATTTTGTGTGCTCGTACTGCTGCAAAACTAATTGCCCCACTGGGGGACAAATAAAGGCATTACATTACATTACATTACTTTACATTACATTACTTTACATTACATTACTTTACATTACATTACTTTACTTTACATTACTTTACATTACATTACTTTACTTTACTTTACTTTACATTACATTACATTACATTACATTACATTACTTTACATTACATTACATTACTCACTCATTTTATTTGCTGTACAAGCGCAACACCATACAGAAACCATTTAGAAGCCTTTCACCATTTCGAAAAGGCTTGTTACTTCATTTACTCATGTAATTAGATAGATGTATGGATAGATAGATAGATAGATAGATGTATGGATGGATAGATAGATAGATAGATGTATAGATAGATAGATGTGTGTATAGATAGATAGATGTATGTATAGATAGATAGATGCATGTATAGATAGATAGATGTATAGATAGATAGATGTATAGATATAGATAGATAGATGTATGTATGTATAGATAGATAGATGTATATATAGATGTATAGATAGATAGATAGATAGATAGATAGATGTATAGATAGATAGATAGATAGATAGATGTATAGATAGATAGATAGATACATTTACATTACAGTTATTCATTAAGCAGATGTTCCATCCAAAGAGACTTACATTATGTCATTTAAATTACCAGGGTCACTGTCCCCGGAGTAACTTGAGGTTAAGTGCCTTGCTCAAGAACATAACGGTGGAAGCCAGGTATTGAACCGGCAACTTTACAGGCTACTGCATGCTAGCTGGAAATAATTGATAGATTACTATAATCATCTGTATATTGCACACCTATATACACGTCAAAAATGAAATTTAGAAAATAACTCATCAAATGCTTAAGCACAGTTTTGAAAACAGGGCCCGTTTTTTTTTTCAAAACACTACTAGCAGAATCCCTTAGTTCTTTTGCAAAATGAAACAAATCAGTCAAAACTATACAATTATTGGTAACTTTACTTGAAGGTATCTATATAAGAGTGACATGACATTGTCATAAATGTGTCATAAATATTACAAACAAGTCCTAAGTGTTTATAACATAACGCTTCTGTCATTAAGTGTGATTCTGTTTTTGTCATGACAAGTTAGGGTAAGGGTTAGGGTTCATGTGTCATGACAGTGTCATGTATTCATGACAGTGTCATGTCACTCTTATGTAGATACCTTCAGGTAAAGTGTTACCCAATTATTTATCAAAACTCTTTTGTGTCATATCACAAACACCTATCCATCATATAATCTGATTAGTTTGAATCAGTTACACACTAATGTACTCAATGCACACTTACACACTAATGTACTCAATGCAAAACACATTTGGCAAAACAGGTTTCCCTAGGATATAGTGTACGCTTGTTGTTTTTTCAGAAATATTGTTTAAGTAGGATTAGAGGGTCATTTAAAGTACAAGAATATACTGACCAAACACAACCCATAAGACCAGACATGTACATTGAGGATTGTTTTCTCTCTGCATTGTGAACACCGTTTTCCTCCAACTGCTTACACACCATCCCATCTTTGAATATCATACCATTTATATACAGCTGGGGCCGTATCATACCATTTTTTACGATAAACATGTCAGTATAAGCCCATTAGCCCATAAACAGTTTTAGTCTATTGCTTACACACATTTTGCAGAATTTGGCTCATTATGTCAAAACTCTACACACAAGCCAAATAACACATAGCACTTGGAGATAAACAACTCACATCTATGCCAAAATGAAACAATGAAATCAAAGAAAAATCCTTTCTAAATGTAATGCTTGCAACAAAATGATAAACACATTTGAATTACTCTTTCAAATCAGCAGCAACACACTGATGTGCTTTATACAAAACAGTGCAATCTTGTACTCTGGAAATCCAGAGTTCTCACGAGACCACAATTTGAATTTGCTCAGCGAGTCACTCTGGCAATTATTGTAGTAATGATGCTCATTACCCATGCCCTTGGACCCGAGCTGCACCAATCATTTCAGTGTATCTGATATAGGCGGGCCAGAGGCGAGCTAAACAGACGACGACAGCGCTGCTACATTGAAGTCCAGAATCAGTCAGTGAACATTGGTCGTAGTGTTATCCGATTGCGTGCAGTGATAATTTCAAATGCCTGTTTGGTGTCGCCCATCGAGTTGGCCCATTTTCATCACTCATAGCCAGACCCTAAAGAGTATATATACTTATACTTACTTAATTAACCACATTATAATCAATTGGCCAAAATCATAATTGTGCATCTGTGCCGAATTTCGTAATTCAAGTCCAGTGTAGAACTGAGTATGAAAACTAGATTTGCGGTTCCGAAGAACTGCAAGAGTGGGTTTGATCAGAGGCATGGAACTCCATTCCAACGGTACCTCATTTAAAATCGGGCACACAGATCAAAAGTTATCTGCATTAGCGCAATATCCAATAAGCTAAAACGCATAAATATTGTGGTTGCTATGCTGGTTGCTAGGGCAATCATGCTGGTTGCTATGGTGGTCACTAGGTTAGAAGGCCAGCGCCTCCTGAGAGGCCTGAAGGGTCAGTTCTGAGGTTGTTGGCTGCTGGAACCGAAAAATGGACTGCATTTTCTTAAAAGACAATGTGACTGAAGTGCGGGCAAAGTTTGCACAGAAATGTACGATTTTTCCCACCCTCATCGACCTTGTCATAAAACTTGTTTAAATGATCACACGACGCCTCCTTGCTGCTTTGTCGTCTACATCAGCCTTTCTCAAACATCTTTGACCTGAGGCCCAGTCAAGGCATACTTTGGGATCATAGGGCCCACCAACATGAACCGACCCCCTCCTCCCACCCCCCATCAAATTGTAATGATATCACAATTATTAATATTTTTATACTATATTGCTATACATGCATTTCAAAACAGTCAATGTTTAAAGTGCCAAGATTGTTCACAAAAGTTTGTGAAAGCATGCACATCAGAGTACTGCTTTACTAATGTAAAATATAATTAGGCATACAATAGTTTCATTGTTTTTGCATTGTTGCATGATGCTTGCATGAGAAATACTTCTCAAAACAACAGCAATTATGGGTGCCGTTGTTTTGGGATGTTTCCCTCATGCAAGCATCATACACTGATAGAGTATATGCTATTTAATTATTATATGCTATTAATATATTTGAATGCCTAAATGTAAGAATTCAGGAAACACAATACCAGCTTTTTTTATTTTATTTATTTATTTATTTATTTTATTTGCAAACATCATTGACATTACAGAAAATGCAACACTACGACATGCACAAGAATACTACATACGACAAACAGATGTACATTACATAAACACATACTGTAACTTAACAAGACATCACATTGACTTGGCTTCCACAAACATAACACAACATAACATTAATAACAGAAAGGCTAAGGATGATTTGCGTCCAGGATGATTACAGATATGATTATCAGGGATGAAATTGATGACCGGAATGAAAAGAAGGGGGGATGGGGGGTGCCGATGGTAGCTCTGAGAGTGGTGTTGGGATGGGGGGGGGGGGGGATGGGGATGGGGTGAGGGGTAGTGAGTATGTGAGGATGTATGTGTGTGTGTGTGTGTGTGTGTGTGTGCATATGTATAAGGCTGGCTTACAATACCAGCTTTTAACATTTCTGTTGTTTACTAGTTTATTTAAATCACATAACACATGAACTGTTTACATACTACTGATAGCCCATTACTGTACACAATAATATTGTGCCCATTCATTAACATATTTTAAACATCAGGCGTCTTGTTTACACATTTAAACCATATTTGCACTTCGAATTTCGACTCCAAATTGTAGTAACTACATCTACGAAGTCTAAGGAAGATAACCAGATAGTCTTTTCAAAGATTACGTCGATTTTATGAGAACGCCAGCCCTCAGAAAAGCAGTAACTATTCATTCATTCACTTCCTTTTTTCTAGCTAGCAAAATCGCGGTTGTCCTGTTTACACATTAAAACCATATTTACGCTTCGAATTTCGCCTCCAAATTGTAGTAACTACATCTACGAAGTCTAAGGAAGATAACCATGTAGTCTGTTCAAAGATAAGATCAATTTTGACAGAACTACAGACCTCGTGAAAGTAGTACCTAAAATGACTCCATTCACTTCATTGCAAAATCGCGGTTGGTCTACATTAAAACCATAACGTTAACGTTACTAACAATTTACATTTTGACTCCACATCGTTGTAACACCATACCAAGGGTCTTAAGAAGTGAGTCAATTTGGCTGATTACGTTTTTAACGCATTTCCACGCATTTTTAACGCTTGTCAGCTCAAAAAAAGCAGTGGCTATTGCTAACACATTCATTTTCAATGCTTAGCATGTTAGCTAACATTAATAGGTTTGTATATGTGCTAACGCTAAATACTTGAACGTTCCCTATTGTGGCTTGTGGGGTTGAATCTAACTTGTTGACACGTTTAACATTACTGTTGTTTACTACTTTATGTAAATCACATGACTATAATAAACTGTAACTTACTGAGAGCGTAGGTAATTCTGATTCAGACTCTCAAGTAACATCCAAACAGTGTGTTGAATGGCCATCACGTAAAGCATATGACAACAGCAAATAGCTAACGTTTACGTTAGCCTAACTTACTTATCGGTGATGTTGACCCGACACTGTAGACTTACACAGTTCTCAATGCTTCGGTTTACATGTAGATACCATACCCTCATTATGCTACGGTGTAAGTGTGTTGCTATTTGGAGCCTTGATAGCGATTTATTTTTACTACGTTTAGTTCAAGCATCGAATCACAGCACAGCACCCAGAATGCATTGCAACACACCGTCATGAAGGGACTCATCGTTAGGTCGGCTTTAAATAGCATACAGAACCTGCATTATCTCAGTGTTATCTGTAAGCTCCACAGATCGTGGCAAGACCATTGAATTAATTGTGTACTTCTTGCCGGGCAATGATAAGTAACTTAACTTAATTAGTAGTGTTGCGTGGATGTGCATAATAAATGTGAGTTTTTCAATGTTATGATCAATACAACTGTTTACATGACTAAGTTTGAATGGAGCTAGCTGGGCATTTAATGGGGCTTAATGGATTGGGAATTTTTTTTTTTTAAATGACCTGTATGAACATGGATTCACTTTAAAAAAGTGATTTTACATGATTTGGTGCTGGCAAGGCATTGAACTGGGCTGAATGGATTTGGAAATATATATATATATTTTTTAAATGACCTGTATGAACATGGATTCACTTTAAAAAAAAAGATGGCAGAGCGCGAAAGGATTTGGAAAATATATATATATTTTTAAATGACCTGTATGAACATGGATTCAAGGCATTGAACTGCGCTTCATTCAAGGATTCCAACGGTACCTCATTCATGAAAATCGGACATACAGGTCAAAGGTTACATGCACACGCCTTCATATACACAGACAGCCCAGCCCAGCCCATTAGACATTGCCAGATGGCTTAGAACTCTGCCAGGTGCAAGCTTAAACAATTAGAGCTGTGATGTCACAATCGGAATTAGAATCCTTGAACATTCCCATTCATTTCAATGGGGCCCAAAAACGCAGAAAAATGGGAATACCTCGAAAACGACAAGGGCCAGCGACACGAAAGTAACAAGCAAGTTACACCGGTTCGGGCCTGAATTTTTGGAGTTCGAACTGCCTCGATAGCTCAAACGGTCGAGGAGCAGTAGTTCGTCCAAAAAGTGGGTGAAAAGGAATAACTAGAATTGCGGTTCCGAGGAATTGCAAGAGTGGGTTTGATCAGTGGCATGGAACTCGACCTCATCCAAGGATTCCAACGGTCCAATAAGCTAAAACGCATAAATAACATGGTTGCTATGCTGGTTGCTAGGTTGACATTACAGGGGTGGTTTCTAGGTTGTTGCTAGGGTAATTAGTTAGTTGCTAGTAAGCCATCTTAAGCTGACTGCATAAAGTGATTATTTTAAGAGATACATTTTCAAACCAGAACTGTGTATAGGTCATGGTTAAAAACATATCAGAATCTCAGAAATAATCTTAAACTTAAGAAGAACAATAGTGGGCTTGCTGGATCAAACCCACTAATAATAAGAAAACTTAAGAAGAACAATAGTGGGCTTGCTGGATCAAACCCACTAATCATAAGGCTATGTATCTTGAACTTCCAATGCTGCAGAAATTGTATATCCTTCCCCAGATCTGTGTCTTCACATTGTAGAAGCATCTCAAGGACCATTGATAGAAGTACAGTAGGATGCACCAGAGCTCAATTGGAAGTGCCATAACAAAGGGTCTGAACACTTACTTAAATTAACTTATAATAATAATATGTCAAATAATCCCTGTGCATGGGGACCGAAACAATGCATGCCAACTTTTTCCGTGTTTATCATGTATTTTAACTTTCCCCCGCTGTCTTGCCGTAGAATAGGCTATCCCATATTTTAACACTCTCATAACAACCCTGCCATCGGGCCTGTCTCTGTGTTGCCCTGTTGCTACCCCTTGCCCTTACAACGAAACAGATGTCTTCAAATCATCGTTTTCCTTGCTTGAATGTCATAAACATACAACTTAATGCAGCAGAATTACGCATAGGCTACTTGGAACATAACACATTTGACAAATGACAGATGTATCGTAACACCCCCAATTATCACCACTTTTGTTCAGAAATTCTAAAACAACGATGTTTTTTAACACTTCAAAATAACATTTGCTAAATTAACCTTACATTTTTCAGTAGCCATAGGTGTGTAGATTTGAACAAAATCTGGTTTGGTTCTTAACGGGAGCATTTACTGCCTGGAATATCCAATTTTGTTTACCACGTTCAGAGTTATAGTGCTGGCCTGATGGGTCGCCTATTTACACCGTTTCAACGGCACATGGGCCAGTTAGACCGAGAATTTCGTCGTGAAATTTAAATTCCACTGGAGCTCCAAGCGGTTGTGTACACGCAGCCTTACAACACTGTTTACAGCTCTTTGAGTCACGGTAAAATGTCATGTTTGGTACATAGCTAATTTAGATACACCTATGGTGTGGGTGGTTGCGTCTCTTTAGGAGTCCGCTGTCTTGGTTTGTATAGAAATGGATATTAAGTGACACGCAAGATGGTGGAAATACGGGACCGACGGTAATAGGGGGAGTTCCGATATGTTGCTAGTGACAAAATATTAACTTTCAGTGTTTTACGATGTCTTTGTCATGGGGAAGTGTTTTTCCCCATGCATTTATTCTAGGCTACTGTCAGTGACTGCCGTGAGAGGAGCGGGTTCTGTGTTTCGTTCATGTCAGTGACTGACGCGAGAGAAGCGGTGTCTGTGTTGTGTTGCGTTAATTTATTTTCATTGGGCGTGCCGTGCCGTCCACAGCTCTTCAGTTCTGACAAAGCCGAAATTACTCCTTTTGAAACAATGAGTGCAGGAAGCGCGTTTGTATGGTTATATTGCTTGACGGGGGGATCCCAAGCAGCTTTCAGCCATAAGGCTACTTTGAGAACATTTCAATTCACCCGACACTAATATTCAAAATGTTAATAACTATTTCGGCATAGCCTATAAAGCAGTTTAATTAAATGGAATGTTAGTTGTAAACAAACGACTTGGTGAGGCTTGGCCTCACAGATGCGCTTGTGCCTTAGATGGCAGGCAAAATCTTCAGCCTATTAACTGACCACCCGATTCACGTTGGCTGGGGGGGAAGGGGGGCCATCAGACATTTGTCACCAGTTAATCCGGCCCTGCCCCCAACAAATCACACCTTCCCACCTCTGACAGCTTAAAAGAACTCACAGACATATTCACAAACCTGCGGAATTTTGCCGTGTTTTGAAATCCTATGCAGCTGCAGGAGCTTCCAATCGTGAGGAAGCAATTTTGCATTGTAGGCATAACTAACATGCAATAACGCCACCAACAACAACCAAAACTAGGCTAATCATTGTCAAAATGTAAATTAAATGTAACATTATTGTGAATCAAATTAAAATGTTCTCTTTTGCAAACGTAGGCATAGTAACAGAATAATTTCATAATGTTACAAAGAAACTACATCAATCCGTATGTTTCATTAGGCTACTACTAGGCTATTTGTTTTGCCTTATTCTTGATTCATTTAGGCTAGGCCTTTTTATTCAGGGGCCGTACTCACAAAGAATTTTAAGGCTAAAAGTAGCTCCTAACTGGCGAATTTAGGAGCAACTCCTAAAAAGAATGGGCGTGTCACTCCTAACTTTAGGACTCCTAATTTTTTTCACAAAAAGTAATTCACGAAGCATTTTAGACCTAAAAGTAGCACCTAAGTCTGCATTTAATTATGCATGATTTATTTTGTTATTGAATTCGTAGGCTGTGATTCCTCTCGGTAACAATTATGTTTGGTAGCCATTTTGTTATTGAATTCGTAGGCTGTGATTCCTCTCGGTAACAATTATGTTTGGTAGCCTCCTGCTTTTTCAGAGGGGGCGGCAGTCAGGCTACTGAGCGATGTACAGTGGCAGAGCGACGCACAGTGGCTGAAAGTGGTACTAAAGCTTCACGCAGCTTCACGCCTCGTAATGCGCGACTGAAGTGGCCATTTGAAAGTGATGCCCACTGTATGGCTCGCCCAGTCTTCACTGTCTGAGCCCAGCAGGAAGGTCCTCCGTTCTCTGCCGGTTGTGCCGGGACAGCTGTTCGGACCTGCGGCGCAGCAGGCCCTGGAACGCGGTTTGCGGGCGACACAGGTCAGGCAACAATTTGCCAGTTTACACCACACACCTGTTCACCGGCAGAGACCCTACTGAGGGACTGACAGGGCCCAAGTGATATCACGGCCTGTGTCTCAGTCAAGGCCACCTCCACCCGGGGGATTTCGCAGGGCCGTCACTAGACAGACCACTGGTCGGCACAGCAGGACACAACATATGGCCGCCGCCCCTCCAGGAGCCGGAGGGGCCGAGCAGTGACAGTCGGTCGCTTCACCAGCCAACAGCTGTTGAGCTGGGAAGCACTAACATCAGACCCCTGGGTGCTGGACACCCTATCAGAGGGCTACAGCATTCAGTTCAAACGCCGACCGCCAAGGTTCACAGGGGTCAAGATGACAATGGTAAGGGACGAGGCCAAGGCACTGGCCCTGCGTCAGGAGGTCAGGGCCCTTCTAGACAAAGGAGCAATAGAGCCCGTAGAGCCATGTTCACTGAACAGTGGCTTCTACTCCACGTATTTCATAATCCCAAAAAAAGGGGGTGGACTTCGCCCCATATTGGATCTCAGGTCATTAAACAAATACCTCAAGACCTTAAAATTTCATATGTTCATATGTCGTCCTCCAGACCATCGGGAAAGACGTCTGGTTCACGAAAATCGATCTCAAGGATGCCTATTTTCACATACCAATTGCACCACATCACCAGCAGTTCCTGCGCTTTGTGTTCGAGGGAAGAGCCTACCAGTTCAGGGTCCTCCCCTTTGGAATATCACTGGCCCCTCGGATTTTCACAAGATTCGTGGCAGCAGCACTGGCACCACTACAGAAGACAGGTATGCTCATCCTCTCGTACCTGGACGATTGGTTGGTAGTGTCTCAGACGGAGTCAGATTCACTCAGGGACCTAGCTTGGTTGATATCTCACTCAGGCAGGTAAGGACTCAAGATAAATCTCGAGAAGAGTACGTTGACACCCAGTCAGCGTATAGTGTTCATTGGTATCCAGTTGGATTCTCGCAGGAGACAGGCAACACCATCTCCCCAGCGGGTGAACGACATCCTCAGTCGGGTAGGACAGTTCAGGAGAGGCCAAGTGCAAACCTTCAGTTCCTTCCAGGTACTACTGGGCACACTCACGGCAGCTGCTGCCGTTGTCCCCCTAGGCCTCCTCTCCTGCTGCTGATAGCCCCCAGATGGCCCGGGAGGCTGTGGTTCCCAGTGTTGCACGGGCTGTTGGTCGGACGCCCTTGGCGCCTCCCCATTCATGCGGATCTCCTCTCACAACTGGGGGGACGGATCTGGCACCCGAATCCAGCGTGCCTACAGTTATGGGTATGGCCACTGAGGGGCCTGAGCCTTTGCTAGGTGCTTGCAACCCAGCAGTTGTTTATACCATCAACAACTCGCGTGCGGCTTACACTAATGCGCTCTACGCGAACAGGTGGAAACTCTTTGTGGAATGGTGCCGGGCCCGCAGGGAGGAGCCAACCAGTTGTCCGGTACCGACAGTTCTCGGATTCTTGCAGTCTCGTTTCGACGGGGGCCTGGCTGCAGCCACCATCCGGGTTTATGGGTGGATGGCGTCACCGTGGGCTCCCACACACTGGTGACGCGTTTCCTGAGGGGGACACAGCGACTCAGGCCGCCACAGTGGAGCCAGACACCTTCCTGGGACCTACCATTGGTGTTGGAGGCCCATTTGAACCTCTTGAGAACACAGAGGATAAATGGGTGTCGTTAAAGACTGCCTTTCTGTTGGCCATGGCGTCAGCAAAGAGGTTGGGGGAGTTACACGCTCTATCAATCAGCCGTGAGTGCCTCCAATGGGCCCCGGGAGAAACAGGGGTCACATTGTGGCCTAACCCATCTTTTTTACCGAAGACTTGTTCCTCTTCGTTTGTAAATCAACCCCTCCATTTAGCCGCGTTTGATCCTCCAACTGGGGAGGATGGACGGCAGGGAAACACAGCCTTGATGTGCCCAGTCTGGGCTCTAAGGGCATATATTCAGTCAACCACTGGATTCCGGCGGTCAGAATCACTTTTTGTCTGCCATTCAGGGCCAAGACGGGGCCAGGGATTGTCAAAACAACGACTGTCCAGGTGGATTGTCGAGGTTATCTACAAGGCCTATGAGCAGGGGCCTACCAATCCCAGCCTCCGTCCGCGGCCACTCAACCCGGAGTGTGGCGACATCATGGGCAGCCCTAAGGGGGGTGCCACTGTCCGACATTTGTGTGGCGGCATCATGGGCATCATCTTGCACATTCGCAAGATTCTACAGAGTTAACATGGCTGCAAGTAACCCGCTAGTCACCGCTACTCTCTCTTAAGCCATTAGGTGGTCGAAAAGGTAAGTTCTCCTCCTCGTGACCTTGTTGGTATGTGTCATCCAGGTGCTGAAAGCATCGCCTAGAAATGAAATAGAACGATGGTTACGTATGTAACCGCGGTTCTATGAATTTCGGATGACCGCAAGAGCTTGGCAGTCACTCGGAAGGGGGACGAGAAGATTGCCAAGAGGTCACTTCCGGGGTGAAAGCACCTTAAGTGCATGACGTCGCGTCATACGTCACCCCGGTCACAGGTGACTTTGTTGGTACAAACACTCGACCTACATGCGTATGTGATGGACATCCAGGTGCTGAAAGCACCGCCTCTGGCGGTCATCCGAAATTCATAGAACCGCGGTTACATATGTAACCATCGTTTTCAAACTTTGGCCTCCAGTGAATGCTGATTTTGTGGTAGTCGCCGGATTGTCATTGTTTGAGGTGAAGTAGTCTGAAAGTAATATCACAATCCAAAGTTATGATCACTGAATCACTGCCACTGTATTTTGTTGATTTTTTCCTTTAGTTATTTCTTTTTCCCCTGCCAAGATAGGTATTTTTTTTTTTTTTTTTTTTAAATGCTTACCCAATCTTAACATCGCTTTAAAATGTTATTCATTTATGTTGATTTTTTCTTTTTCAGTTTCATCCATCCTGTTATAGTAGCATTCAATTCAAATGTAAAATGCAGAATTCATTCATTAATCAAAGAGCTTGCCACTTACAACAGTCACTGTCACAGATATTCTCTCCCCACCATAGCAGTCCAGAATGTCTTAATTATAATGCCATATCCTCATCTGCTTATCTAATGCCTCTAAATACTGTACAACAGTCCACACCAGTTGCAGTGCAGGAGAGGCATATAATAGAGCATCTGAGCATTGTTCCAAGAGTGAACCTGACGAAGCAACAGCTAAATGCGTTGTTCACGCCAATAAAATAAAACGATCAGTTAATACACCAGTGTGCGGTGATCTTTCACACTTGATATTTAAGAATTTCTTTAAAAATATTCTTAAATCACTACACACAAGACAAACCTCATACTTATGTTTTTCCTTACAGTTTATTTAATTGATTCTTATCCTATTACAGGTTATACTGTTAAGATTCTCTCGATTATTTTTGTGAACCATGCAACAATCAATATGAGATTGGTTTCTTTATTGCACTGTTGCTGACAGACAAAATGACAGAAAATTACAAAAAATAAGAAGGCAACATTAAAGGTTTATTTCCCACATCATTGCTTTAAACATTATCATGTTATGAGAATGTTAACATTACAAAAACATTAATCCCATCATCCCCATCATTATGGTACAAACTACAAAGTGGTTTTATTTACATGGTTAGTCTGGTAAGTCTAATTGTACCAATATGTAAGGAGCATCCACAGTACAAACAATGACTACAATAAATATAGCTGCAAGCAGCAATGAGGGGGCCAAGCAGTTAGGCCGGAGTAACCATGGCAACGAAATGCTGTTAGCTCAATGCTGCAATCAGACGTATGGCCATAAGCTGTCAAAGCAAGTTTCACGTCTAGCACGTCAAAAGTTAAAAAGGCAAAATGCATTTTCGGCATTCACCTGATGGGGTCATGAGTCCATGTACCAAGTATAATAATAATAATAATAATAATAGGAAAAGCTTCACAGCTTCGCTGCTTGGCCCCCATTAAGGACAGAAAGTAGCGCTCTATAAAGAGGATTGACGACACCCATCAATCATGAACATCAATATTCTTGAGAGACTTTCCTAATCGTGGGTCAGTGTGGACGTTCATATCTGTTAAAATAAATTTGCCAGATATACACTTTAAGATATACAATTTATTTAAACTAAATCAGAAACAAAACTAGAATCAAAACCATCTCTACTGACAGGAAGATAGAAAAAGATGGAAGGACAATTGCAGTAAGTTATTCCTTAAAGAATTTCCTCAGGCTTGGTCTTGATTTCCAATCTTTAACTTTGGCAAACTTGTAGACACTTGAGAACAGGTCAGGAAACAATGTCATCAGCTCAATCTGGTCTGCATCAACAGAGCTAATGAATAAACAGAAACATCAGTATGTAATACATCTACCAGTGCCAATGAGGAACTTCATATTTACTGCTTGTACTAAGTTAAAGGAATTATCCGGAGTAAAATGCACTTTAGATCGATTTACGGATGATTGGGAGTACATACGTTGAGTTGACATCCAAATCATGTCATTTGAGAAAGTTCGATGTTACCGTTTTTAGTCAAAGCTTGTTAGCGGAAGTGAGAAGGGCATATTATTTAGCGCTACAAAGCGCTATTTTATACCTCTTCTACAGTTCCAAACAACATTGCACTTACGTGGTAGTGAGTAGAGGGTCCCTAAAGCCAAACCGAAGTATCCGAGGTCTTTATGTGGTCGGATAGAGAGTCCAGAATGAATTTAATCAAGCCAGTACTTTTCGGAAATTTTGCCATCTTTGCTGCCATCTTTGGGGAAAGTCCGTAGGAGTCGATTGCCCTAGTGTGCTCTGGAAATTCACAATTTAAATTAAGCTGTTTAAAAAAAAAAATAGTCCAGTATTTCTTTTGAAATTGAAATGAAGTTGTATGGACTGGACTATTTTTTTGTTTTTTAAAGCTTAATTTAAATTGTGAATTTCCAGAGCACACTTCCAGAGCTTTGACTAAAAACGGTAACATCGAACGTTCTCAAAACACATCCGAATGACATGATTTGGATGTCAACTCAACGTATGTACTCCCAATCATCCGTAAATTGATCTAAAGTGCATTTTACTCCGGAAAATTCCTTTAAAGGAGAATTCCGGTGTGAATTCAGTGGAAATGCATGGATTCCAGTTGCTGCTACTGGAAGAAACTGGAATCCATGCATTTCCACTGAATTATTTTTGGAATCTGATCCCTTATCATACCTGTTCATTCTTACTCGTTGCTCGACTTATCGTGACTAAATTCAAGATGGCTGCAAACGTTAAACTTCGTGAAGATACTGTCTGAATAAATCGTCTTGTAAGTAAACTACCAGTGCTTTTTCAAAGTTCTCAATGTCTCGTTTTAAATGTCAGGGCCCTAGGAAGTCTACCAATGAAGTGTGGAGATACTTTGAGCCTCGTAAATGGGTGTAAAACAGTGATTTATTTGCATGGCTAGCCCGATGCCGAAGCACCACTACTGAAAAAGTTGTTGGTAGCATCGGCTAACTAAGCGCCCAGATTTTGGAGTGCAGGGACAAGTCGAGATGGGCTATGAGACATACGTTCACACTCGGTATCATGTTTCAATACACTTTAGGTCAATATCACACCGGAATTCTCCTTTAACTTACTGGTGTTCGTGGAGATTGCGTATGAAACGCAGCAGAGCCAGAGTGTTCTCAGGGTAAGCTTTCTTCTGCTTCTCCTCCAGCTTTTGGACCAGCTCAGGGGGGAACTGGGAGTATATGTGTGCAAAAAATGTACATGTTTACTAGTGGTAAACTGGTGCTTTTTAACAAATAATTACTATTTCCATATGTGTGACAATGAGACTATGGTGAGTTCATTGTTTGCATTGTACTTCCACATAGATGTTCAGGTTAAGGCATTCAACTCACTTTGGTCTTCCAGTCAGAGAAGGTTTTATCCACTGTCCATTTCTCCAGTTCCGCCAGGAGCTTCGTGTCAGCTTTTCGAAAGTTCTCTACTTCTGGCTGATTCCCCACTTTTATCAAGTACTCCACCTTCCTGCCAAATGACAAAACATGACATCCGAGAAGCTGGTGTTTTTATCAGTGCAATCATACCATTTTCACATTATGTTAGTCAGAAATGCAAGAAAGTAGTAATTATCAAAGTCCAATTGAACAATGGACACTGAGGGGTTGTTGTATGAAGACGGTATAAATACCGACTTTTCTGCCCGCAGAAAGTGCACTCTGCTTTGCCACATTACGTGGAATTTACTAAGCTTTCACTTCATAATGTACAGCAGTCATCACCTAGCCTGGAAAATTTAAACTCATTCACAAAATGAATAGTCTGGTCACTTGTGATTGGGAATTGCTTACAAGCTAGCATGGTGATGGGCGTAGACATAGCGGTAACTTTGAAATCATTGGTCCAGCCTAACCAATCATATTGATCAGAGATTCCTAACGTTACTTCCAACTCCACCTAAACTTTACAAACTGATAATAAGCAGCATCGGCGGTCAGGAAACAATTTATGTGGGCCTACTGTACCTTTAAATTTCTGCATTTTTCCAACTGCCTGTTTGTACTTACAATGCCATGTTTTAAGGAGCATGAAATACATTCTATCCTCTTAGTACATTAGCTCCTGGGTCATAGGTCTAACTGTGACGTGTCAAACCTCTCATTGTTCCAGAAGTAGGGGTGAGTGAGTGTTTCTTCCACTCTCGGTCTGTCGTCGGGTTCAGCCTGGATCATCGACTCAATGAGATCTTTAGCCAGCTCATCTTCCACCAAATCCAGATTGTACTTCCCATTTAGAATGTTAATCTCACAGTAAGGCCCTTTCCCAAAAGGATGGTGTCCACAGGAGAGGATGTAGTATACCAGCATTCCTGCAACCTGAAAGGAGGTTGATTAGGAATCCAAAGTAGTTTGCATGCTTCACCTTCACCAAGCATGGTACCGTGAGTGCTCACCTGAACATCCGAGCTTCTCTTAAAGCCTGCGTCACTGTCCTCATCAACAACTTCTCTGGACTTCCAGCATTTGGTTCCTGCAGCAGACTTTGTGACCAACGTTGTTTGTCCAACATTCAGTCTTCTGCTGATGCCAAAATCAGCCAACCTTGCTTTTCCTTGAATGTCTTGTGAAGAAATATTAGAGTCAGGCAGAGCAATGCAGAATAGAATACAAATCAACTAGATGTACCGCAGAGCGGTACAAAATATGACCACCGCCCAGTCCAGCACATTTTTTCCACAAAAATAAGTCACGCTGAAAGGCATATATGATTCTAACTGTCTCACTGAATTGCATTATGCACACTCAATTCTCACTGGTATCTGCTAGACAACAAGTACCAAAACATGATTAGTTCATAGATTTCACTTGTAAAATACATTTTATACAACCCCACCCCCATCTTGCCTGTTCATAATTCTGAGAAATTCTTGAATTGTGTGCATGTGTGCGTGTACATGTTTATGTTTATGTGTGTGTGGTGGGTGGGTGTGTGTTTGTGTGTGTGCGTGCATGTGCTTGTGTGTTTGCCTGTGTATGTGTCTGTGTGTGTGCATGTGCATGCATGCGTACATATGTCTACTGTGTGAGTATGTCATGTAGGATCACTGTGAATGTCTGTGTGTGCGTGTGTATCTATTTATGCACATGTGTGCATATGGAATGGGTTAACATGACCCCTGGAGGCAAACATACGCAAAAATTGGTCATCCTAGGCCCTACGGTTCTCAAGATATTCACAGAAAACTCTGTTGGTGTACGGTCACTATGAACGAAAGTCCACGAAACGTGGCATGCATTCGGAGGGTGTCATAAGGATCCTACACTTTCAATTTTGTGCAGTTTCAAAAAAAATCAAAAATCAAGGTCACTGAAAAAGAAAAAATGGTCATTGTTCTTACCAATCAAAACATTCTGAGGTTTGATGTCCCTGTGGAGCACTTTGGTGTCATGACAATGGAGGACTTCTAAACTACGAAGGACTTCCTCCACTTTTGTCTTCAGAACAATCTTCTTCTCCAAGCTCTCCTCTGGTAAGCGATCTTGAATGTATTCTTCCAGGGTGTATTCACAAAGCTGAAGGGCTAGATAGCCAAAGTCATCATCATCAGCAAAGTCTACATATCGTACAATATTGGGACTGTCGAGCTGTGGCAGGCGCAAGAACGCCTCCTCATTTTTAAGCAGACGGTAGTTTGACTTGGTCATGCGTTTAATAGCAACTTCCGTGCCATCATCTCTGAGGCCCAGAAATACCTCAGTGCCATCACTACCTTTTGCAATCAGATAGTCCGAATTTACACAAAAAGTGAGATTTCTGACTTTCTTCACCTCTGTCATTCTCATATTAGCAAGCTTTTCCAACTTTAGCCTCCAGCGTACACTGATTTTGAGCCAAGATCGGGTAATTGATATTGTGTCAATGGAAGTATCAGTAACAGAAGGAAATGGCTTAACACTTGAACTTTCATCAACAGAGAACGATTCTTCAACTGAATTCCCTAGCGTCTTAGAATCTAAAGTTTCGGTTATCGAACGAGCCACCTCTTCATTTTTATGTTTGTTCTTCTTTATTTTCTTCTTTTTCTTTCTTTTTCCCGGTTCCAGAGAAGACATGTCCTGATCTAACAATTGCCCATCTGAAGATTGCTTTCTCAGGCTTTCATTCAGTTCTCTCAATTTCTTTTTCAAATGGTCATTTGTAGAGCTATCCACAGTATTCAAAACCCTCTCAGGAACTGATGTAACACCAAGGGATGTGATAACCTCAGGTGCACCCCCATAAGAATATAACTGGGCTATTATTCCATACGCTTCTGCACTGGTTTCAGCTGGGTACTTTGTATTTGTAAAAGTGACTATGCCTTTGCACATCTTTGTGATAAAGTGGGCATCCCATCCATCTTTCTGTTTGGGGGTCTTTCGTGTGATGATATGTAGCAATAAAAGAATGTGGTGAGGAGATTCAGCATTTGTAAGACATTGCAGAAGGATGGGCACAAGGGGGCGTGAAAACTTCAGTGGTATTTCTTCCATGATGCATAAAGCTGAACGTAAATTGTTTGCAACGAGTTGCTGATGGCCTGTATCGGGAAGCTTTGAAAAGTTTTTAATTGCCTCCTCTACATATCTGTCCAAGTTCTGAGATTCTCTTAGCCATTTTAGCCCCAATTGTCTGTATACTGGAGCATGGGGACCTACAGCAGTGAATACCTTATCAAAAAGGGTAACTTGTATTCTTGGGTGTACATCTAAAAAATGCTGGTGGTACAATTGAAATATTTCCTCTGGGCACTTCTTTGACCAATCGCACATAATGTCAAAAAAGTATGCATATTTAGACATTTGCTCATTCCCTGCAGATAACTCATGTAACAAGTCAGATATAAATTGATCTGTGTTTGGATTTAGTATGTAATTCAAATCAGGCAATGCTCCATGCTTGAGCAATTCCCTTGCTACATCCTTTCTGTTGTTACACGCAGCTTGTGTTAATGGAGTGGGTAATCCAAAATTAGGATCAGCTTTTCCATTTAATAGTTGTCTAAATATATAAATTGACACATTAGAACGCAGAGCATATATCAAAGGTGTTAAGCCTCTAGTTGAGGGGATGCTAAGGTTGGCCCCCTCTTTGAGAAGTTTTGTACAAAGCTCTTCATTTCCACAGCCAACTGCTGTGCAGATAGGGGTGACATCATCATTCCATTCTGCACAAGGATAATTAATGTTAATGTCATATTTCTTGAGCAGCTTGTTTAACTTATTCAAGTTATTATCAAAAATGCACTTTATGATAGGATGTGTCTGTCTCTCAACATCTATTTGTTGTTCACCATGCTGTACAAGTTCAAATGTAGCTGAAAAAAAGTTCAAATGTTGCTGAAAAAGAGAGAAAAAGAGAATATATTTAATATAATGTACATAATGTTAAAAATGAAGACATATCAAAAAACATCTCAGCTACCAGTTTAGCCCTCACAGAATATGCCAACTTAACCGGCTAATAGATTTTCTTTCCAAACTATTCAGATGGTGTAATTAGCAAAATCTGGAGAGACACAGAGGGTCATGATGCGTTCGTGCCGCCATCTTGGTCTTAAAGGGACACTTCACCGATTAACATTAACCTTGAAAAAGGTTGACATACTGTTTAATTCCTCCCTCATTGTCTACATACATAAGTATACATAGGCTAAAGTTTAAGCTAAACATACATAGTTTAACCTACAGTATGTAAACGTCCTACAACTTCGATATTTTACAACATCCTAAATCAGGGGCGGTTTTTCATATGGGCAGTAGGCTATGGGCAGCAGCCAAGGGTGGCACGAGCGCTCGCAAAAAAAACAACAAAAAAAAATCCTTTTTTTAAGCTTTGCTAATCAGTTTTTTATCGCTCATCAAGTCAATCATTTGTCACTGTGTGGGGAGTGGACACCCTAAATAGGACATAGCCTACTTTGCAGGCGCCCGTGTTAATGAGGTCTCACATAGGGGAGAACCGGGACGAATTAAACACTTTTTAATTAAACGTAATTTACAAAGACATTGGAAAACACTGAAAGCTAATATTTTGTCACTAGCAACTCTGCCATTTTCACCTCTGAACAAAACCGTTCAGGAGTTATTTAAGGAGAAGTTGAACATGCGTTTTGTTTCATTCGTCCCTCCTGGCCGGGACAAATGAAACAGCATGGGGGGACGAAAGAAACATACAGCTTAAGCTATGTAAACTTTCCACAACTTCAATATTCGACAACATGAATTGTACTTCAAATATGTGTTATTTTAGATAGATTGCTGCTGGGCTATACAACGTGTTTCAAATTATTATGCAAATTGGATTTAAGCGTCATAAACATTTATTTTTTTGTTTTTCAATTAAACTCATGGATGGTATTGTGTCTCTTTGGATCATTGAAATCAATCTCAGACACCTGTGATAATTAGTTT
>NC_063207.1:6197610-6214190 GCF_017589495.1 Alosa alosa | reverse complement strand
CTGAACCACCCCTTTAAGAAGCCAATATACCACAATTCCCTCCCCCTTTACCTTCATAGTACCGTCAAAAATAAAATAACAAATCAGTCCCTTATTATAGTATGGTCTTTTCTCTGTTGCAATTATACATTCTATTAACCTTTGTTTAATAAACAATTTGGTGACATAAACAAACTTTCACCTAAACTAGGGAAAAAGGGGGGTAAATTGCCTCATTTCCCAGACTAAACCCTGGGGATTATTTTGCCCCAACGTAGTGGGTTAGTCTCTAGACTACAAGGAGAGTCTGTCTGGAAGGCATCTAACTCTCTCTGGATAAGTACGGTCAGTGGGTATGTCACTCATAGTGTCACCGGAGGTGGGTGGCATGAAGCTCGGCTGGTGTAAGCTGAGGCAGGGGATACCTTTGTGGTAGCATGAGGAGTATTTCTGTAGGACAACAGGAAAGCACTGAGGCGCCGGTTAAGAGATTGTGTATTTGGTGACGATTTGAGAGCTTGTTTCAGGGTCTGTACGAATCTTTCAGCGAGCCCATTCGTAGCTGGGTGATATGGGGCAGTTCTAATGTGCTGAATGCCATTTTCTTCCATGAATGTCTTGAACTCTTCTGATATTAGCTGTGGGCCGTTATCACTGACAAGCTGCTGGGGTAATCCGAAACTACTGAAAATAGACCGAAGCTCTTCAATGGTCCTTTCTGCCGAGGTGTTCTTCATCACTACCACCTCAGGCCATTTGCTGTAAGCATCAACTACCACTAAAAACATGTGGTTCTCCAGAGGCCCAGCAAAGTCGATATGAACCCTGTGCCACGGGTCTTCAGACCAGACCTAAGGATGCACAGGGGCTAGCTGGGGAAGGTTTCTCCACTTCTGGCAGTCAGAACATGACCTTGCCTTCTCCTCTATGGCTGCATCCAGGCCTGGCCACCAGAAATAGCTGCAATTTCTTTCATTCTCACCACGCCACAGTGTCCAGAGTTCATCCAACATTTTCTTTCTTAATGTTGGTGGAATAATGACGCGATAGCCCCACAATAGACATCCAGATTGGACTGAGAGCTCGTTCCTTCTTGCCAGATATGGTTGCAAAGTTGGTGTCAACACTCCCCTCTTCCCCATAGTGACTGTCCACAACCTCTGAAAGGACTGGATCGGTCCGGGTGTGTTTGCTCACATGACCCACAGTCACAGGGGCAGCCATCACTTCCCTGAAGTAAAAAATGTCAGTTGGAGTTGATTCACCGTGGGCGACAGGCAATGGAAGTCTAGAGAGCCCATCCGCATTACCATGCTGACCCGCTTTCCTATACTTAATGTCCTACTGGGGGGAAGATAATAACAGAGCCCATCGCTGCATGCGGCTGGCTGCTAAGTATGGAATGCCAGTATGAGGGCCAAAGATAGAGGTAAGTGGCCGATGGTCCGTCAATAATGTAAATTTTCTGCCGAAAAGATATTGATGGAACTTCTCAACCCCGAAAATTAGAGAGCTTCGCGCTCAATTTGTGCATACCTGCTTTCCGCCTGGCTTAGAGTCCGCGAAGCAAAAGCTATAGGTCTCTCTTCCCCAGATGGGAGAATATGCGACACCACTGCGCCCACACCGTATGGTGAGGCATCACAAGCCAACTGAATTGGCAGTTTAGGGTCAAAATGAGTGAGGGCGCTGGATGTCGACAGAGCCCACTTCACGTCTTTGAAAGCCTTCTCGCATTTGTCTGTCCATTTCCAAGTCTTTGTTTTGTGTAACAGCTCATGCAGTGGATTCAGTTTTGCTGCGAGGTTGGGGACAAATTTTGCATAGTAGGTCAGCAGGCCAAGAAAGGACCTCAGCTGACTGACATTTTGCGAGGATGGCGCCTCTACAATAGCCTTCACTTTAGATGGTGCCTTGTGCAGTCCCTTACTGTCAATAACATGGCCTAAATACTCAACAGAGGGTCTGAAGAATTCACACTTTTCTTTTTTTACTTTGAGACCATAGTCTTCCAGTCTTTGCAGTGTTGCATCCAGGTTTCTCAAGTGTGACTGCTCGTCAGATCCAGTGATTAACAAATCATCTAAATAGCACTGAACCCCAGGTAACCCACTCAAGATTTGGTCCATAGCTCTTTGGAACAGTGCAGGGGAAGAAGTGATTCCGAAAGGGAGTCTCTGGTACCTGTACAGACCTTTATGTGTTACAATTGTAAGTAGTCCTTGAGACTCTCAGTCCACATGCATCTGTAAATAAGCTTCACATAAGTCCACCTTACGGAATTTTTGTCCCCCAGCCAGGCCAGCGAAAATGTCATCAATGAGGGGCAATGGGTACTGCTCAGCAGCCAGCACAGGGTTTACGGTGACTTTAAAATCACCACAGATTCTTAGGGATCCATCCTTTTTTATGACTGGTACAATTGGTGTGGCCCAATCACATGTTTTCACCGGCTCCAACACTCCACACTTAACTAATCTATCTAATTCAGCTTCAACTTTGGGTTTGATAGCATAAAGAACAGGTCTCGCTTTCAGACACTTTGGAGTACTTCCTGGTTTAATTGCAAGTTTGACTGTTATATCTTTCATGCTACCTAATTCTTCCTCAAACACTTTGGAGTGTTTCTCTAATATCTTCTGTAGAGAACCGGTGCCACTATCATCCACCAGGAACACTTCCTGCCAGTTCAGCCTGAGCTTTTCCAGCCAGCTTCAGCCCAAAAGAGCTGGATGGTTTCCTTTGATGATGTACAAGGGAAGAGTCACTTGTTGACTATTATAATCCACTGTCACATTGACCACCCCTAACACTGGCACAGCCTCTCCAGTATAGGTCCTTAGTCTTAATTTGGTCAGTCGAAGAGTATGGTGCTGTAACTTCTCTTTGTAGATTGTCTCTGATACCATAGAGACACGCAAACCAGTATCAATTTGCATCCACACAGGTTGTTTCCCTAGTAATAGTGTGACCCAGTAGCCGTCATCATTGTCCTTGATTGACAGAACACAGACAGTGTCATTATCAGACATGGTCCATCTGATTCACATGTTTCTTTTTATCCTTGTGAAAGTGGCTTGTCTTTATTTCTGCATCCTGTCTATTTGTTTGAGTCCTTCTACTCTTACAGGCACGCTCGATATGACCTTTCTTGCCGCAGTTTCTACAATCTAATTCTTTACACCAGCATTCTGATGCTTGGTGTCCAGTTTTAGTGCGGTAGCATGGCTTACCCGCGTTAGTCTTGATCTTAGATTATCTTGATCTTAGATTCCATATGCACTTGCGTTGAGGTACTTAATTGCTGTGCTTAACGAGCAGCCATTTCCATTGAAGTGCTAACCTCTATGGCCTTTTTGAGTGTCAAATTAGCTTCAGAAAGTAGCCATTTTTGAATGGACTCACTAGACAAGCCACACACCAATCGGTCACGTAAAGTGTCATTTAGTGCCGCAAATTCACAATGTTCCAATAACTGTTTCAGTGCGGCTACAAATTGTGATACAGATTCACCCTCTTCTTGGTTCCTTTTGTGAAATTTGAACCGTTCAGCAATAATTAGAGGCTTAGGTGAAAAGTGGTCACCTAATGCTTTCACTATGTCCTCATATGACATTGTCCCCGGTTTGTCTGGATGAGATAAGCTACGCAGTAAGTTGAAAGTTTTAGCTCCCATCACATTAAAAAATGTTGGCACTATGGCATCATCAATTTTATTTGCCAGTGCAAAGTAAAGGTGTTTAAGTTGTGATTCACTCGGATCTTTCACCCGTGTCTTTAAATTAACCCATGAGTCGCAAGTCTCTAGTATCATTAACTCGGATCATTTGAGTCCTACTTCAATCTAAAACGATAAACTGCGCCACACACAAACCTCTTGCAACAGCTAGCTAGCCTCCTAGCCCTAGCCATCGTAGCTGCCAAAAATGTAACAATTTCGTATGCAACCACAACTCCACAAATCAACTCAAAGCTTTACTGAGTGAGCAGGCAGTCCGAGATAACTGGTTAACTTCCCCGCAGAGACGGAAACATTGCAGACTCACAGACCATGGGACTCAGATTGGAGCGGCTGAGTAGCAATCCGGGTTAGTCGGATCAGCCCGGCCGGTTAGGCTACACGTTGAGTACGAAGTCAGTCGAATCAGCCGGCTACGTTGTCATGAGTGGATCTGCGAGACCGAGTAGCTCCTCCTCGAGGTGAAAAGCAATTCCACAACAAAAGCCATTTTTCCACTTCTGAAATAACATTCAATGTTCTGCATGTAGCCTAGACATAATTAGATTTGGTGTATAGATGTAGCATATTAAAATGCAATTAGTTCGTGCAGACAGTCCGAACTGCACGCTCATGGAGCTGCTTGAGTATCTACCTGGGTCAGTCGAATCAGCCGGGCGGACCGGTTACGTTGTTGTGAGTGCAAGTCAGCCGAATCAGCCGGCTACATTGTCATGAGTGGATCTTTAGAGGAGCGAGTAACTCCTCGTCAAGGTGAAAAGCAAATCCACAACAAAAGCCATGCTTTCAATTCTGAAATAACATATTGTAACGATTTGATTGCGACACACACAGTTGTCCAATCAAAAGGTTTATTAGCTGAGAACGAGAGCACACAGACCAAGACACAGAACACAATACACACGGGGCAGGTCAAGCAGACACACACACTACACATACAGGGGAGGACGCAGCCCCCCACAAAAAAAAGGATCACACAGGGGAGAACTAAAAGGGAAACATGTTACAATAAAGACGCTAACATTACACTCAAAACTAAGGAGATATAAAGACATAAACCCCCCAAATGTTCGCTCTCGTATCCCAGGATGCCCTGCGCGGGAGAACGCTAACACTGTCTTTTGCGCCGACGTTACATAGCTCCCCCAACAAGCCATTGCCGTCCTCGGCAATGCCCACGAGGTAGCCACATGCTAACGTCGGCGCGTGTCGCCCGCCACTCAGTTCAGTGCGACAGTACCGCCAACTCACGTGGGGTGCACGCCGCAGGAGCTCACTCAACGGGGCGCCACGCTGCTAGCAATCCAGTACGGGCGTGCTAGCAGCCACGTGGCCGACCCGCTCGTCACCAGCTCCCTCTCAGCAGCCGCCCTCAGGCTGCACTTTCCGCGGCATGTCACCGCGGCACTCCTCCTCTCCTGGCAGGGCCCTAGGTGGCCTTTTCAACCGTCGACACTGTACCAAGCACCGGGGTTCGAGGGGGGGTCAGATGAAGCTGCACCAACGCCACTCCGCTCCGTCGTTTCACCAACCAGGACAGACAGGCACCGACTCCGCAGCAACCGGACCGCGCTGAGCTCTCCCGCTGCAGCTACCGTCTTCGGCGTCCCTCCTCGTGTTGCCTCCTCGCAGAGCCGTCCTGCTCTGCTCCCGGCCTGTTCCACTCCCTCACGGCCTCAGCGAAGGCACGACCCCCGAGATGGCCATGCTAACGAACTCCACACAATGTGTCCATAAAGTGCTGCCATTTTCAAACACAATTTCTCTTTTCCTCAAAGGTACAGGTTTGTGGTGGAGTTCTTTCTTTCCCTTTCATACGGTTGTTCTCTGGATGTCCCTTTTTCTATTCCTCCGTCCTCTCCCTCAAATGGCACAAAACTGAACAAAAACACTGTCTTACGAACTTTCTTCCACCGCATTATCCACAACGTAGGAACGATGCACTTCGTCGCCAGTTTGTAGTATATCCTCAGTATAGTAGTTGTAACCAGGGGGTCAGGATTTGAAGGGTTAGCTTCAGCCAGTTAGCATGGCATTTGGCCGCCGACATTTTTGAAAACATGGCGTTACATGGTTGCAACTTCCGGCACCAGTTTTTACATGCTGATGACAGCTCATGCACGAGTTTAGTGTTGGGCACGAGTGTCCTCGCGCATCCACGTTGGTTTGCATTTCTGGAAGACGACAAATAAAACAACTAACTACTTGGATTAAGCTACTGATACTTGACTTAATGCCTACATGGTTTAGGCTGTATTACATGTAGTCAATGTAGTCAACTGAGTCCATGGGCTATTTCTTGTTAACATGATTTTTCTTAATCTTTGAGAAATACCATAACGTTCAGTAGTGGGGTGGTACAGGTGGACCCCCTACTAGCACATGGACTATACCCCACTGACTACATATATGACTGTTTCAGGCCTAATGTGGTGTTAAGTGGCTAAGTAAAAAACGATCCTGTCTCTGTGTTGTTTTGGCAAGCATTCTCATTGCAGCAGGTACAGATAGGGATAACCTGGTCCTGTGGATTGAAGTGTGCTTCGATATGGAAACTATTGATATCCATCAAAGAAAGGACAGACTAAGGAAACCAAGAAAACTAATATTTTCACAAAGGGTGGCCCAATGTCTGTGAGTGAAAGACATTTTGAAACACAGTTACATTTTTTGCACATTGATTATTAGGGCCCGAGCACCGAAGGACGCAAGGCCCTATTGTTTTTGTAAGGATTATTATTTTTCACTATTATTAGGGCCCGAGCACCGAAGGGCGCAAGGCCCTATTGTTTTTGTAAGGATTATTATTGGGGGCCAAGCAGTGAAGCTGCGAGGACTTCATTGTGTTTCTACGTTTTCCTATTATTATTATTATATGCAATGGAAGTCTATGGCAGCCCATAGATCCGTATGGTAAAAAGTTGGGAAATTTGGCACACTGATTGGGGAAGGTCCCATGATTCATGTCACCAAGTTTCATGTCGGCAACTCGAACCCTCCAGCGCCACCAACAGGCCAAAGTTGGACGTGCGTTCATGCACGTAACTTTCGACCTGTTGGTACGATTTTCAAAAGTCAGGTATTGTTGGAATCCTTGGACCAAGCCGAGTTCAACGCACTCTATGACGTCATTTTCCGCCATGATGGATTTTCCGCCTTTTTGGATTTCATCAAAAACACTTAAAATGTATCAGGGGTCACATACTTTCTCTGATTCCCACCAAATTTGACACAGATCATCTTCAGACCAATCCTCACAAAAGTTATCACTTTTTGTCTTCGGAAGTATTACCGTTTGCCCGTAAAAGCCAATCAAAATTTGCGGCGAAGCCGCCAAACAGGAAGTGAGCTCATATCTCAGCAACCCTTGCATATATCAAAACCAAACTTGGTATATATAAACATATTAATGTTCATGTGTTTGGGGGTGGGGGGACATCATATGCTGGAGTCCAGTTGAATCAGCCTGTTTTGCAAACAATACAAATAAACAAAGAAAAAAAGAGTTTTTAACTCATCACCTGCATGACCCCCTGAGGGGTCTGCCTCTGCCATGGGTCTGCCTATTCACAGCAGCAGTGGATTCACACCTACATATATCCCACATGTATAGATATCTCTACACTTCTGCTCAGTTTACAGCTCAGTTTAATGCAACATGCAAACAGCACTAAAATTGTGGGATAGTCAGCAGTACAGGGGGTGTGTTAGAGATGGTCAGCAGTACAGGGGGTGTGTTAGGGATGGTCAGCAGTATAGGGGTGTGTTAGGGACGGTCAGCAGTACAGGGGGTGTGTTAGGGACGGTCAGCAGTACAGGGGGTGTGTTAGGGATGGTCAGCAGTACAGGGGAGTATGGGAGCCTGGTGGAGGACTTTGTAAAACGGAGTACGACTGCATCTAGAGCTGAACACCAGATGGAGATGGATTTCACGAGGCTTGTGGTTGCTTTCCATTTTCATTTCATTTTATGAGGGTATTATGGTGGAGTCCTTTTGCACCTGCAGAGGTGGACTGTACCACAAGAGGGCGTAACAGCACCATCACTAACACATTCACTTTGCTATACATGAGAAATAACCTTCATACAATTTGAATGAAATAGCCTCATCTTGTTTCAGCCACTGCATATACCTCTAGTTCAGTTAAGCTGTTTATTACTTTTTTTTAGCTGTTTGTTCTTTAAGTGCTTATTATGCCTTATGGTTTGTATAATATTGTTTTATTTCCATTAGGCTGTTGATTA
Organism: Alosa alosa; assembly: GCF_017589495.1. Classification (NCBI taxonomy): domain Eukaryota; kingdom Metazoa; phylum Chordata; class Actinopteri; order Clupeiformes; family Clupeidae; genus Alosa; species Alosa alosa. The sequence goes on along the minus strand of NC_063207.1, from coordinate 6,206,227 downwards.
ATTTACCATTATTGTTTATTATTGATATTCTCCTTAATGTAGTCTTACCATGTTATTGTTTTTATATTATTGATTGAATGGACATTATTGTTTATTATTGTTTTTTCCCCCTCTTTTTCATTGCTTATTTGATTAGGCTATTGATTGCATTGACATTGTTGTTTATTATAGTTTGACCAACATTCTTATCTGTTATTTTTTAAATATTATATTTGTTCTGGCCTTTTGCCAGCAGTTCATATGTTAAAGTATGTAGGGACTTTTATTTTGTCTATTGTTTACACTCTGCACTCTATCTAGCTGCAGGAAGTCTGAGAAAGAAGAAGAAGAAAGTTAGACAGCATGGTTAAAAGCAGCATGGAAGTTTGTTGTTGTGCTCCTCCTTCTGTGTAGCTGTTTGAAGGCATTCCCTGTAAGTAAATGAGATTAAGTTATGATATTTGTGACAAATTAGATTAAGAATAGCATTATGATTTCCAGCTTAGCCAGTTTGTTGTCCTGCTAGTTTCCGATAGCTTTTATATTGATTGCACCTGAGCCAAAGCTTTTATCCATATTGCCATGTATTTACTGGTGTATGTATCTGTATTTCAGTTTCACAATTTTCCATATAAAGAGTCATCTTCACCCTCGGTGTCCGGGACTTATTGTGTGGAGTTGTTTAGCTTGCTGGATAGCTGAATTAGGACATTCTGTGATGCCAGTACAATATTGTTTTTGTGTGTGTCGCTTTGGACAAAGGTGTCTGCCAAATCCCATAACCATAACCATATAAATCCTTCATTTTTGTGCAGCCCAACAGCAACAGGCCCACTCAGTGGTGATTCAAAAATGATTTTTATAGGGTGGCCAGGTTTGTGAAAAGTAAAACAACATGTATTAAAGCTTTAAATTCAATATCAAATTATGCATTATTAAGACTGTTGCACTATTACAACTGTTTAATGTAAAGACTAATTGACATATGAAGTAGCAAATAACTTGAGTTTTTGTAAAACATCTGAAGCACATAACTTAGTAGATGCAATGTAAGAAATAACATATTTTCAAGTAGAATTCATGGGTTTCATCAGGTCCCTTTCCACAGGTGTATAAAATCAAGCACCTTAATTATCAATGCAGACTGCATGGTGCGATTAATACACCTGTGGAAAGGGACCTGATGAAACCCATGAATAGGCTAGTCATAGATATGCATGGATAGAACTACTTCATTACAATGGAATTGATTCTTGAGCCCAGTGACAAAGGACATAGCATACGTATCCAGAAAAGCCTCAAATCAATGGAAAACGCTTGTTTTGGCTAAGAAAACAATTGCACTTGAAGACGTTTCATGCTGACAAGCCCAACTATCACATCTCTGGTGGAGTGGCACTTGTGGTGGCCAACTGGATTCTAGGGGTGACCTGTGCCACCCTGTACCTATCTGGCTCTGCCTATAGGCCCAGTTAAATTATTAATTAATGTAACGTACAACACTTTATTTGGGCTACAACTTAATTTTATTTACTATTCGGCTAAACCCCTTTATTTTACAGTGAAGTCTAAATGGGATTTGGCAATATGGGGAAATCCTTGAGGGATTTCACTTTATTTTTCATCTACATTTCACACAAGTGGTAAAGGCATTGATTGTGCATTGATGAGTGCTTTATGATCTTCATAACCCTTTACTAAGGAATATGGTTGTGGAAAATTAAGACATTTGCTATTAATGCAGTTGGTATTGATGCGTATCTATCTATGTATTTTTGATAACTACTTCCATATAAACGTTATTAGGCTAAACTAACTTCTTGTCCGTTGTAGCTTGCGCTGTTCCTGCACAATCCTGGCTCCGTAGCCTGGGACTCAAGTGGCGCGAGCGAGCCACAATTACAGCAAAACTTCGCCCCCACCTGCTTGACTTTTCTTGCGTGCAGACAGCAGCAGAAGGCACGTGGTGTTCATCACCATAACAGCAGCTTTGAGCGCACAGCTGCATTTGTACGCTGATTGCCCTGAACCAGAGCGGTAGAAGAGGACATCATTGGAGGAGGAGCTCCCGATTGTCTTAAATCAGCTCAGAAGTTGGAAAACAGTGGACAAAAGAGTAACTGTGGGGTCATGGTCTGGAGCGACATGGAATTTCAAGTCCTTCTGCTGATTTTGTTCCTCTGTTTGACTTCAGAAAGATGTGAGGGCAAAGTAAACCACAAACCATCAACATGCGGATATCCTCCATCGCAGTGGTGCCGAAGTTTGGAAATAGCTGTTGAGTGTGGGGTGAGCTGAATTTAACGAAACCCTCTGCGTTTCTCAGACGTAAAAACGCTAATGTATAATTTATTTCCCACCCTTACCCTTGTCTTGGAATTTGGTAATCTAATCTGCAGACAGCTGATTGTCTTTAAAATATAATTTGATGGGTTTGTTTATTTTGTGGTGGGATAGGATAGCGGTCTACTACAGGCTTATCCTAATGGCAGTGTGTGATGGTTCCCTCCTTTAAATGGAGAGATAGCAAGGTTGAATGGATGATTTTTGGCCAGATCCTTCCCTCTCCTCTTTTATTTCGTGTGTATTAACCTATGTTGGCTTTCGTGTTTTGTTTGGATGAATACCCCCCCTTGTGTGCTCCTTCATCATAGTGTCATGCTTTTGAGATTGGGAGCTGCAGGTTCCTAATTTGCAACAGGCATGTGATGTCCTCAGCTGGGGAACATCAGGGGAAACTTGTTAGGAGAGCAGACTCGTATCCTCTGTGCCCTCCTCTTGGAGACTCTGTTTTGTGTTCCAATTAGTATACTTCTGTACTTCCTGTAGAATTATCTGATATTTTATAAATAATTCACAGAGTAATCCACAATATTTGGCTTTATTGCAGAATTGTCAAATTAGAGGTTCAGTAATCAACCTGTCGGCTACCGGTGTATTGATACTCAGGCCCTAAAACTCATCAGTAGACTTTTAACACCTACAATGTATACACAACTAGTGCCATTACAATACCTAGTGTGAGTGCACAAGTGCACCTGCAGTCATATTAGGTATTCTAAGTACAGAAGTATGTGAATTGGAACAGTCTCTGCTTTTGACCCTGATCGCTCCCGTAAGATTAGACACGGGGGCCCTGATTTGTTTGGCGTGCAAAGTGTTAGCCTGGCGGGCCATCCTATATCATTGAAATGTATAGTCTGGAATCGAGCCATTCACCTCGCTTAATCCAAGGGGCGGGCAGAGAATTGTCTTTCAAACTGCCTAGGCATGCAATAGGCCAGCGCTACGACCATATCTGTATCCGGTTGGCAAAACTGCAAATACATCCTTCTTCGAAAGGAATGAATTAAGTGCATTGTGTTGCTCAACTTTCAAAGAAAAGCACAAGTCCAACTCCTCCAAAGTTGACGCCAACGCCGATTCAAACAACCGCTTCTTAGTTAAGCCATAGCCACCTTCCTTGTTGTTCACCGCCGCAGGACTGTCGTTATCCTGTTAAGCCCGCCTTAAGACTCTCTAACAAAATAGAGCGCTGTGATTGGATGATGTCCACGGCGTCAGCCAATAGAAATCCCTATGGTTTGGTACTAGACGTACAGGCTGAGCAAATGAATTTGCCGCTGCTAGTGTGCGTCTAGATTTCTAGGCTAATAATCATCATGTAAATCATAATGTTTTTTGTCTGAATGACTTCAAGGAACACCCAACATTTTGGGAAATTAACTTATTCGCTCTCTCCCCCAGAGTTAGATAAGATAGTATCGGACAGTACTTATGATGCATGTTTTTCAAATGCAAAATAATTTTGTCATGTGTATTTTATTGGGTTGACGAAAATGGAAAATGGATCAAAATACTTCATAGGTTTGTATTTTCGTGGTTTAAAAATACGGCCAATTCATTAATCATTTTAATGTATCTGCGTTGCAAGTTTAGCCTTCCTTAAAGTATGCTCATGGAATGTACATGACTTCCACAATCCCATCAAACACAAGGAGATTTATCTTTTTTCTTAAAAAAAAAGAGAGATAGCTCTACTGCAGAGTCAGCTTATAGCCTCAAGCTTATAGCCTCATACAGGTCTTAAAGCTGTTACACTGTTACGTTAGAATTAACTTTCTTCTTTGATCGAGACATGTAGTCAGACTCATGTCAGTATACACCCCACATGATAGCCCCCCACCACCCTACATAAAGGCATAAGGCCTCAATTAATAAACAAATATCAGGCCTACATTATCAAGAATATGATTTATAAACAGATACATTGCCTAATGCCTATAAAACTGTTATGGGGTCATTTGCAATAAATCATGTGGTTTTCCATATTAATGTTCATGTGTCTGTGCAGCGAGAGTAGCCTACTTGGGGTTTTATGCGGCTACTTCTGTTCAAGTAGCATTGATGAGACAGTCACGTTTTTCCTACGGTATTATATGGAGAGAAAACATTAGCCTTTGAGTATTTTAAGGGTAAGGCTATTTGCACCCCTGGTACAATTAGCAGTGTATGCTATTCGTACCCTGGTGCAATAAGAAGTGAATTCTATTCGTACCCCGGTGCACACAGGAATGAGTTCTATTAGTACCTCGTCTGGTACAAATATCAGTGTATGCTATTCGTACCCCTGTGCATTTAATCACAGAATGTAATTTTTTTTTTTTTTTTTTTTTTTTTTTAAAACAAGTCAAAGTCAAAGTCAAAGTCAGCTTTATTGTCAATTTCTTCACATGTTCCAGACATACAAAGAGATCGAAATTACATTTCTCACTATCCCACGGTGAAGACAAGACATATTTTACCAATTTAGGTCCACAGACAAACATAACATTCAAGTAAACAAAAAAGTGAGTAAATCTGTAAATAAGAGGGCACATATAATAATGAAAAAATAAGAGCAGCAAAATGTGGTTGAAATTGTGCATAGACAGTCAATAAAAATACTAGTGCAAATTCAGGCCAATAAAAGGCTTGGGTAGTTCTGTTTGACCTAAGTAAGAAGAAAGTGGCATAGTGGTGCAAGTTATGTAAGAGCAGCAGAAGTGTTGTGTTTCAGGACAACACCAGTTGTAAAGTGTACAAGTGTGCAAGTGGAGTAGTGCAGGCGGCCATTTTTGGGTCCAATGTCCAGGATGTTATGTAGCTGAGGGTGGAGGGGGGAGAGGAGGGAGAGAGTTCAGCATCCTTACGGCTTGGTGTATGAAGCAAGTGTATGGTGTATGAAGCAAAAACAAGTAACATGTTTTTGTTTTTTGTTACATAAGAGTGTGAATAGCTCAGCTGTGTAATAGACACTCTGAATAAGGTATGCTGTTTGCATCAATGTACAGTTAGAAGTGGATGCTATTCGTAGCCTGGTGTTTATAGTACTGCATGCTATTTACACCCTGGTGCAAGAACTAGCTGTTGCAATCAAAGCTTCTGTTTGAGAACCGATTTCTTGTTCAAATTGCACGCCTTTTCTCTAGAGACGTTGGTACACATGCACACTCACTCTGCCAAAATGTATCACATGGGATTTGAACCTGGGTCTCCCGTATGCTAGCCCTTACCTATGACCACTGCACTATATGCTTCCTCAGAGGTGTGGTTTGCAGGTAAACTTAGGCCTGAACGTCATATTCACGAAATTTCTGTTAGCTAACAAACTGACGGTTGTATGTGTTCACTGAACAAAGATTATGAAAATAAAACACAACTTTTCCATCTCGTATTTAATTTGAACAGATATTAGTGCTGAAACCGTTCAGAATTCTTCACTTTCTAATGACGAAAAAACGAATGTCGGCCATGTTTTTTGGGCACGCGAGCAACATGTTTTTGTTGTTATGTAACAGGAGGTGAATAGCCCAGTTGTGTGACCAAGGCTATTCGTACCAGGGGTACGAATAGACACTCCGGTATTTTAATAGTCAGTTGTAAACAAAGAACTATTCTCATGTAACTCCTTTTGTAAATGGACTGAAGTCCACTCTAAATATCTACGTTTACTGATTATGCTAACCGTTAGCATCTCTATGGGATTTCTCATATACATTAGCCATAAGCTAACGCATTAGTTTATATTCTGTAACTTGGAATGCTAGCCTACATGATTGCTCTTAAACAAAACATCGAAGAGTGTGTTTTCCAGTGGGTGGATGTTGTAGATGATCATGATGGGTGGTCTTGTAGATGATTATTATGATTGATGATTGAGTGGTGTTGGCACAGATGATCATGTGATGAACGCTGTCTGCGGCAGGTTCAGAAGCAGTGTCTGGAGCTGAATGCCACGCGGCCCAACTCTGCAGCGCCCCCAGTGGAGGTGACCCTGTACTACGAGAGCCTGTGCCCTGGCTGCAGGGCCTTCATCACTCAACAGCTCTACCCCACCTGGACACTTCTCAAGGACATCATGAGGGTCAACCTGGTGCCCTACGGCAACGCCCAGGTACTGCGGGGCAGAGGTAGTGGGCGTGGCAGCATTGTTCTCTCATTCAGTGGGTTTGCCCTCCTAAATGTTTATAACGAACACCCTCAAAACTTTAGCAATAGTATAGTTTCAACTGGGTGGGTCTTTCTGATCAATATAAATGTCATGAATAAAAGATGGCACTCACAGTTATTTAATCTTTTGAATCGCGCTGTGGACGTTTTGGGCTTTCTGAATGTTTCCTGGTTGTCTCCGCAGGAGATGCAGAATGCAGTCATCTGCCAGCATGGGGAGCCGGAGTGCCATGCCAACCTGATTGAGGTGAGACTTGGCTGACGGTGGTGTTTGAGTCTAACATAATTTGTGTACTGTTCTCTTAATCCCTTTCCATAGTGTTTGTTTTAAATATTCCAGCGAAATGCCAATAACTCCAGTTCTATAACAAATAATTCTGCCTCTGGTTTGTGTCACAATGACTTTGGTTGGTTTGTTTGTTTGTTTGTTTTGTTGTCCTTGCCAGGCGTGTATCCTGCACATGGCCAGCCATGAGGCTTTCCATGTCATCAACTGCATGGAGGCCGCCTCCTCGGTCCTGCCTGCTACCCAGCCTGTGAGTGCCATATGACAGGACTGGACTAGGGTCTGTGAGGTGCCATCACGGGACTAGACTATGGCCTATGAGGACCGATCTAACTGGACCAGACTAGGTCCTATGAGGTGTCATCTGGACTAGACTAGGGTCTATGAGGTGTCATCTGGACTAGACTAGGGTCTATGAGGTGTCATCTGGACTAGACTAGGGTCTATGAGGAATGATCTAACTGGACTAGACTAGGGCCTATGAGGACCAATCTAACTGGACTAGACTAGGGCCTAGTGGAGTAGGGCCTGTAGTCATCTGACTACACTGATCTCTCTCTCTCTCCCTCTACCTCCAGTGCTTGCAGCTGTTTGCACCATCCGTCAGGTGGGAGTCCATCTCTGCATGTGTCAGGGGTCCCCTTGGACACAGTCTGATCCACGAGAACGCTGCCAAGACCCGAGTGCTGAATCCGGCACACACACACGTGCCCTGGGTCACCTTCAATGGGGTAAGAGATCCACACAAGACCGTATCTGGTCCAGGGAGCACCTGGTTTGTTATTGCACATTCGCCAGCTCAGTCTGGCCTACATCTGGGATGGCTTCAAATCTGCAACCGGTCAAAGCATGATTTGTATTGGGAGCTGTCTGGTTATTAATATAATACATCCTTCTTATGTCTGACGAATAAGGAATCGCCACTCTTTTGTATACAGTGACGAACAGCCCTGAGTCTATACTTCAGAGCCTAACATTCCCATGCTCAAACACACATGACTGACTTCACGCAATGCCTTCTGCTTACGTGGTGACCTTTCAACACTGTTGTAATGCAAACCATAACACATTATATGACAATTAAGAGGGAATGTTGGAAGTTACTGGACTATGGAATGTTTTTTGTGACAAAATTAAATAAATAAATGAAATATGACGTCAATATATGAAATAAATCATTAAACGTTGAAATAAATAAATAAAAGATTAAATAAATAAATAAAAAGTTAACTAAATAAATAAATAAAATGTGAAATAAATAAAAGATTAAATGTAAAAAACACTAGCTAGCTAGTGTAAGGAGCTAGCTACCAGCTCCTTTTGTCTGGCGAAGTCAAGTGGGAGCATGACGCTGTGAGTAGCGCGAGATCTGAGCATTTGAGGTGAGATCAAACATGGCGACGCACTGCTGACAACCAAAACAGTAGGCTAGAGCAACTTTTCCGATTTAAAACTTATTTCTCTTCTTCCCGGACCTAACAAATAAACGCTACATCAGTTGCCACACGCACTACAACTGGACTACATTCTGGAGAATTTAACGGACCTGGAAGATTTCATTGACCACCGCCATCACCAACTTCATTCAACCATGGACACAGAAACAAACAAACAACCTGATGCAAAGAGGAGAAAGCGAGACTCTGCAACGGATACGGACGATCTGCACACTACCGAAGTTGAGGTTAGTGTTCTTGCAAGCATTAACAAAAAAATGGACATGTTGGTCACTATTCACGAGGAGCTAAACGATATGCGCAAAAGCCTGGAATTTGCCCACAACCAGATTAAAACACTTGAACAGTCAAATCAGGGACCTCAAAACTTCCGTCACAACTCTAACTCAGCAAATGCAAAAGT
>NC_063207.1:6172794-6197110 GCF_017589495.1 Alosa alosa | reverse complement strand
CTGTTATTTTCAATATGTTTTGTATTGAAAAACAGAAAAAGTTGGGACGTTGTGTAAAATGTGAATAAAAACAGAATGTAATAATCTGCAAATCTCTTAAACTTATATTTAGTTGCAAAAAGGACACAGACAACATATCAAATGTTGAAAATGACAAATTTGACTATTTCATGGAAATATATGTTAATTTTGAATTTGATACCAGCAACATGTTTCAAAAGAAGTTGGGACGGGGATAACAGAATGCTGGAAAAGTTGTGTAATGATAAAGAAAACAACAGGAAGAATGTTTCACAACTAATTAGGGTAACTATGGCAACACAATTGGATATGAAAAAGAGCATCCCAGAGAGGCAGGGACTCTTAGAAGTAAAGATGTAGGGGTATTCATCACTCTGTGTAAACCTGTGTGCACAAATGATGAAACAATGTAATTTTAATGCTTCTTACCATGAAATTGTGACGTATTTAGGGAGTTCATCATCTACAGAACATAATATTAAAACATTCAGAGAATCCTGAGAAATCTTTGCAAACAGGGGAAATAGCTGAAAAGCAAATTGGTTGGCCGTCATCTTTTGGACCTCATATTGCATTGCATCAACACCACACCTGTCTCCAGACCTGTCATTGTATGGGCTCAGGAAAACCTCTGATAACCATTGTCTATGTGCCCAGTTTGATACTCAATTCAAAAACTGCAGCCAAAATGTAACAGCTAAAATTGTATTGAGACATGATACAGAAAATACCACCCTCTTATCTGGGCCTGAGCTTGTTTAAAATGGACTGAGGTAACATGGAAAAAGGTTCTGTGGTTATACCAATCAAAGTTTGCCATTCTTTTTGGAAATCATGGACTCCTCTGGGCTAAAGAGGAGAGGGCCTATCCAAGTATCCAACCTATCCAACTTGTTTTAGTGCTCAGTTCGAAATGGAGGAGCATTAATGCTTACAGCATGGGCATCTTGCACATTTGTCAAAGCACAATCAATTCTGAATGATGTATACAGGTTTTGAGCAACATATATGACAATGGTTTACATTGACATTAAACTGAGCTGTAATTGAAATCATTACAGTGTGGAGTGTGAACAAGATGGGGGACAGCACTCTCCTCTGTGCTGTTTCAGCAGTAGTGAACACCACAGCTTCACAGAAGCAGTCAAACTGGCCTCGGAGAGTCCACCTCTGGTGTTGTATAGATAAATGTGGGTTATATTTAGGTGTGAATGCTGTGTGTACTGCTGCTGTGAATAGCCAGACCTGGACCCATGGCAGGGGGTCGTGCAGGTGTTGAGTTAAAAACTCTGATGTAACCTCCACAGACAAGTCACCTCGTGTTTGTGAGATCTATTTTGACCTCCCTCAGACCGTCACCACGGTCTACACCTTGAATGATGCCATCCTTCTACCTATCTGCGAGACCTAATGTCAACAACGTCACGTCATGACTGACCTGAGGGGCTTGGCTCACTGCCTATATTATCATCTGGGTGAGCAAGCCACTTCCTCTTTGCCTTTCTCGCTGAAACCCGAGACCGGTAAGTATGTGGTTGATAAGAAACCTTATTACACTCCACGTAATCAATCCATTGCTTCGGTACAGGTGCCTAGTGCCCCTGTGGATTGTGTGGTTCATCTGTGTTGTTGATAATTTAAGGCCGCTGCATGTTCTTGTAGACATTTGTTGAATTATTCCAGCTAGTCGATTGTTTGACTGCTTGCTGACTTCGCTTGTGCGTTCGCGCACAGAGTGCGAAGTTTATTCGCATCTCCCTGGTGTGTACGTGCACAGTGTGGGCTACTTGTTTATGTTGCGGGTGCGTTCGCGCACAGTGAGTTTTTTGGTTGTTGTTTGTACACGGCCTGTTCAGATAGCTGGAGTGAAGGAAGCGGTGTGTTCGCGCACAGTAAGCCTTTTGTTGCTAGAGAGTAAGTATAGTGTTTGAAAGTTTTGTAAAGTAAGTATTAAGTGATAAATAAAGCAGTGTGTTTGCACATGGTTAGCCTTTTTTGTTTGTATATTAAGTGTAAAGTTTGTTTCGTGGAAAGCAGTGCATTCGTGCATGTTAAGCCTTGTTGGTCCTGCAGCCTCAACGGTCTGTACACAGCAGGAATAAATAAAGCAGTGTGTTCGAACACGGTAAGCCTTTTTTGTTAAATATTAAGTGTGAAGTTTGTTTCATGTAAAGCAGTGCATTCGTGCATGTTAAGCCTTGTTGGTCCTGCAGCCTCAGCGGTCTGTACATAGCAGGAATAAATAAAGCAGTGTGTTCGCACACGGTAAGCTTTTTTTGTTAAATATTAAGTGTGAAGTTTGTTTCATGTAAAGCAGTGCATTCGTGCATGTTAAGCCTTGTTGGTCCTGCACCCACAGCGGTCTGTACACGGCAGGAATAAAGAAAGCAGTGCGCACAGTAAGTCTTCTCTGGTTACTGGCTACTGGTTAGTGGTATAGCATAAGTCTCTCAGTTTGCTGGCCTATACGGCGTGTTCGCGCGGTGGGTTGCAGCTTACTTGGCCACAAGTCTACGGGCCTTCACGTTTCCTGTTTGAGCGGTACTCGCCAGTCTTGTCTGTCTGGGTCCTACACACGGTAACGGAAGACTTTGTTGCTTTTGTATTTTATATTGCTTCCAGGCAAAATGGCCTCCCAGTCCTGCTGGAGTTGCCTGGCGCCTATGGACCCTCGTGATGGCCATAGGGAATGCCCCACCTGTTTAGGGGTGGCACATGTGAGGGAAGATGTGGAGAATCCATGCATAGCTGCACTTGATCTTCCCCTGGAGGAGCGTACGTGTAGGGCTGAGAGTTTGGAGCAGCCGGAAGGCTCAAGGGCTCCTCCTCTACCGCCGTTGGTCAGAGATGACAGACAGGGGGCTGGCGTGCACACTCCCCCGAGAGAGCACAGGCACACAGTTTAGCGGCACCTGCCACTAAGAGGCGACGAGGAGGAACCCGTGCGCCCCAAGCGGAATCCCACTCTGAGATTTTGGCCTCTATAAAGGGTCTCTCAGAGAGGATGGGCATGATGGAGGCTCGGCACCTTCCTGCAGGCGGTGGTTCCAGTGAACCGAGCAGGTCATCCCACGATGACTTGCCCTCGTATCAGGGGGACAGTGTGGAGCAGGCGGACGTTTTGTCCTTGTACGCACAGGGCTCCCTGCTCGACTCTAACAGGCTGTCTGAGCAGGAGGAGCACACATCGTCGTTGTCTCAAGCAGGCTCCGTCCAAGTGGACCTAGGAGATAGCGAGTTTTCGACGGCTGATGTCTTATCAGTAGTATATTATCATGAACTATCTGTCAAAATAAGCCCCGCCCCCTGAAACGTCACAAATCACGTCATAACCACGCCTCATTTTTATGCAAATTAGCCATGTGGTTGTTAAGCCCGCGTGTTGTTTGTTATTGTTATTGTTTTGTGAGTCATGTGACAGTCATGTGACTGGTGTCAAAACCCTGGGTGGCCATATTGGATGTAAAGTCATGTAACAGTCATGTGTCTGGTGTCAAACAATGCCCGCCCCTAGGCATCCATATTGGATGTAGTGTCATGTGACAGTCATGTGCCTGATGTCAAACCCTGGTGGCCATATTGGCCCCAAACCCCCAAGTGTGTTTTGTGGATAATGGGGATCAGATAAACTTTGTAAGAGTTGTATATGTTTAGTGGTAAATGGGGCTAAATACAAAGTGTGCTGCTAGGATGGGCAGTGGTTAAGGCGTTGGACTTAAGATCCAATGGATGTTTGTATCCTCGTGGGTTCGACCCCCACTCCTAGCAACTATATTAATGGCTGAGAGTAGTATGAAGTTTACTTTTATTTTTGATAAGTCCTAGAGATATTGAGAGATATGGACTAAAAATATATATTTTTTTTAAAAAAAAGTTTAAATTGGTTACCATATTGCTAGGCTTTGGTTAAAAGGTGTCAGCCAAAATCCCATGTACTGTAATTTTTATAACTAGAATCATGGAATTAGTGTGTGTGTGTGTGTGTGACCAAATGGGTCTATGCCTGGAGGAGGTGTTGGGCGGGCATGTCACTGTGTGTGATGTTTGAAGCCCCTTTCATGTGTCTTATCATATAGTTGGCTAGCGGAGTCATACTGTTTAACTGATTACAAACACAGTGGTTAATTATGTATGTATGTATTGGGGTCTAAGAAGCCCCGACACTTTGTAGAGGCGGTGTTGTGCCCAGACATGTCTCTGAGTTTATTGTTTGAAGCCCCTTACATGTGGCTCATCAAACAACAGGCTAGGCCGGAGCGTGACTGCTTAACTGATTACAAACACAGTGGTTAATTATGTATGTATGTATTGGGGTCTATGAACCCCTCACTTTGTAGAGGAGGTGTTGGGTCAGGATATGTCTCTGAGTGTATTGTTTGAGACCCTATCATATAACTTGATATAGGCTGGACTATTCCATGATGCTGTGTAGCGACTGTCCATAGCAGGCTGTACAATATCCTTCAAGAGTCCCTAAACATCACCCAATCTGCATCACAAAATGAAATGTCCGCCATGTCGTCAACAACCTGAAAACGCCAAATCGGGAGATGTCAAAGCGTCCATAGCTTCACACTGCGATCTTCCTTGTCAAAAAACATAGCCTCCTATGCCCATCGTTCAACAACCATTGAGATTCCACGCCATCATTAGGTTTACTCAGAAAATTAACAAAAGTTTCAGGTCTCCTCCTTTGCATTTTATTTTTTAAAATTGTGTATTCTAATTTTGTTAGTGTTTTTTTTTTGTGTGTGTTTGAGTGTGTATGTGAGTATTATTTTAAAAGCTGCACAAGCAAATTGCATTGTCAAAAAATAGGGCCTCCATATGGACCAACTGCACAATGACAATTTAAATCTATCTATAAATCATAACAACAGAGGAATGAACTAATAAACAATAACATAAACAAACTGAACTTATGCCAAAGAGTGCCATACTGTGTACAATGGTGGATGAAAGCGTGGGCTGGTCAATCTCGTCTTTTATCCTTGTGGTGGAACCAACCAAAGGGAGGAGGAGAGAAGAGCAGAAAATAGAACATTGTTAGTTTGTGAGCCACTCAAAAATACAAAGTAAGACATTTGTTTGACCGCCTGCTTTCATAACTGTGGGAAATTTGATACAGCACAAAGATCAGACACACTTTATTAATCACTTAAACACAGAATGGGGGATGTGATGGCTACCACTCACATTTGCTATATGTTGCCCAATTGAAAAACAGATTGTATTGATATATTTGTCAAGCTTAAACAAGTTTGTTGAATTCCCTCACCTCATCTAGTGAGTAAACTGTATTGTCAGACTAGGATTAACCCCTATCCAGCTTACCACTAGGCAAAACCTTGTTTTGGTTGGACTAAGCCTATTCAGTGTAAAAAAAAAAAAATGGGCATCTGAAAATAGTTTAGTTCAGAGTCCTGATGTCAAAAAGTAATTTGGGCAATTTCTTTTTTGTCATCTGGGAGCTGGCTCTATAGTCAGAAGCATAACAACTAAATGCAGCGTTGCCTTGTTTAGTTCTGATAGTGGGTTTCAACAGGAACATTTCTCCTGTGATCAGTGAGGTTTAAGTGATGAGTATTTGCTGGAACATGTCACACAGTCTCATTGAAGGGCAAATCTGGTGTAAACTGATTCAAAGCCTTGTTGTTCGAGCTCACCAGGCAATAAACAATACAATAAACAAACAAGAACAATAAAATGTGTCATAACCTAGACAAGTTATGGACAAAGAAAGTAAAACTTGACTCAATATGGCAAAAAAAGCCTTCCGGTATCTTCTTTCCATTACAGGGTTTCCCCAGGTTTGACCACCCCAAATAAGACTTTTTTTTTAAGACCACTTACATGAAAAATTAAGACCAACATCACACCCATTATGCGTTTGTAAAACACCAGATCAAATCCATAATGACAATTAAAACAACACTTCCCCCATGATGTGCTGTCCTCTCCTTTCGACTGATTATGTTGATTCATTGCTGCGGTCGCGAAAACCCAAAGTATTGTTTGCATATCCTAAGAAATTAGATTAGTGTAGTTGCCATGATACCAAAATTATTGTTTCGATACCGATACCACATCAAGAATTGCGATTTCGATACTTCTTCGATAATTCTTAAAAAATGTATTTGATTTGGGGGCCCAGACCACCATGACATCATCAGTAATATTAAATATAGTGTTATCATTCACACCAGTGGGCATCCTAGATTCTGCTTGACTCTTTCCACACACACGGAAAATTATGGCTTATTTCATATGTTTCTATTTCATATACCTTGAATTCATATAAAAGTGTACAGTTAATGTATAGTATTTTTAATCTGCATAATTACTATTAATCTGCTTAATTGCTAAACATATTTAGTCATTTGAATACTTAATATTTATTTTTTAAACTATTACACCTAGGCAAATTTTAATGTGGTGTGTAGGCCTAGGTGTAATTGAGTGTTTGTCACTTTAAAATAAATTGAGTAATTACTGTAGCCTTCAGTCTCACGGTTTTAGGCTAGTGAATAATAGTTGCACATAATGCATAAGGATATGTGGATGCAATTCATTGTTGTCTGTCATTAGATAAAATAAATGTAAATAAAAAACTATCAAGTTCATAGAAGGGATCATGTTCAATAATGATTTTAGCACTAATTATGAATGACATACATGACCTGAGCTAGCAGAATTAGTTAGCAAGGAGCTCTCTCCAGATGTAAAAGTTTGCAAAGGTTGCTGCCTATTTCTAAATGACATTAAACCCAATAGTAGACCTCATTACATCTCATAGCCCTAGGTAGGTTATGAGAGGTGCAAGAGCAAATCAACTTGATATTAGCCTATTATTATGTGTTACCACAGAATCACTTAAGCTAAACTAGCAGCCATGTCAAAGTCAAAGTCAAAGTCAAAGTCAGCTTTATTGTCAATTTCTTCACATGTTCCAGACATACAAAGAGATCGAAATTACGTTTCTCACTATCCCACGGTGAAGACAAGACATATTTTACCAATTTTAAGTCCACAGACAAACATAACATTCAAGGCTCTAAAAAAAGTAAGTAAATAAGTAAATAAGAGGGCACATATAATAATGAAAAAAATAAGAGCAACAAAATGTTGTTGAAATTGTTGCATAGACAGTCAATAAAAAAAAAAAACTAGTGCAAAGTCAGGCCAATAAGAGGCTTGGGTAGTTCTGTTTGACCTGAGTAATAAAGAAAGTGGCATAGTGGTGCAAGTTATGTAAGAGCAGCAGAAGTGTTGTGTTTTCAGGACAACAACACCAAGTTGTAAAGTGTACAAGTGTGCAAGTGTTCAAGTGTGTGCAAGTGGAGTAGTGCAGGCGACCATTGTGGGTCCAATGTCCAGGATGTTATGTAGCTGAGGGTGGAGGGGAGGAGGAGGAGAGTTCAGCATCCTTACAGCTTGGTGTATGAAGCTGTTGGTGAGTCTGGTAGTCTTGGGGGGCGCAGGCTTCTGTACCTCTTCCCAGAGGGGCAGTAGATCAAACAGATTGTGCGGGGTGACTTGCATCACTCACAATTTTGGTGCACTTGCGGGTGAGGTGAGGTGGGTGGTGTAAATGTCCTTCAGGGAGGGAGTGAAGCACCAATGATCCTTCCAGCTGTGTTCACTATGCTGCAGGGCTTTCCTGTTGTATTCAGTGCAGCTTCCCCACACATACAGCTGGAGAGGATGCTCTCAATGGTGCCTCGGTGGAATGTGGTCATGATGGCTGGTGGAGCACTTGCTGCGCCTGAGTTTCCATGGGAAGTACAGGCGGGCTGAGCTCTCTTAGCCAGTGATGCAGTGTTGGTGGTCCAGGAGAGGTCTTCGCTGATGCACACCCCAGGAATTTGGTGCTGCTGGCTCTCTCCCACAGCACCGTCGATGGTCAGTGGCAGGTGTTGGGTGTGACCTCTCCGGAAGTCAACAACAATCTCTTTGGTCTTGCTGGCGTTCAGCAGGAGGTTGTTGTCCCTGCACCCGTGGTCAGATGGTCGACCTCCAACCTGTATTGAGTCTCGTAAGCCCTTGGTGATGAGACCCACCAAGGGTAATGTCGTCAGCAAATTTCACTATGTGATTGTTGCTGTAGGTTGCAGTGCAGTCATCGTCAACGAGGTGAAAAGAGCAACCGGACTGAGCACGCAGCCTTGGGGGGCCCCTGTGCTCAGTGTGATGCTGCTTGAGGTATTGTTGCCAACACGTACTACTTGGGGCCTCTGACAGAGGAAGTCCAGTAGCCAGTTGCAGAGGTAGGTACTGAGTCCCAGTTTGTCGAGTTTGCAGATGAGTTGTTGTGGTATTATGGTGTTGAATGCAGAACTGGAAGTCTATAAACAGCAATCTCCACATATGAGTCTCTCTTTTTTCCAGGTGGGTGAGGGCTGGGTGGAGGGCAGAGCAGATTGCATCCTCTGGACCGGGTTTGGCTCGGTATGCAAACTGGAAGGGGTCCAGGGTGGGGGAGAATGGCTTTGATATGTGACATGACAAGCCGCTCAAAGCACTTCATGATGATGGGTGTCAGTGCCACAAGGCGGTAGTCGTGAAGCAGGATGGAGCAGTTTTCTTCGGCACAGGTATGATGGTGGCAACTTTGAAACATGATGGGACGATGGCTTGCTTCAGGGGAAGTCTAAGCTGTTTATGTACGACAGCTGCATATGTGTGTGAGGAGAAAAAGGCAGCGACAACCACAGGCTTGGGGAGGAGGCACTAGAAGCATGCCTTGTGCACACAAACAAGAACACAGTCATTCTTAAAAGTATTGATACTAATAAAATTAGGTATTGTGACAACTGCTAATAGCTATTGCAACACTTTTGTAGTATCGGTGCACCGTGCAACACTAAATTAAAACAAAAAAAAACATTTATTTCACTTGTCTCGCTGGATTGAAGGCAGAATGTGGGCTGTTCGCATAAATAGATGAATGAGGGTCGGGAGATTCCGTTAACAAATAAAAGTTTTGCTAACATTTTTCTCCATTATTATCGTAAAAATATGTCTCCATGCAGGGCAGGGCTGGTTCTAACCCTAGCTAGGGCTACTATATTTAGGTGGGCTGTTAGAAATTTTGGGTGGGCAACATAAAAAGCTGTCAAATTGGATCAAAACTAACATAAACCTAAAACAAACACAAAACAATCAGTACTACCTAGCTTGAGTTGCTGCAGCCAACAGCCAGGGATAGGCAGTATGTCTGATACATGTATGTAAAATACAAAAAATAGTATGTGGTCATTTTATTTTATTTAGTTGGAAAAAAATGGCATCATATTTTTGTATCAAAATACTTTATAGGTTTTATAGATTTTAAAAATAGTGCCAAATTATTTTGGTAAAACCAATAACCTACTTTTGGTGATGTGATTATAAAAAGTGCAAAAACAAGGAATGCAACACTGAATTGCTTTAACTTTGTAATTTGCCCAGAGTTGTTGTGATCAGAATATTGAGATTCAGGTAGATAAGTTTCTTGAACTTTAGTCATCCAATTCAAAAACACATGGAAGTCATCAATTCAAACACATGGAACGGTTTATGTGGTTGCCCTGCAAGAAGTTGCACCATGTGCAACGTGCACAATGTTTGCACATCCACAATACACTCCCTTCATACCAACCTCAAGTTTCTGATGATTAATCATCAATCGGAAGACATAGAACGGTTATGGTTGCCCTGCAACAAAAGTTACCCGCGTGAAAATTGAATTAATAATTTGCCCAGACTTGTTGTGATCGTAATGTGAATTCAGGAAGATGAAATTGCTCACATACACAATACACTCCCTTCATACCAACCTCAAGTTTCTTGAAGAAAATAAACAAATAGACAAAAAGCAGGTCAAATTATTGTAACAGCTACAAAAATAGATGGCCATAGAGGGGGAAATGTCTTGGATGAGTATATTTTGTATATCTTCATTTACAGTAATATAATAAAATTGATTATATTTTAATGTCCCCATGATGGATTTTTTTTTAGAACAGCATAGCCCAGTGACAGACAACTTAGATAATTAACTTTAATATGTTTGTAGTAAATTGTATTCAAGTACAAAGACATTTTATGTGAGTAAGGTATTTGTGTTTTTTTTTGTCCTTCAATTTATGAGTATGGTGTTTGCATCTGGTTTCCCCTAATGTATTTGTGCTAATTTCACATCTTGAGCCTGTTTCTGTTTATCTGGATGTTTTTTGCCTCATGCCACCCTTGAATCAGTGCCTCACTAGTGCCACCCTTGTTAAAATATCTAGAATCGCCACTGTGTATATTTAATATTAGGATGGATGGATGGAGCCTAGTTGTAGATAGATAGATAGATAGATACTATTGATCCCAAGGGAAATTCAAAGAGAAAGATTGTAGCCCTAGGCCTAATGTTTAATGTGAAATAAAATAAGTAGCCCTAAAAGCAACACCGAAATGAGGAGAAATAAAGGCAAGATAAAAGTGATTGGGGAGAAAAACTGAGTAGCCTTGGCTATTTTAAAGATCTTAACGTGAACTTAAAATAAAATTTGAGCTGAGACAAGGCTGGTTCCTTGAACCCATTAATCAACAATTTTTTAGATTTTTTTTTATGTTGACCCGAAATCCTGGAAATCCCGAAATCCTGATTTCTTCACATGTTCCAGACATACAAAGAGATCGAAATTACGTTTCTCACTATCCCACGGTGAAGACAAGACATATTTTACCAATTTTAAGTCCACAGACAAACATAACATTCAAGTAAACAAAAAAGTAAGTAAATAAGTAAATAAGAGGGCACATATAATAATGAAAAAAAATAAGAGCAGCAAAATTTTGTTGAAATTGTGCATAGACAGTCAATAAAAAACTAGTGCAAAGTCAGGCCAATAAGAGGCTTGGGTAGTTCTGTTTGACCTGAGTAATAAAGAAAGTGGCATAGTGGTGCAAGTTATGTAAGAGCAGCAGAAGTGTTGTGTTTTCAGGACAACAACACCAAGTTGTAAAGTGTACAAGTGTGCAAGTGTTCAAGTGTGCAAGTGGAGTAGTGCAGGCGGCCATTGTGGGTCCAATGTCAGGATGTTATGTAGCTGAGGGTGGAGGGGAGAGGAGGGAGAGAGTTCAGCATCCTTACAGCTTGGTGTATGAAGCTGTTGGTGAGTCTGGTAGTGCGGGGCGCAGGCTTCTGTACCTCTTCCCAGAGGGCAGTAGATCAAACAGATTGTGGCGAGGGGTGACTTGCATCACTCACAATTTTAGTAAGCCTTGCGGGTGAGGTGGGTGGTGTAAATGTCCTTCAGGGAGGGGTGAAGCACCAATGATCCTTCCAGCTGTGTTCACTATGCTGCTGCAGGGCTTTCCTGTTGTATTCAGTGCAGCTTCCCACACAGCGATACAGCTGGAGAGGATGCTCTCAATGGTGCCTCGGTAGAATGTGGTCATGATGGCTGGTGGAGCACTTGCTGCGCCTGAGTTTCCTTGGGAAGTACAGGCTGGCGCTGAGCTCTCTTAAGCCAGTGATGCAGTGTTGGTGGTCCAGGAGGGGTCTTCGCTGATGTGCACCCCCAGGAATTTGGTGCTGCTCGCTCTCTCCACCACAGCACCGTCGATGGTCAGTGGCAGGTGTTGGGTGTGACCTCTCCGAAGTCAACAACAATCTCTTTGGTCTTGCTGACGTTCAGCAGGAGGTTGTTGTCCCTGCACCACGTGGTCAGATGGTCGACCTCCAACCTGTATTGAGTCTCGTAAGCCCTTGGTGATGAGACCCACCAGAGAGTTGTGTCGTCAGCAAATTTCACTATGTGATTGTTGCTGTAGGTTGCAGTGCAGTCATCGTCAGCAGGGTGAAGAGCAGCGGACTGAGCCACGCAGCCTTGGGGGCCCTGTGCTCAGTGTGATGCTGCTTGAGGTATTGTTGCCAACCGCGTACTACTTGGGGCCTCTGACAGAGGAAGTCCAGTAGCCAGTTGCAGAGGTAGGTACTAAGTCCCAGTTTGTCGAGTTTGCAGATGAGTTGTTGTGGTATTATGGTGTTGAATGCAGAACTGAAGTCTATAAACAGCAATCTCACATATGAGTCTCTTTTTTTCCAGGTGGGTGAGGGCTGGGTGGGGGGCAGAGCAGATTGCATCCCTCTGTAGACCGCTTGGCTCGGTATGCAAACTGGAAGGGTCCAGGGTGGGGAGAATGGCTTTGATATGTGACATGACAAGCCGCTCAAAGCACTTCATGATGATGGGTGTCAGTGCCACAGGGCGGTAGTCATTGAAGCAGGATGGAGCAGTTTTCTTCGGCACAGGTATGATGGTGGCAGCTTTGAAACATGATGGGACGATGGCTTGCTTCAGGGAAGTCTCGCTGTTTATGGCACGACAGCTGCGCATATGTGTGTGAGGAGAAAAGACGCACAGCCACAGGCTTGGGGAGGAGGCACTAGAAGCATGCCTTGTGCACACAAACAAGAACACGGTCATTCTTAAAAGTATTGATACTAATAAAATTAGGTATTGTGACAACTGCTAATAGCTATTGCAACACTTTTGTAGTATCGGTGCACCGTGCAACACTAAATTAAAACAAAAAAAAAACATTTATTTCACTTGTCTCGCTGGATTGAAGGCAGAATGTGGGCTGTTGCGCAAATAGATGAATGAGGGTCGGGAGATTCCGTTAACAAAAACCTAAAGTTTTGCTAACATTTTCTCCATTATTATCGTAAAATATGTCTCCATGCAGGGCAGGGCTGGTTCTAACCTAGGCTAGGCTACTATATTTGGGTGGGCTGGTAGAAATTTTGGGTGGGCAACATAGCAAAGCTGTCAAATTGGATCAAAACTAACATAAACACAAAACAAACACAAAACAATCAGTACTACCTAGCTTGAGTTGCTGCAGCCAACAGCCAGGGATAGGCAGTATGTCTGATACATGTATGTAAAATACAAAATAGTATGTGGTCATTTTTATTTTATTTAGTTGGAAAAAATGGCATCATATTTTGTATCAAAATACTTTATAGGTTTGTAGTTTAAAAATAGTGCCAAATTATTTTGGTAAAACCAATAACCTACTTTTGGTGATGTGATTATAAAAGTGCAAAACAAGGAATGCAGCACTGGTGCTGACTTGTAATTTGCCCAGAGTTGTTGTGATCAGAATATTGAGATTCAGGTAGATAAGTTTCTTGAGAACTTTAGTCATCCAATTCAAACACATGGAAGTCATCCAATTCAAACACATGGAACCGGTTATGTGGTTGCCCTGCAAGAAGTTGCACCATGTGCAACGTGCACAATGTTTGCACACATCCACAATACACTCCTTCATACCAACCTCAAGTTTCTGATGATTAATCATCTAATCGGAAGACATAGAACCGGTTATGGTTGCCCTGCAACAAGTTACCCCACGTGAAAATTGAATTAATAATTTGCCCAGACTTGTTGTGATCGTAATATTGAGATTCAGGAAGATGAAATTGCTCACATACACAATACACTCCTTCATACCAACCTCAAGTTTCTTGAGAAAATAAACAAATAGACAAAAAAGCAGGTCAAATTATTGTAACAGCTACAAAAATAGATGGCCATAGAGTGGGGGAAATGTCTTGGATGAGTATATTTTGTATATCTTCATTTACAGTAATATAATAAAATTGATTATATTTTAATGTCCCCATGATGGATTTTTTTTAGAACAGCATAGCCCAGTGACAGACAACTTAGATAATTAACTTTAATATGTTTGTATTAAATTGTATTCAAGTACAAAGACATTTTATGTGAGAGTAAGGTATTTGTGTTTTTTTTGTCCTTCAATTTATGAGTATGGTGTTTGCATCTGGTTTCCCTAATGTATTTGTGCTAATTTCACATCTTGAGCCTGTTTCTGTTTATCTGGATGTTTTGCCTCATGCCACCCTTGAATCAGTGCCTCACTAGTGCCACCCTTGTTAAAAATATCTAGAATCGCCACTGTGTATATTTAATATTAGGATGGATGGATGGAGCCTAGTTGTAGATAGATAGATAGATAGATACTTTATTGATCCCCAAGGGGAAATTCAAGAAGATTGTAGGCCTAGGCCTAATGTTTAATGTGAAATAAAATAAGTAGCCTAAAAAGCAACATTCGAAATGAGGAGAAATAAGGCAAGATAAGAGTGATTGGGGAGAAAAACTGAGTAGCCTTGGCTATTTTAAAGATCTTAACGTGAACTTAAAATAAAATTTGAGCTGAGACAAGGCTGGTTCCTTGAACCCATTAATCAGCAATTTTTTTAGTTTTTTTTTATGTTGACCCGAAATCCTGGAAACCCAGGGACATCACGTTGTTGGGCAGTGAATGCATGTCGGCTTAACTAGATTGTGGTGGATCAATCATATTGCCTTCTTAAATCGTAAAATATTCTGTGGTCTCAGTTCACTGTTGAATGGGCCTAGCCTACCCTATGCTTGCTCAATATGCTTTGTCTAATAGAGGTGCTTCAAATGGCGCTTTAAAAAATCGCCTGTCTCAGAATAGAAGAGGTCCAGGGCAATTCTGTGCAAAACTGTCACATCCATATTTAGCCTAGTTGGCGTTATGGACGTGACAGTTTTGCGCGGGTATTGCCCCCGTGATCGTTATATAAAGCTCTGTTCTCGCTGTCTAGCTTCCTCCTCTTTGAGCAATCGATGATTTGAAAATAACTTACTTATCGTTAACTTAGATATCCATCTGATTGTTTCTCGTCCGTCTCCTCTCCTCATTTCGTTTCAGGCTATCAGTCTCTTCCCCATAGTAGGCTAGGCTACTTTACTCACTGACTCGACTTTATCAGAATTCACAGATTTCACTGGCTGAGTAGCAGCAAGCGAAATGATGGTTCCTGAAGCTCCTGAAGTAAATGCTGTTATCCTAACCAACGAAACATTTAGCGCAGCTTTGAAATCGTACGTGAAAATCTAAATTAGGCTATTATGGTCTGGGTCGGATAGGATCACGCCACGGTCCGGACTCTCGATCGTGGTCCACCATTTGGTGATCCCTGGTATACACCATACAACAAATATTGTTGGTGAGTTAATCATTTTGGCCATGTCATTTTTTTTACTTTTGATGTATGTTCAGCCCATCTGTAAAATATCTTCATAAAACCTAGTGGAAATTTCGCCTCTATCATTTCTATGACAATGTGATTTTGTAGCTTTCATAGCTACACAGTTTGATGTTAACTGTATAAAGGTTGAATAATTTTAGTGCAATAGAGGTCTACCCTTTATAAAAAGCCCACCGATAATGCTCACCACAATTGGAAATAATTTAAAATAAGAGAAAATTACCCCAGCTTCATGGATGTTTTGGAACCTCCAGCCCTCGTAACAAAAGCCTTCTTGACCTTTGCGGATTCCACAGCTGTCCATCCGCAGAGCGTTCCACAGTGCATAACGTAGGCTGCAAATAAAAAGCAAAATCAATCTATCAGTGTGGTAATAATAGCTCTGAAACTGACACTTTCAGTCATTGATTTTGATTAGCTGAAACGTGTTCCTTTCTGTTGTAATTCCCAAGTTACACAAAGTTACACAAGGTTACACATCCTTGTGTACACATCCCTACGCAAAGAATGGTAAAAAATGAAGTTGTTACAAGCTGTGGCCAATGTTCCACTTACCATTGTGTGACAGTCTACATGAACTATTTATTGGTGTAGGGGTGTCTTTATAAAACCATCAACTGTGCATAAGTTAAGACAACCAGAGGAATACAATAAATCATCTGTTGGAAATTGATCTTAATAATAAAAAATGAGGAAAAAATCCAACCTTTAAACACACCAATATTCTTTGTGAATGAACCAGGTATCGTAAATTAATAAATGTTATTCCTTAAAATACAGGGGGCATAAGTAAGGAACCCCCTATGTTAAAATCCCATAGAGGCAGGCAGATTTTTATTTTTAAAGGCCAGTTATTGAATGGACTCAGGATACTATGCATCCTGATAAAGTTCCCTTGGCCTTTGTAATTAAAAGATAGATAGATAACCCCACATCACATACCCTTCACCATACCTAGATATATCATGGTTTTATATTAGGCTAATAGCTGGTTTGATTTGCATGCTACAGATTCTATTAATTGCAAAAAAAATGTTGACTGGCAAGTTATTCATGACTGCAGATGCTGACTTGCCTATTTCATGATCCCTCCACTGCAGCAACGCTACTTCCTAGTTTACCTGGGTTACAAGAATGCCCTTTCACTCCTGTTACAATATGCTGTAATTTATAGCAGGTTAAACAAAAGTGAGAACATATTGTGGGGGAAAATATACTTACCATTTTGGTACGCTGTTTGTTCAGCAATTTAATCTGATGGTCTAGCGTAGTCTTCCAGAGCTGCCAGCCTCTTTTCAGTGGAATTGAGCTGGAACCAGTTTAAACCAGTGGCAATAACGTTAGCTTCATCATCTTGACTGACATCCCAAAGACATTTTAAAATTCCGTGCATTTTGGCTACAGCATGGCTTAACACCATTCAAAACATACAGACTAAAGCTGTATAAGGCAAAGTAAGCTAGCAACGTTAAATTGTCTAACGTTAGCTTTATATACAAGCGGCACAGCCAGTGATGTAACTTACAAGTAGCTAACATTAACTAGCTAGCTAACTTTCTGTGCTGCTTCGTCATTGATTATAATATCTACTCGAAGGTTGAGGACAAAAGTGTGTTGAGGAAAACGTCTGCGTCTCCGATTTAGTCGTCTCCCTGCGCGAGAATTTAACAGGTGATCTCCTTGTATGGGCATAGATGGTAGCTTTTTTGTAGGCGAACTTCAGAGGTCTGTCAGAGCATCGTCATGTGTGGTGGTCACATCACATGGTTAGGCCTACTGTTTGCAAATGTGAACTTGAAAATATGTGCAATTAAAACAAATAAGCCAATGAAAATCATTTGAGAATTGTTGTACAACAGCTAGCGCTCTTACAGATCAGACTAATTTATAAAACAAATAGTTCTGGATGAGCATTACAATAGTTCACTTAGAGAGCTCTCTGATGGATAAGCCTGAGTAAAATATGAGATATATAAATTGAGCAAGTCTGAGTATTGTATAAGCCTTTGCTGAGATCTCTTTTGTAAATCAAAAAAGGACTAAACTGAGATGACTAGAATGAGAACGGTTCAAGCTTGTGAAGAGATCTCTTTTACAGAACTGATGGAGCCTAATCTGAGATTTACCAAAATGATCTGAAATGAGAATTGCATGAGTTTACAGAGAGAGCTCTCTGGTGGATCAGCCTGAGTAAAATATGAGATGTATAAATTAGACAACACTGAGCATTATTTAAAATATTGATGAGATCTCATTTGTATATTAAAGGGAGTCTACACTGAGATAACTTAACTCTTTTGCTCCAGAGACAAACCTGAGAAGCGGGAGACAAAAGCAATAATCTCATTTTTATATCACTGTGATCTGATTATGGTCTAGGAGAAACAACTGAGAAAGAGAGGAGCTCTCATTTTAACATTTTCTTTCCTCTGGGCTAGCAGCACACTTTATATCTATCCCCATTTACCACTAAACATATACAACTCTTACAAAGTTTATCTGATCCCCCATTATCCACAAAACACACATGTGGGTTTGGGGGCCAATATGGCTGCCCAGGGGTTTGACATCAGTCACATGACTGTCACATGACACTACATCCAATATGGATGCCAAGGGGGGCGTGGCATTGTTTGACAACAGACACATGACTGTCACATGACTTTACATCCAATATGGCTGCCCAGGGGTTTGACACCAGTCACATGACTCACAAAACAATAACAATAACAAACAACACGTGGTGACAACCACATGGCTAATTTGCATTAAAAGGAGGCGTGGTTATGACGTGATTTATGACATTTCAGGGGGCGGGGCTTATTTTTGACAGATAGTTCATGATAATATACTACTCTTATCCAATCCAAGGTCCTGTCGGCAGCCAAACTTGTGGGTTTGAGCGGGCCAGTTGAAGCCCCGGCTCCAGCTCTAGGGGTCTGGGCTGGCATTCCCATGGCCTGTCCGGCAACCGTGGTCCCGCTTTGATAAAGGACCAGTTTGAGTCAGACTCCGGGCTGACTGACATGCCGCCAGTTAAGAGAGAGATGGCAGCACTCACGTCATTGGGGCCAGCTCGGGTGACTGCAGACCCTAGGTGCCCGGTCAAAGAGGTGTCGTAAAACTGACACTCTAGTGTGTCAGTCTTACAATGCAGCAGCTCGTGCGGCGCGATCTGGTAGTGCACTGCCT
This sequence comes from Alosa alosa, assembly GCF_017589495.1. Taxonomy (NCBI): domain Eukaryota; kingdom Metazoa; phylum Chordata; class Actinopteri; order Clupeiformes; family Clupeidae; genus Alosa; species Alosa alosa. The sequence continues at coordinate 6,178,803 of NC_063207.1, read as the reverse complement.
GTTTTGTTGGCAGCGATCAGGAAGTCTCTGGACCCTGAAGATAAGGACACAATGTCCCTGGTTGACTCCGCTCTTATCACCCATACCCAGCTCACCAGGGACGTTGGTACGACGGATTTCCGTCAATTTGATTTTAGAAATGTCATATTTGAGATCGATGCAGATCCGATGAGAAAAAAAAATAGGGGGGGGGGGGTCTATCACCTTTTCTTTTCCTTTTTTTAAGGCAACTACAAATATCAGGTCCGCTTAATTAATGTGTGAGATGGTAAATGTTTAACTGAGAACTTTCTGTGTCTCAATCAGTGACCGCTCAAGAAGATACGTCAGCCATGAGTTTCGCTTTGTTTATGTTGTAGCTACACGCTTGTCTCATTGGCCTGGGGCGACCTAGTCTGGAGGACTAATGGTCTAAAAGTTGGATTATAGTGACACAATCGAGACAGCTGATGAGGTTGGCCAATCGGTTTAACTTTTTTGGATATGATATTGTGAGCTCTATGTGCGAATTCTGAGAAGAAGCGTAGGCTGTGTTCTTTCCGTGCATCAATGTAGACAATTTCTTACTATCGCAAACTCTTGTCAGGGGAGGTCATTCATTTTGAGTGTCACCTATGACTTAAACAGATAGCCTGCTATGCCGTATAGAGTTTTTAATCAATGCAACTAACATTATGTGTAAAGCGACGAAATATAAACCGTAGCCTATGCAATTTATTATCCCGTCTGTTATGACATGTACAACAATGTTTTTCACAATTTGCGATGGAAGGTTTTGACTGAGGCGTGTTAACATAAAATAATAATAACATTGTCATCATCGCAAACTGTTGAGTAAGGGGGTCAGTCATGTTTGTGACGCACAGACAGCCTTGTAGCCTATTTTGCTTAGGCCTCACTTTTAACAACAGTATGTTGTGAGTGTATGTTCACAAAAAATAACCATGCAATTAAAATAGTCAACTTAAAACTTTGCTATTATTAATGTATAGCACAAAACCATAACCAGTAGGCCTACCAGAACCTCGCATATTAGCGTCATGATTTGTGTGCGTCTATTTGGCAAGGCCACTAGCCACAAAAGTTAAAAAATAATGGAGATGGACGGCTGTTGGAAACGGGGGAGAACTAACAAGCCACATGTCCCTCACCATATCGCAACCTCTTGTCAACCTTATACAATCTGTTGCTGAAGACAAAAGCGCCCTCTCCAGATTGTCGTTATCAAATGCGCAGACCTCCTGCATGAGCACACACAGTATTGCTGCTCATTGAGTTGTCTGTAAAACTCAAAATTACCATGTTTTCATTAAATGCGGATGAGGCAACAAATGGAAATATGAACAATATCTAGAATGTTCTGATTCGTTACTTTGATGAGGAAATGGGAAGTCTTGCAAACTTTTATAGATTTTACTTGGTGTTGAGTTGCATATTAACAAGAAAAAAAATCTCCCCTTTAAACACTTTTGGCCTGAAGTAATTAAATAAGAGTGTAAGTTAAAGCCTTTCTACAATATTGCTGCAGTAGAAAAGAACAGCAATGGCTAATCAGCAATGGTCAGGGATGGTACTGAAATATTGTTTTGTTCATCAGGAAAACTCAATCTCAATCAAGAACACTCTCAATTCTACAGGGTACACAAGCATAGGATTGTTATGTTCTATGCATTCACCTGTAGGTGGCATTAATTATATAGTAAGTGTACCTTGTAGCCTCGTTTTTGGTTTAAACAATGGCCGCCATGTGAATAAGGAGAATAATCCCTTTACTTTGCTGTTTGCATCTTTTTGTACATTAAAAAACAATAGCAAACCAACCTGAAAGACGCATACTTTCCCCATCTGTCCAGACCACAGGCAGTTTCTGAGGTTTGCATTTCAGGGGCAGGCCTATCAGTTCAGAGTGCTCCTTTTTGGCCTGTCTCTCTCGCCCAGAGTTTTTACAAGGGTGGTGGCAGCAGCCTTGTCCCCCCTCAAGGCAGCGGGCATGAAGATCCTGCCCTACTTGGACGACTGGCTGATCTGTGCACCAGGTCGCAGCCAAGTCATGCAGGACACACAGAGGGTCATCCAGCATGTGCAGAACCTGGGGTTCAGGGTGAACCTGGACAAGAGCAACCTCATTCCCACAAAGGAGGCAACATTTGTGGGGTTGCGTCTCAATTCAGTCACAATGTCCGCCTCACTCACCCCTCAGAGGGTGTTGAAACTTTTAACTCTAGTGAGTCAGTTCCACCTTGGCAGGAGACTGGAGATGGCACAGTTTCAGAGGTTGCTGGGAACCGTAGCGGCAGCAACAGTGGTAGTTCCATTGGGTCTCCTCAGGGCTCGACCATTGCAGAGGTGGCTGAATGCGTTTGGCCTTCATCCCAGCAGACAGGCGCGTAAAACTCAGGGTGTCGCGGCCATTTCTTCACGCGCTGCGTCCTTTGAAAGACGAGGCGCTGCTGACTTGGGGGGTCCCACTAGGGCACATACCGTCACGGTGGTGTCTACAGATGCCTCCCTGACGGGGTGGGGGGCAGTCTGGAAAGGCAGGTCAGTTCGGGGTGCTTGGAATCCCCCATGGGGGGACGAGCATATAAATGTGCTAGAGCTGAAGGCGGTCCATATGGCCCTGCTGTAGCTTCTCCCCCTCATCAGGAACAGACATGTGTTGGTGAGAACAGACAACACCTCTGTGGTGTACCACATAAATCACCAAGGGGCACCAGGTCCCAGCGCTGCCTCCAGGTGGCCAGGGAGCTGCTGATATGGGCCTTTGTACATCTTGCATCTCTGAGGGCAATGTATGTTCCAGGAGTGCAGAATCGGGCGGCAGACCTCCTGTCCAGAACGGGCCCCCTCCCAGGCGAGTGGAGACTGCATCCAGAGGTGGTATCTCAGCTGTGGTCTCGGTTAGGCAGAGCCAAAGCTGACCTATTTGCGTCCTCAGAGATGACTCACTGCGAGAGGTGGTTTTCATTAGGGGGCCACGGGGCACCGCTCGGCCAGGATGCACTGTCCCAGGACTGGCCAGCAGGTCTACTATATGCCTTCCCTCCTCTTCCCCTGATCCTCCATGTGCTTCACAGGGTTCTCACAGGCCGTCACAGGGTCCTGTTGATAGCCCCGAGGTGACCAGGGAGATGCTGGTTCTCCGCTCTCCTCCGCCTGCTCCAAGGGCAGCCATGGCCCCTTCCAGTCAGGGCAGATCTCCTGTCTCAGATAGACGGCAAGATCTGGCACCCCAAACCAGCGACTTTGCAACTGTGGACATGGCCGCTGCTCAGCCCCTCCCTCAGGAATTAGATGAGGCAGTCGTACAGACCATACAGTGTGCCAGGGCTCCCTCTACGCAAGCGTGCTACAGACAGAAATGGAGGGTGTTCTCAGACTGGTGTCGTGGTAAACAGTTAGTCCCGGACACATGTGTGGTGCATAGTATTTTAAGCTTCCTTCAGTCACTGCTGGACATGCAAAGAGCATCCAGCACTATTAAGGTTTATGCAGCAGATATCTTGTCCTTCCATCAGCCAGTTGATGGACTCGCAATAGGGAAACATCCCTTGGTCTCTCAATTTCTTAAAGGGGCAGGCCGTCTTCGGCCGGGCAGAGCTTTGAGGGCTCCGTCATGGGACCTTCCCACAGTGCTGCGCGCACTGACACTAGCTCCATATGAGCCATTGGACCAGGTGGACCTTAAGTTTCTCACACAGAAAACGGTGTTTCTTTTGGCGATCTGTTCAGCCAAAAGGGTAAGTGAGTTACATGCTTTGTCTGTCAGTGAGCAATGTCTTAGATGGAGGGCCGACTACACTGGTGTGTCGCTGTGGCCAAATCCCTCTTTCCTTTCCAAGGTTGTGAATCCTCAGACCGTGAACCAGGTGATTGAGATCAGCGCTTTCCACACGGAGCCTGAGGTCAGGGTGGATAGCCTGAACTTGGAAAGTCACTGCCCTATAAGGGCATTAAGGACTTACGTGACACATACTCAGATGCTGAGACATTCACATTCGCAGCTGTTCATCTGTTATGGTGGAGGTAAGTGCGGTGACCCTGTATCCAAACAGCGCCTGTCACATTGGGTGGTCGACACCAGAGCCAAAGGTAGAGTTGCGACAACTCCATTGACGCTAATGTTCCATTTTTTTTTTCAACAATGGCGGCTAATGGAAGCCTCATAGTTCTCGAAAGTTAACAATTTATAATAGCAGCAGTGCAGTTACAGACTGTTTGTAGCCAACATTTCAGACTCAGATTTACATTATTGGCTCATCCGAATAATAATAATAATAATAATAATAATAATAATAATAACAGTAACAACAGTAATAGTAGTAAAGTAATAGTATTAATAACCTAATTATAATAATAAACTATTTATGTATCGACTATGACAGCTTTTCTGCTGCTCAGTTTTTATCAGTTCCTTATCAAATAAATTAAAAGAGACTAAAGCCCAATAAATGTGCCACACATAATAACCTAATATAAGATAAACCTTGCCTATACCATTTCAATTAGGCAGCACTAGGCAACACCACAAACGAGCTGTCATTAAGTTTTTGCGTTTGTAGCCTACAACTTTTATGACGTGACGTGTCTTGGGCATTTAGCTTTACCATCATGTCAACATAGTTGTAACGTTATGCAATGCTCATCTAGGCTATGGATTTAAGTGGTTTAATTTTAAAAAGGGCAGCAAAAGTGGGATAAAGTGCAACTGCTTCCCCAAAACAATTCCTCCATAACTGTGGATTTAATCGTTTGATATGTGGATAACTTTCAGTGGACTAAACACATAAAAGGTAAGATTTTGTTATCACAAAGCTAGCTGGTTCGTTAAATATGGCGAAGCATATTTACAGCCAACTTTGTAGGCCTACTTGCAGCAGTCAAACTGAGTTTGTTAACGTAAATGTTTCTTCAGTTAGGAGCAGGACTGTTTTTTTTTTTTTTATTTTGCATTCATTTTCATTGGCAAAAGCTAGCCTATGCATGAGAGAACCTAGATTTGAGGGAGCTGCAGCTGTTAGCATCAGCAGGTCATACTAGCCCAGTGATGAAGGATCGTGTAAAATCCCCATCCCCAGAAAGTTTCAAACCAAGCTTGCGCTGATGATGCATGATCACTGATCAAATTGCTATTTTCTGACACAATGCACACCATTTCCAGGTGCTCACCTGTCTGAATCTCAAGCTCTTTAGCCTAGCATCTGCTGTTCACAGCACGGTGAATGACAAACGATGACAAAATGCTGTTCATGTTGTTCATATCCTGGTTATTTATCGAAGGACTTACATGTCACGTTTTATATTTTATTATGATCACTCGCATTACCATGGGGTTACTAAATAGGTAGGTCTAATGCTACGGTTAACTTAGAATGCCCACCATTACACTGGAGATGTTAAAAAACTTTTAAACTTTTTTTATTCTGCCGCGACGATAGGCTAGGCTTGGCTAGGTAATTCGCTCATTAGCTCAGATCAGTGACTACCAGAGGAAACGCGGGGTAGAAAGCTCAAACAAGTAATGTTAGACAGGAGCTCCATGCGCTTTTGTAGGCTACACGCAGTCTCAAAAACACTGTTTACAGCTTTTCGAGTCACTGTACAGGTCATTTATTTTATATAGCGATAATTTAGATACACTTATGGGGTGGGTGCAATTGTGTTTTCTAAAGAATCTCTCGTCTTGATTTTGTACAGAAATTAATATTAAGTGACACATACGTAAAAGGGCGGAAAAAAACGTCACCTTATACACGGGTTTCCGTTTACCAACAAAACTAGAGTTGGGAGACGGCAGCCTATTTAAGCCTAAATAAGCAAAATGGTGTTTCCGGTTTACTTCCGGCTTTTGGCAATGGCGGCCGAAAGGTAGTACAAAGCTTATCAAAATAATAGTCTGCTTGCGATTTCGCTGTTGTGACTTTAGGGCTCTCAAAAGCCTACCTTTTAGCGCGAATATTGTTGATATCAATGTCAAGAGATCATCACGCTATTTTGTGCTTTCACATC
>NC_063207.1:6155240-6172294 GCF_017589495.1 Alosa alosa | reverse complement strand
ACAAAATAAATCCTGACTCCTGCTTCATTCCCACAGGTGAGCTAATAAGCGCATTCTTCTTCTTTTTATATGGTGGTTGGCAACCAGCTTTTTGATGCATTACCGCCACCATCTGGACTGGAGTGTGGATCAAAAGGGCAACCCACACTTTCTTAAATTCTTTTTAATAACCCAGTTACCTTCAAAAAAGAAAACAAAAAGACAGATTCTCTTTGCAGTATATCATGCACATTTAATATCATCTGGACTTCACCAAGTTTCACAAATCAATCTTTGTCTGGCTCTATGGTACTCAGGACAATTCTAGGACACCTCTTTCTAGACACCACATCTTCTTGCTAACTTCTGCATGTATTCCTGCTCTTCCCCACCTTTCCTTGAATACTATACAGGTGTCTCCCAGACTGTTCATTATCCCATACAAATTGCCATTTTTCATTTATATTTTTGGCTTCAGCTTTGCTGTATTTAATATTCATCTCTATATCAGACTGCAGTGGGCAAATGGTGCAGTAGAGACCTTTAGGCAACTGGCAGGCAATGCAGTAGAGACCTTGGCAATGTCAAATTTTTCTGCCATCTCGGCAGCTCAATTATCTGCAACCAGCTTGGCCCCCTCATTGCTGTTTTGCAGCTATATTTTGTATTGCTACTGTAAGTCTCAGACTGATTGGTCTTCAGTTTTTCCCTGGAAGTGATTTCAGGTATGTGTGTGAGTATTACCAATTACCAGATGTGTTTAGCATTTTGAATAGAAGTGTTTTCCTAATGATTACAAGAGATTTCATTTTTGAACCAAGTGTCTAATGAAAGAAACCGTGTGTTTCACAATAAGTGTGTTGCAGAATTGCAAACAACGTGTTTAAGGTATGGTTACGCAACTTTAGGTTTTGAGGCTTTGGTCTAAGCATTCATTTTTAGTGTGTAAGCAATGGGCACAAACTGTAACACCATAACACCATACCAAATCTGCAAAACCACACACTAATTCTCAGCCTTTGACTCAGTTTTTAATTTCATAAAAATGTTTTTTTGCAAAACAGTGTTTCTTCCTCTCTCTCCTACATCACCATTTGTGTAGTTGGCAAGGGTTCACCTGTTGCCCAATGTTTATGATTGTTGAGTTTATAGTTAAGCACCTAAGGGTCTCCACACTGGATAGTTGTGTTTTAAACAATTGACTCATGCACTCTTAAAACGAATGTGTTGTCCCTATCTGGACACAGAGATGTGTTAAAAAACAAGGCAAGTTGTGTTCTTTTCAACACATATTGCATGACAAATAAAAAAGGAAACGACAAACAAACAAACTGTATTGTCCCTATTTGGACACAAAGATGTGTTATAAACAATGCAAGTTGGAGACAATATCTGATATTTCTGTGTTTAAAGTAGAGAAATGTGTACACGTTTTGTAAATCATTGTGTGTTGTGTTTTGCAAAAAGTATGAGGCTGATAACGTGCTTATAGTTATGCAAATCTGGGCTGATGTTTTGCTCCTTGAGTGTAAGGTTTCGCTAACTGTGGAATACTTTTGTATGTATAATTTTAATGTTTACAGTAAGCAATCAGAAAAAAAAATGCAAGTCTCTGCAATTGAATGTAATCTGTGAATATGATTCTCCTCTCCTGGCACATAGGGGAATCATTGTAAATTGTTATAGCAGTGTGGACCGGAATAATGGTCCTAATCACAGCAAAGCTGAAGCGGGCTCCAGATGAAAACACTCTTCTGTTTGACCAGTAGTTCACGCAGTGGATGTAAGGTGTTGTGAAAAGCTATGTCTGTTGTTGCTGATATGCACTGCCATTTGAGTATTGGAGTGTTTTAGAAATAAGCAATGGCATGTACTCCTCAGTCTCTCCTCTCTCTCTCTCCAGATGAGTTTATGTCTGATGTGTCACTATGTGTGATGAGTTCAAAGAGTTCACTGGAAAATGGCAGAAATCAGAAAGCCAAAAAGTCTTTGTGGTTTGTTTGTTGTCTTTGGCAGCGGGAATTTGAGAAAATGTTTCCTCGCATTTTCTAGTAAACATTGTAGGTTCTTTATAGGTTTTCTGTCTCCGCAATGAAAATAGTCTCATGGATGAAAAGGACTGGAATTTATTTTAAGCTCCAAATAACCTAAATAGATCTACCGGTTTCCTTGTGAAGACACGCCAAAGAACCATTAAGAATTTTGTATTTTTGTTTTGTATTTGTGTGTGTGTGTGTGTGTGTGTGTGTGTGTAAGAATGTATGGCATGAGGGCTTGGTCGAGAAGACACGGAGTGTTTCTCACAGCAACGGCGTGTGTGTGTGTGTGTGTGTGTCCGTAATGACTTTAGCAGACTCATAGCTCAGCTACTTGCTTGATTACGCCGTGGATGTTTGTCTTCCTCCCTCAATATAAACGTGATGATCTCCGACGCTTTGAAATGGCCTGTTTGCTGGTCTCCACAGGAAACTCTGACAGAGTTTCTGTTGTTTTGTGACATGCTGCTGACCTTTAGCTCTTTGACTCCATCTCCAGTGAGAGGTCATTAGAAAATGACTTAAGGATTATGAATCAGCCTTTCAGAACAAATATAATATGTAACACTGTTGTTAAGTGTCAGCAAACTAATTGTTTGAACAAGTTTTGTTTTGTAGTGGAGAGACCACGACACAATGTGCATTTCTGTGTGTGTGTGTATCTATATGTGTGTATTTGTGTCTCTCTCTCTCTCTCTCTCTCTCTCTCTCTCTCTCTCTCTCTGTGTGTGTGCATGTGTGTTGATGTGTCTAAAATATACATGTCAGCTGGATATGATAAAAGCAGCTAATGAGAAGTCTTAGTGAGTTTTATGCTGCTGGACTCAAACCTTTGGCTCACCTCTCTCCAGAAAACACACACACACACGTCTGAAGGGAATGAGAGAGTGTGGAGTGTGTGAGGTAGGAAGATCCCCCTCTTCCCACCATCTCTTTCCCCAGCCCTGGCATCTCGTCCTCCCCCCACATCCAGCTACACACACACACACACACAGCTCCTTCTCCAGAGGGGGTGGGGTGGGGGACTCCAGGAAGGAGACTCGAGTGCTGCTCTGCCTCCGCACTGTCTCTGTGTCTCCCCATGTTTCTGTATCTCCCATCACAGACCCTGCACTCCAGGAGATAGCGCCGCCTGGACACAATGGGCCAAGAGAGCTGGAGACAACGTTCACCGTGGCCAGGGGGGGCCTCCCAGGGCAGATAATCACAGGGAGGGCTCCCACAGGGGCTACTGTGGGGTAATATGGAGCCCCAGGCGTGGGAAGAGCTCCGATAAAACACACTTGCTCAGTCAGCTGTTTGTGTGTGTGTGTGTGTGTGTGTGCGTGTGTGTGTGTGTGTGTGTGCGCGCATAATCTCTTGTGTAGTCCTCATTCTCCCCTCTTTTTCTGTTAAACTAAACAAGAGCCTTTTGATGTAGTCTGTACATTTGCGTCTCATTAATGTGTTGCCTCTGTGTGCTTTGTGTATCCAGTAGATGGCAGTAGAGTGTCAGAGGAGGCGCAGTAGAGTGTCAGAGGAGGCCTGCAAGGAAGCTTTTTACTGTTTATGGAGGAAGCGCAGCTAAAGCTGGGGCCCGTCAGTGACAGTCTTAATTCTTCACAGCGACCATGTTTAGACCTAACATTTCTGTGTTTTATTTCTGCTTATGAATATTTTGGATGGGCCACTGCTGAGGCATCAGGGTTGCTTGAACAATAGCGCGATGTTAAGCACAGTCATTTTACTTGGAAATGAGATCCTTGGCATAAATTGCCTGTTAGCTAAGTGTGATGTAGTGTAAAACGTCTCCTCAAATAAGGAAACATAGAGCGATTCCACTTATTATGATCTGGCAGCCATGACAGTCTACATAGCCTGGGCTACTGACTGCATAGATATTTTATAAGATGTCATGTTTATTAAATATAGGCTAAATTTACTGTGCAATTGGTAGGCTAAGGGTAAGCCTAGATCTAACACATAAAACCACTAGGCCTAATTTAATTTTATGAGATCATAAATTAAACAGGAACACCCATTAATGCGCTTGAATCCCCAGCTGTAGACCTAAGCTGCAATGATTAATTGACTTTAACTTGGCTGTTACCCGATGCTGAAAGAAATGCGCGGCGCTGATGAATTCACCTCTCCCGCAACACAAACATTGCCTCTGGAAAGTTCGACGGGTCACAGCTGAGCGCGAGCCCTTACAGCTGGCAGAGCCCACACGCGAGCCTGCGACTTTATTAAACCGCCATCGCACGTCTGACGCATCTAATTAGTTCTTGTCGTTCGTGTTGCGCCGATCAAACACTTCGACACCTGCTATTCTTTTATCTGCCGTGAAAGGGGAGCTCGTCTTATCAATTTATGATCACCTTCCTAAATTGCGGTTGACACGGATATTACACGGATGTTTCAGGAGAAGAGCTATTAAAAGAGACCCTTTGAGGATCAAAACAGGATATTGGAAGGAAAACAGACCACGATGTGGCAGTGGGGGAAGGAGAGTGACTAATGACCGTCTCATTCATCACATAGCGTTGCCATGTTTATCTTCATATGGTGATGAGGGCCTTTGCCACGGGCATTTACTCAAAGCAGCAAATAGAAAAACTGGGGTTTTAATTAACCCGGAGAAACAGAGAAACAGGGGTGGAGGCGTATCTGAGATTAAAGAATAAGATCTACCCCCAAAGCTTTCAAACAAAACCTCTCTCTAACGTGTTACAAAGTAAAAAACATAAAATATTGTCAAAAGTTTCAAAGGACAACACTGTTTTTAACATTAGGTATGAACACACTATTTTTTCTGCACCAGCGTTTTCTTGATGGTATAGACCAAACAGCTGGCCTAGTTAAAAGCCTCTGTGACATTCCTAACCTCTCACCCATGGAAGTAAATCACTCGGTCTTTGAATGAAACAATAAGACATTTAGCTGAATGTACTTCTGGGCGGAGATTAAAGCGCTATTTGATAAAGAAGTGGGCAGGAAGACCTGACCGAAAATATGACAGGACACAACAGGAAGTCCTGTCCCCACAACTGTGGGAAAAAGCGCTTAGAGTTTTTATCAAAGCCCAGTGTGTGAACTAGGTTTGACTGGGCAGAACTCAAGACTTCTCTATAGAGCCACAGGAGCCTGTTAAGGGTTTGTCCTGTAAGGGTAACCCAGTGTGCCCTGTCAGGTTTCTTAAAGCGATGTCCGGTGTATTTGAAAGTAAACACACTAAGGCTGAGCCTGGGCCTGACTGTGCTGTAAACAGCCCTGTTTCCTCTGTGTGTGTGTGGCAGCAGCAGCTTTGGTGTGAGGGGCTGAAACACAGAATCACACACTGTACGCGAGGACACTGTATACCTAATGTTAATAATTTAACTCATCATTTGTACTTGTAGACAAAATAAGTTGCTTAATTACAGGAATTACATATGAATATGTGTTGAAAATGGCATATTTTTTAAAGGCAGTTCATAACTAGAATAGAATAGAACAGTCAGGCTTAATCTGATAGCCTGCATATGCTTGAAATGACTGCTAAATGACTTGGCAACCACTGCGAAACGGTTATGAAGAAAGCTGGAGGCTTGTGTTGTCATAATATGCTGGGCTGTTGTCATAATATGCTATTCTCTGGTCGCTGTACTCGGCGGAGGTGTCTCTGGCGTTAGCCTCTCACTCATCATGTCCGCCTCTACACAGGGACACCAGGGTTACTATTTTCCCAGGCTGTTCTCATGGGCTCCCCCAGTCCAGGTTCATCTCCCTGGAGCTCTATAGCACCTCCAGAACCTTCTCATGCCCTAAATTACCATGGGTAGTGGTAGCATAGCGGCTAAGGAGCTGGGTTAGCATACAATGGCCTGAAAAGCTGTGAGTTCTATTCACAGCTGCCACCGTTCTGCCCTTGAGTAAAAGGCATTTAACTCTGAATTACTATGGGGTGACTGGCCCTTGTAACAACCTACATGTGAGTATGTGAGTCACTTTGGATAGAAGCATCAGCTAGATCAGTGGTTCTTAAAGTGTGGGGCGGGCGCCTCACTAGTGGGGAATAGAGACATGTCAGGTGGGGTGTGGGGTGTGTGAAATTGTTTTTTTTTTTGTGCTTATCTTTAATATTGCCTTTCATTTTTGACAAGGAAGATCATAGATTGAAAACAAAATAGCCACACACAAACATAGGAGTCATAAACAGACTGACATGAATGAATTCAAATAGCATCTGATCCAGCACACCAGGAGGGGAAATGCCACGTGGAACCAAAATGCGAAATAAATAAATAAATATTTTTTTTATATTTTAACATTACCATTTTGCCTGGTTGATGGGGTCAGGTGGGGCTTGAAAGTGGGGAATGACAAAAAAGGTTTTAGAACCACTGAGCTAGATGAATAAGTCATAAGTTGGGTGTGTGTCCAATGCTGACCTGGGTGATTATCCCAACCTGGGATAATCCCTGCCTGGTGGTAGCTCTTGATACGCCTCTGTTTTCAGAGTTTATCCACATCCAGATGGATTCAGATGGATTTGCAAAAACTAGTAAAACAATGTAAAAACTTATATCTTAAGTTTTTCCATGAGCTAAAACTTCCTCAGACTAGCGAATCTGTCACCCTGCTCAAGGTTGCTTGCATTTAACATCGTGTCAAACGGCACAAACCAGAGAAGGCGTTCGCCCCTGATGTGTCTGCGAGATCACTGTGTCTGAGAGATCCTCATAGAAATGGATCGCATGTATCTGATGTGTGTGACTACTGTATATCAAACCACTGAGGATGTGCTGAAGGTATTGCAGGCCACACAGAGACTTAAACGTGATTGGATAAAGTTTGGGCCGTATGTCATAGTTTTCTAAAGGTTCTGTATTGGCACTGAGTGTTGGTGGGGTTGGTTTGTTTTAAAGGTTGCCACTTTGAGCACGTATGCCAGGGTGAGTTGGCATGGATGCCGGAAGGCCTGGCACTCTGATTCTAACCTTTCATCGCTGTGTGTGTGATTGCTAAAAAATGAAAAACTGTTCATTGTTTACTTTGCTGTGGTTGTTATCGTTGTTGTTTGTTGTTGTTGTTGTTGTTGTTGTTGTTAGGTGCATGCCCAGACTCTTACACCATCACCTGAAACTGAAACTGAAACTGAAATAGAACAAAATCCCCACTGAAAAATCCATAAGAAGATCACCGTTAATCATCAGTCTCATCTGTGATAAGAGGAAGAAGTTTCTGAGAGTGAAAATGTGAAAATGAAAGAATTCACTTGTAATCTTATCTTTCATCGGTCTTGCAGTCTGATCTAGAGTCTGTGAAAGAGAAAAAGAAAGTGATAGAGAAAAATAACAGAGAGAGCAATAAAGAGAGAGAGAGAAACATCTGCTTCCTGGTTTACCTTTAATTAGGAATGAGTGTGCCGACAGCGGTTAATATGAATTATAATGTGCTGATGGATAGGGAGTTGTTTTGTTTACAGAATTTGTTGTAATCAGTTCCCGAAAAATCATTCTGAAACCGTTTAATCGTCCTGAGTCAACTTATCAAAAGAAAGCTAATCCTTCGTCACAGGAAAACCCCATTTCTTACGAGAATATGATTACTATCTATGGAGTTTCATGTAAGCTAAACATTAGCAAAGTATAACCTATCACCTGATCAGTAACTACTTCCAGGAATATTCCCCCACGTGACTGGGAATGCCAGCTCCGGTCTGATGCTGGTTATCACCCAAACCAACAGCATACTATCTGTGTCTGCTGGTTATCACCCAAACCAACAGCATACTATCTGTGTTTGCTGGTTTTGGTCTGTACACACATGCACATGCATGCAATTGAACATTCTAAATGCTGCTAATGTATTACTATAATCTAATCTAATCTAATAAACATCAATGTAGATGTGTTTTGGATCAGTGTGGATGTGTTCTGGATCAATGTGGATGTGTTCTGGATCAATGTAGATGTGTTCTGGATCAGTGTGGACTTGATCTGGATCAGTGTGGATGTGTTCTGTTGTGTCGGGGCATGTGGGTGAATGTACATGTGTCATAATCAAAGACAATCTGAGTAGCCTATAGGTTTCCAGTGGAGGCTGCCCAAGTGGTCTTCTCTTTGTGTGTGTGTGCGTTTGTGTTTTTCCACAGCGGGTTGTCTTGCATAACGGCCATCCCTACGTGACCCTAAACATGCTCTCTGAAGATGAGTGCGTGACCGTGTACATTCTCAAGGCTCTTAGGTGAGCAGGTGGCCGGCTGACTAACACAGATATTTGGATGGGAGGTCCTTTCTCTCTCTCTTTTCTGTTGACTAATATAGAGACTGTACATCCCTCTCTCTCTCTTTCTTTCTTTCTTTCTTTCTTTCTTTCTTTCTTTCTTTCTTTCTTTCTTTCTTTCTTTCTCTCTCTCTCTCTCTCTCTCTCTCTCTCTCTCTCTCTCTCTTGCTCCCTCTTTCTCTTTCGCCCTCCATTGGAAAGGTGGTATTCTTGAAGGGAGTGCGTCCATTTCCTCTCCGTAATAATCCTGCCCCGCGAGCACCTCTTCCTCTTTTCTCAGGCTGGACAGGAAGGAACAGCACACTTGTCACACGGTAGTCACAACTACCCCCCCAGTCCCCCACACAACCCCCGTAAACGCTCCTCTGTCCTGTAAATTTAGACTAGGAGGACCCTTCTGTGGAAAGATGACTGCCTCTGACAGCGTGGCAGGATATGCCTCAGACTCACCATTCTTTTTGTTAATCATCGAGGCGGAAAAATCATCTCAAACGATCTCCGACCCATGTACACAAGTCTCGGCGCACATCCAGTTTGTGTGTGTTAATGCTGGGCTATGTTTATCTGTGGCCCGGGGACGATGTTTTCTCAAAGTACAGTGTGACTTGGTGGCGTGGTCCTCTGAGAGGGACATGAGCCCGTGGCATCCAGGGGGAGGTCATCCGTCTTGCACTCACGCACCCAGTGCCCCCCCCAGAAACTAGGCCACAAACAAACATCTCTCCCCCCTCCATGACCCAAGCATCTTCACAAATCTGTGTGTGTGCGAGGGAGAGTTTATTGTCCGCAGTCGCGGTCTTAATTCTGTGACGCCTCAGATTTCCACAGAGGGCACCAGAGGCCAGGTTGCCTTCACTCGCTGCTGTCTGCATTGGACACACACACACACACACCCTTGATGGATGAAGTGTGTGAAGTGGACGACTGGCTGTGACTGATTTATATACACACACAACACACATCAACGGCGGTCTGTTGGTGTATGCAGTTGCTACAGCAAAGACAAGCACAGGGCAGCACTTGCAATATTCACATAGTGTTTTCTTCAAACCACACTTGTCTGCACTCAAACACACACACACACGCACACTACGCCTCGCACTCGCTTGGAACGCCTTGTTACTTTGGAGGTGCCTGGCCCGGAGTGTTTAAAAATGGGTCGACATCGTTCCTTGGCAACCAACAGCCCCCTTAACTGGAGCTGGGTTACAGATTGGTGCATAATTAACGAGCCCTTCATGAATGATTAATTTCAGAAAAGGAGATAATTTACCCAAAATAGCGCCTCCCACCCTTCCCCCGTGCCTCTACCCCTGAGGGGCGTCCTGCGCGCTCTTAGTTTACTCCGTCACCACGGTTACACTGTCCATCCGTCCACCCGTCTGTCTGTATGTCTCCTCCAGAGGAGGGACAGGCCGCAGCTTGCCTCACCAGTCGCTTCGTTGAAGCAATTCTCCACAGCTGAGAGGGAAGCAGAGAGGACCTCTGTTGAGTCAGCCACTCACTCACTCACACACTCTCTCCTCCTCACACTTCTGGCTGGCCGCTCCTAATCCTAATCTGTGACTGCAAATTATTTGCCCAGTGAACATTAATTGGCCAGTGAACATTGCCCCGCTAAGCAGTAGTAAGCAGTAAGGTGTGTACTGTGGTGTAGGCCAGATAAGAGCTCTTCAGCGTTGTGTGTGCCGTTGTGTGTGTGCCGGTGTGTGTGTGTGCTCACTCGCCCAATACCGCTCGCTTGCTCACTCCACCTGCAGAAAAACAGTCATATAAAACGTTTTTTTTTTTTATTTGATTGGCCCGCTGGGGACGGGCTCAGCAGGGCGGCTTTACGAGTTATATGACACGTTGGAGACAGAAGGCCGTGTTTACCTCGTTAGGCCTGAGTGTGGCTGATCGGCCGTGTGCTGAGTGGAGATAGCGGGCGGCGTAGGCAGCCAGGAGCTGATCTTAGCAGGCTGCAACACGGCAGGCTGACCCACTGCTGCTGATGCTGCTGTTGGTGTTGGTGGCTTACGTTGCCCACTGCTGATGATGCTATTGCTGATACTGTTGTTGTTGTTGTTATTGTTATTGGTGTGGCAGATAGCAGCTGGACCATATATACTGCTCAGCCATTTTTTTTCATTACCTCCGATATGTGTGGTCATCAACAACGCTATCACGCTATCTAATGCCGATATGTGTGGTCATCAACAACGCTATCACGCTATCTAATGCCGATATGTGTGGTCAATCAACAGCATCTGTGTTTGTCACGCTATCTAATGCCTACACCACTGAAGCACCCCCTTTGTCTCTATTCTGTGTCGTAGTATACAGTCTCTGGCAGCCAGTGACACAGAGTTGCAGTTCAATTGGTCAAATATACTGCTCAAAAAAATTAAGGGAACACTTCAATCATACACTGGATTGGTACTCTGACACTGTTTGGTTCTGAGCACAGAATGTATATTATGACCACCATCAATGACCCAATGCATACATCACATTAATAATAAAATTACAATGCATATATCATATGTTGTGGGCCTAATTCAACAAAACACCAATGAAGGTAGGTACCTGTTTGATCACCCCAGTGAAATGCTTAATAGGCATTCAGGTTTTTGACAGTGCAGGTGGTACTGTGAAGGAGGCATTCACATTATTGACAGTGCAGGTGGTACTGTGAAGGAGGGATTTGCGTTATTGACAGTGCAGGTGGTACTACTGTGAAGTGCTGTTACGGATGAGGCGTGCAACTGCTGCCAACTGAGTATTGTGATTGTATGAGTCATTGTGTTGTGTAATGTGAAATAGGTAATACTGTAGGTTGGCCACTGGGGTGTAGACACAGATAGTATGCTGTTGTCCCTACCTACGGCACAAGGGAATTAAACACCTTTTCTGTCCTCTGAAATTGCCCTATGAAATTCTCCCCCAATGTGAATAACCTACAGTGGCAATGCAGCGTTTCAGTCAGTTTTGCTTATTCATTATTAGGGAAGATACCTGACAGGTACAACTCCACACCCAACCCCTCTGGAGGAAACACAGGAGCAGTGGCAAGGTAAACCATCAATGTAACCATTATGTGGGGTAAGTGTACCTGAAAGACATGCTGTGTGTGTGTGTGTGTGTGTGTGTGTGTGTGTGTGTGTGTGTGTGTGTGTGTGTGTGTGCGTGTCTGTGTCTGTGTGTCCATGTGTGTGGTTCAGGGGAGTGTTATTCCCAGAGAGCCATATGTGCTCGTCAGCTGAAAGAGGAGCTGCTGTCAAAATAAAGAGATCTCTCACCTGGCTCCGCACGCGTTAATTAGCCGCTCGTAATAGAGGGCATGTTTGACAAACCGCAGGCACAGGCCACAGGCCGTCTGGGCGAACGTTACCCTCCCCGTCACTGCTCCTCGTTGCTACACCTCCAGGTGTCTCAGAAAACCACAGCCACACTCCCTAGTGATCAGTGGCACATTTTACTTCTATTGGTTATGCCTGCACCCCCTTAAGGTGTCTCATAGTCCGACAGACATACTTCTCTTCAGCCCCAGCCGTGGCGCAACTGGATGGGGCACTTGCACCGTACACCTGGTTTGATTCCCGCCCCGTGGTCCTTTCCGGATCCCACCCCAACTCTCTCTCCCACTCCCTTCCTGTTATTTTCAACTTTCCTATCACATTAAAAGCATAAACAGCCCCCTATATATATAAATATATTATATATATATATATATATATATATATATATAAAAAACATACAACTACTACTATATAGGCCTATATATAAAACATACTACCGTATTTTCCGGACTATAAGTCGCATCAGTTAAAAAATGTGTCACGAACAAGAAAAAAACATATATAAGTCGCACCGGACTATAAGTCGCACCAGACTATAAGTAAGGTGTTATTTAGAAATGTATTTCACAAAATCCAAAACCAAAAACAGAGGCTATGTAACTGGATTATTGAGGCCAAAAAGATTAATGTTAATGAAGAGAAGGAGTGAAGGCATCCAAGAGGAGGGAAGGTAATTGCAAAAGATTCACTGAAAGAAGGTGGTAAAATGTATCTAAAATGTGGAGAATACAATGCAATCAAGCATTTTGGGCGATGTGGAGTCACAAGCTGGCAGCAGATGCTCAGGGAGAAAAAGATTGCAGTTTTAGGTGACTGAAGCAAGCCAGGTGATAGGCCTATAGGCCCGACGGTAATTGTAAAGCAATTTACAAAAGATTCACTGAACAAAAATCCTGATATGATACCTGAAAATGTTGCTAAAAATGTGCAGAATGCAATGCAATCAAGCATTTTGGGCGATGTGGAGTCACAAGCTGGCAGCATATTAAATGCTCACGATAGAGAAAAAGACGGTTTTAAAAGGCCGTGACCGAAGCTGAGGCAAGCCAATAGGCCTATAAGCCCGACAATAATTGTAAAGCAATTTACAAAAGATTCTCTGAACAAAAATGCTTAAATGGTACATGAAAATGTAGCTAAAAATGTGGAGAATGCAATGCAATCAAGCATTTTGGACGATGTGGAGAGACAAGCCGGCAGCAGATGAAATGCTTGAGAGAGAAAAAGATGCGGTTTTAAAAGGACGTGCAGACCGAAGCTGCAGCAAGCAGGTGATATTCAGAAATTTATTTCACAAAATCCTAAGACTAAGAACAGACAGACTATGTAACTGGACACATTGAGGCCAAAAATATTGAGAATTCTACAGGGAATCTTGAAGACGAAGGAGTGAATAGTGGCAAGAGGCAAGCCGAAGGCTGCTGACAAGGGCCCGACGCTATTGTAAAGCAATTTACAAAAGATTCACTGAACAAAAATGCTGATGTGGTACATGAAAATGTAGCTAAAAATGTGGAGAATGCAATGCAATCAAGCATTTTGGACGACATATTGGCAAAAGCTGGCAGCTCTCCGAGAGAGCGAGAGAAAAAAAAGATGCGCATTTAAAACCAGGGCCTAAATTTCAGCGCGGGATTGCGCATAAATTATTACTAAGTATTGAGCATACTAATAAAAGTCCCGCAACTCTAGCCATCATAACGCGAGAAATTCCCACACATTTTACAGCACTTTCTGACGTTAATCTAATAATGGAGCGGCCTGAATGCGGGACTATTGACTGGACGGACCAACTCTGACTTCAATTGAACCCCATGCAGAGACACAGGACCACTTTGGGGGTGCCTCTATGGCAAGCCGATTGAGCATTTATTCTCATATCTTGATATCAGGCATAATTGTCATGTACATGTAAGCCATTTTTGTCAACTAGTTAACTAGTGAGCCATGTTTGTGTGAACTAGTTAACTAGTGAGGGTCAAAATATGCACACTGGGAGCCAAAAGGCTCACTAGTTAATTAGTCAACACATTTTAGCTTCACTAGTTAACTAGTGAGAGCCAGAAATGTCTACTAGTTAACTAGTAAAGGCCAAAATGCATACCAGTCAGCTAGTTGAAGGCTTTTGGGTCTCACTAGTTAACTAGTGACAGCCAAAAATGTGCACATGTTTACTAGTGAAGGCAAAACTCCTCACTAGTTAACTAGTTGCAGTAGGTCAATGTCACTAGTTAACTAGTGAACCATAAATGGCTTACTAGCTAGCTAGGTGATGGCAGTAGGCTCACTAGTTAACTAGTTGATGCATCATTTGTCCAAACTAGTTAACTAGTGAGGTCATAAATGTATACTAGTAAACTAGTTCAAGACAAAATTCACACTATGGGCATTTTGGAGCACACTAGTAAACTAGTGACACTTTTTGCACCTCACTAGTTAACTAGTGGGCATTTGTGTCTTCACTAGTTAACTAGTGAGCAGTTCTGCCTTCACTAGTTTACATGTAAGTGTCACATTGAAGCCACTAGTTTACTAGTTAAAGTTCCTTCGGCCAGCATGTTAACTTGTGTGCCACATGCAAATTGTTGTGGGTGGGATTTTGTGAAATTCTGCGCTGTGATTGGTTGTCATGTTCTATTTGGACATAGGGAGCCAATAGAAAGCCTCAATTTCCAGAGTTCTCCGCCTCCTAATCTTAATTCTGCGCCACTAGCTGACTAGTGTGAATTTAGGCTTCAACTAGTTTACTAGTATACATGTATGACCTCACTAGTCAACTAGTTTGGACAAAGGATGCATCAACTAGTTAACTAGTGAGCCTACTGCCATCCCCTAGCTAGCTAGTAAGCCATTTATGGTTCACTAGTTAACTAGTGATATTGACCTACTCCAACTAGTTAACTAGTGAGGAGTTTTGCCTTCACTAGTAAACATGTGCACATTTTGGCTGTCACTAGTTAACTAGTGAGACCCAAAAGCCTTCAACTAGCTGACTGGTATGCATTTTGGCCTTTACTAGTTAACTAGTGGACATTTTCTGGCTCTCACTAGTTAACTAGTGGGCATTTATGCTGTCACTAGTTAACTAGTGTGCACAAACATGGCTCACTAGTTAACTAGTTGACAAAAATGGCTTGCATGTTGGCCTGATATCAAGGTATCAGAATAAATGCTCAAGCGGCTGGCCAAATTACATAGAAGTTAACAAGTGGGAATTTGACATTCAGTGGTCAGCTAGTAAACATTTTTGTACCTTACTAGTTGACTAGTAAAATATAGAAGTCTTTAAACTAGTTAACTAGTGCACATTTCAGTGTCCACTAGTTAACTAGTGAACATGCTGAGCATTACTAGTTAACTAGTAAGATATGAAACATATGAACTAGTTAACTAGAGAGAATTTGGGCCTTACTTGTTAACTAGTGAGCATTTTGGCTGTCACTAGTTAACTAGTTCACACAGAAATAGCTCACTAGTTAACTAGTGGACAGAAATGGCTTGCATGTACATGACAATTATGCCTGATATCAAGATATCTGAATAAATGCTCAATCGGCTTGCCATATGCCTCTCTCTCTTTGCTCTCTCTCTCTCTCTCTCTCTCTCTCTCTCTCCTAAGCACGATTTGTCACCGCTAAAGTCAAATTATAGCCTATGTGCTTCTACATCAACCGCTATCGACAGGAAAGGAAAACAAACGTTTAGCGATCAGGAACCGTCAGGAAGAAACACAGAAGCATGACAGCCTATAATATAACACGAGAGAACATGGATGGCCTACTTTCACTTTCTGTGCGTATTCACGTGAAAGATCATTAATAGCAAAACAGCGATCAAATATTACATGGCATTGAGATTTGTTTTCAAATCTTTTCATGCATGTCTAGATAACGGGTGAGGAATGTTTAGGGGACAGACTATCGTGAATCCTGAATTAATGGCTGGGCAAAGCACAGCACCTTTATTTGGACCATGGCTTGTAGCATATTCGAGTCAGCTATAGGCCTTTATTTCTTGCGTTTTACTGTGAGACATGGGCCTATACTTTTCGTTTGCAGCGGCATACCGTTAGGCTATCAATGGCAATGGTTCACTATTAAGTTTCATGTATGAAAGAGTGTCGGGATTTCCATCCGCTTATTGCGAGATAAGGCATCCGCTTTCATTCATTCATGGAACATGTGCTGTGCTGCAAGGGAAATCTTATTCCGTATAGCCAAAAAGGTCTAAGATAGCCAAAATGTAGTTCTTTTTTAAATTATGCATGATTTACTTTTTTTATAAAATCCGTAGGCTGATGCCTGGCAGTAACAATTGTGTTTAAATGTAGGTTAACTGGGGCTGCGTGCGACTGGTTGCTTGAGAGCAACGTGTTAGAGACTCATGGTGAAGGACGATGACTTTTCATTGGCAATAATATTGAACCAACCAACAATATAAATTATTAAGAAGAGCTCTTTTATGAGTGAAATTGAAACAAAATTATAGCCTACTGGCTTTTATTTGTCCAATCTGAGGTCCGGCTATAAATAGAAGTATGCACATGTGTTTCACACTTGTAGCATTTGAGAGCGCTCTTTCAAGGCTGTAGATGATAATGTTTCATGTAGGGTTCATGTCAGTTAATATAAATTAACATTTAAAAACATGTTCAATTATATAATTTTTTTCATATATAAGTCGCACCTGACTATAAGTCGCAGGACCAGCCAAACTATGAAAAAAAGTGCGACTTATAGTCAGAAACCCAGATCTGGCAAGTCAGGCAGTACCTATGAAACCCAGATCTGGCATGTCTGCTATCTCTGTACCTTAAGGGGCCCAGATACAGCCTGATCCATAACCCTCAATCCCAAAGCCCATAAACAACATATTGTAACGTGGGCGCACAAGACATTGTTAGCGTTCTCCCACGCAGGGCATGCTGGGATACGGGGGTGAACATTTGGGGGTTTATGTCTGTATTTCTCCTAAGTTATAAGTCTAAAGTTAGCGTCTTTATTGTGACATGTTTCCCTTTTAGTTCTCCCTCGTGTGTGATCCTCTTTGTGTGGGGGGCTGCGTCCACCCCTGTATGTGTAGCGTGTGTGTGTACTTGACCTGCCCCGTGTGTATTGTGTTCTGTTTCTGTGTCCCTGCTCTCGTTCTCAGCTAATAAACCTTTTGATTGGACAACTGTCAGAAGTGACTTTTGAACAAAGCTGGGAGCGGGAGACCTCACCACTGGGTGGAGGCCCACGCAAGAGGATCCGGAGAGAGCCCTTGTAAGGACTGCTAAAAAGCTCGGGGCCTTCTATTGCTACTGCCGAAGGAGGAGAGGTGCTGTCGTCTGGACCTGCCTGCTGCCACGGGAGGAGATCTTGCCGGAAGAGGGGCCTGAGAAAGCGTTCGCGGAGAAGACAACGCTGACCTGGGCAGTGACTCCGCGCCGGGCGGTTCGAGGCTGGAG
>NC_063207.1:6142740-6145240 GCF_017589495.1 Alosa alosa | reverse complement strand
TGGGAAAGGCCAAAGCATCGCTCGTCCTCTGTGTGTCAGCTTTCAAAACAAACGCCCACCCTGTTCCTGACTGGCACATTGGGGCAGCCGTGGCCTACTGGTTATGGTGTGTGTGTGTGTGTGTGTGTGTGTGTGTGTGTGTGTGTGTGTGTGTGTGTGTGTGTTGGGGCAGCCGTGGCCTACTGGTTAGGGTGTGTGTGTGTGTGTGGTGTGTGTGTGTGTGTGTGTGTGTGTGTGTGTGTGTGTGTGTGTGTGTGTGTGTGTGTGTTGGGGCAGCCGTGGCCTTCTGGTTAGGGCTTTGGGCTTGTAAACAAAGGGTTACCGGTTCTGATCCCCGACCAGTAGGAAAAATGTGGGCAGGGGAAGTGGTTGAGCACTGCTCTCCCATGCCCAAATCCACGGCTGAAAGGCACCTAAGCCCTCACTGCTCCCCGAGCGCCGCTGTAGCAGGCAGCTCACTGCGTCGGGATTAGTGTGTGCTTCACCTCACTGTGTGTTCACTGTGTGCTGTGTGTGATTCACGGATTGGGATAAATGCAGAAACCAAATTTCCCTCACTGGATCAAAAGAGTATTTATACTTATACTTATACATGTTGCTGGCCTCAAAAACAAACCTGATACCATATTTACCACAGGTAGATGGATCACACACATGTCCACTGGCCACCCAGTGGGCGCTGCAGATGTGCTGGTGTGCACTGTGGGGGTACGGAGAGGAAGAGACATCTTTTGATTTAGTGTGTGTTTCTGGGATGTGGGTGTTTGTGTGTTTGTGGGATGTTGTACACAAGCGTCAGATGTGTTTTGTGCATGTGGTGTGACTAAGTATAGATCGAAACAACCTGTGTGTGTGTGTGTGTGTGTGTGTGTGTGTGTGTGTGTGTGTGTGTGTGTTTGTGTGTGTATGAGAGAGAGAGAGAGTGTTTACACCACTGTGGGGTGTGTATGGTATGTATTATGTGTGTAATCTAATTTAGGAGACATAAAAACAGACTGGCACCAGATTGGTGTGTGTATGAGAGAGAGTGTGTGTGGGTGTTCACACAGCCAAAAGCACCCTGGCATCACCATATGGGTGTGTGTAAGTGTGTCTGTGGGGGGCGGTGTGTGTGAGTGTGTGTGTTTATATTGTTTTACCGTATGATTTAGGAGATGTAGAAACAGCCTGGTTGCATACACACACACACACACACACACACACACACACACACACACAGACATACACATACACACACTCCCCTTCATTAAAGCATGATTAATGGTGGGTGTGTGTGTGGCGCCATGGCCTGGTAGAGTGTGATGGATGATATCAGCAGCTAACGATGGACTGGACCACTTGAGCAGCTCTTAATGCCCGCCGTGCCAACATGTTGCACTTGAAAATGTGCCACTTTCCCATACATTTACATGCCACTTATGACTGGTCAGGAGCTGCACTGAAAAACCCATTGACTACTGTGTGTGTGTGTGTGTGTGTGTGTGTGTGTGTGTGTGCTTATATGTGTGTGCAGTGATGGGCAGTAGCTTTACTACTTGTAGTGAAGCTAGTATCTTAACTACATTTCTCAGTAGCATGGTGGTAGCATAGCTATTTTCTGAAGCAGATAGCTTTTCAATGGCCTAGCTGTTTTTTTGACCATGTAGTGCAGTACAGAAGCTTCATTCTAGAGCATTTTTGGAGCTCACAGAGACTCCTTTTGGCCAACTATACATGAATCATTTAGGCTATATTCTGTATATACTTGAAAGATAAACCAATTTTCCA
Organism: Alosa alosa; assembly: GCF_017589495.1. Classification (NCBI taxonomy): domain Eukaryota; kingdom Metazoa; phylum Chordata; class Actinopteri; order Clupeiformes; family Clupeidae; genus Alosa; species Alosa alosa. The sequence continues at coordinate 6,143,473 of NC_063207.1, read as the reverse complement.
TGCCAGAGATGAAGCAATGAAATTCTGCTTGCATATATGTCTACTGCGAGGTTTTATTGAGCCGATACAATAGGCTGTCAAAATAGTTTTTTATTAGTTTTAACTTGCACATGGTAAAGATAAACTGAATGGGTAATTGTACTTTTAAATGCAGCACCAACATTTCAGCCCAGTGGAATGAAACTGGGATAATCAAGAGGTGAAGCTTTTACAGGTGAAAATTTAGGGGCAGCCGTGGCCTACTGGTTAGCGCTTCGGACTTGTAACCGGAGAGTTGCCGGTTGCCAGAACCCCGACTAGTAGGCACGGCTGAAGTGCCCTTGAGCAAGGCACCTAACCCCTCACTGCTCCCCGAGGATTGGGATAAATGCAGAGACCAAATTTCCCTCACGGGATCAAAAGAGTATATATATACTTATACTTATAATCCTATGAAGATGCAAACATGCACACACACACAGTTACATAGTTTATGCCTTTGCTACTGTACTTACTGAATATAGTGGTAGAGTTTGAGTTAGAGTAAAAACTAAGTTAGCTTGCAGTTTATCCAGCAAACTTAAGAAATGGCCAAATCTAAATTGGGCCACATATGCTCACTCTCTTAGTAAGCCACATATGCACACTCTTTCAGTAGGCCACATATGCACACTCTCTCAGTAGGTCCTATGTCTTTTGCTATTACGTGGAGCCTTTTTTTCTCAAATTGATTTTGGTTATCGTTTTTGAACTA
>NC_063207.1:6132740-6137740 GCF_017589495.1 Alosa alosa | reverse complement strand
AACAATTTACTGGCCGAGGTCTGAGAGGCTGGCAAAGAGAGAGAGAGAGAGAGAGAGAGAGAGAGAGAGAGAGAGAGAGGAGGGAGAGAGAGAGAGAGAGAGGGAGGGAGAGAGAGAAGGAGGGTGAGAGAGAGAGTGAACGAGAGAGAGGGTGACAGGGAGAGAGAGAAGGAGGGAGAGAGAAAGAAAGGGTGGGAGAGAGGGAGGGATAGAGTGAGGAAAAGAAGAGGGGGACAGAGAGAGGGGGAGGGTTTTACTTTCAGTAGGAGCTGTTTAAAGAGGGCAGATGGTCTTTGCATTTTCCTCCAAAGGAGAAATTTAAAACGTGGTGGGGGGTGGGGGGTTGTGGGTAAAGTTTTTTCCCCATCTGACAAATGATGTGTGAACACTGGGGACACCGTTATGACCCCACCAAAGAAACGCCCACTAACACCAGCACCAGTGCCAGCATCTAACAATCCCCTCAGCGTGGCGCGACGCGGCGAGGAGTAAAATGTGATCACACACATTGTAAAAGTGATATCTCGCTGATGACTGCACCACAAAGATGGGCAAACTTCCCACAGCGCTGCTAAGAGAATGGCCATTATGGTCACAGAGCTCTGGGTCTCAGTGAAACACGCAGCCGTAAACAGGAAGTGGCCGCTCCATTGTGTGACAGCATTGTGCCCGACAGACCCATTCACTGGTCAAGCACTGGCCTCTGCAACCAGGCCATACCAGAGGCCTTCACTTTGTCAATGTGAACTGGACTACTGTAGGGGCCCTCAACACCCACGACATCTAGGATCCTCAGGATCCGGAGCAGAGGCATCAGTATCCAGATCAGGGGCATCAGTATCCAGATCAGGGGCATCAGTATCCAGATCATAGGCATCCGTATCCAGATCAGGGGCATCAGTATCCAGATCAGAGGCATCAATATCCCAACCAGGGGCATCAGTATCTAGACCAGGGGTCTCTGTATCCAGACCAGGGGCATCAGTATCTAGACCAGGGGCCATCCCTATGGAACTGACATCAGGGCCTCAATATCCGGATCAGGGGTCTCTGTATCCAGACCAGAGGTCTCAGTATCCCAACCAGGGGGATCAGTATCTAGACCAGGGGCATCAGTATCCCAACCAGAGGCCATCACTTTGGAACATCAGGGCCTCAATATCCAGACCAGTGGCCTCAGTATCCAGATTAGGGGCCTTAGTATCCAGACCAGAGGCCATCACTTTGGAACTGACATCAGGGGTCTCTGTATCCAGACCAGGGGCATCAATATCCAGACCAGGGGCATCAGTATCCCAACCAGGGGCATTAGTATCCAGACCAGAGGCCATCACTTTGGAACTGACATCAGGGGTCTCTGTATCCAGACCAGTGGCCTCAATATCCAGATGAGGGGCCTCAGTATCCAGACCAGAGGGCTCAGTATCCAGACCAGGGGCCTTAGTATCAAGACCAGAGGGCTCAATATCCAGACCAGGGGCCTCAATATCCAGACCAGTGGCCTCAGTATCCAGACCAGGGGCCTTAGTATCCAGACCAGAGGGCTCAGTATCCAGACCAGGGGCCTTAGTATCCAGACGAGGGGCCTCAGTATCCAGACCAGGGGCCTCAATATCCAGACCAGAGGGCTCAGTATCCAGACCAGTGGCCTCAGTATCCAGACCAGAGGTCTCAGTATCCAGACCAGTGGCCTCAGTATCCAGACCAGTGGGCTCAGTATCCAGACCAGTGGCCTCAGTATCCAGACCAGTGGCCTGAGTATCCAGACCAGTGGGCTCAGTATCCAGACCAGGGCCCTTACTCTCCTGGGCCACTGGGCAGCCCAGCCCAGCTGCTGCACTACTACCCCATCGCCGTCCCCAGAGGAGAGATATGGGAACGCGGCCCAACCTGGACGTCCACCAGCTGGCCGACTTTAAGCACTTTAAGGACTTCCTGTCCTCAGGCGGACTGGGCTTCTCTTGTAGTCGAATGTCAAGGCTAAATATGTGAATTTGTCAATGCAATTAGGTGCATTTGATATGCGATAACTCCCAGCCTCTCAGAGACTCTGGACAGGACCTATGCATTGATATCCCAGAGAAATACAAAGGAGAGAGAGAGGGAGAGAGGGAGAGAGGGAGAGAGGGAGAGAGGGAGAGAGAGAGAGAGAGAGAGAGAGAGAAACCACCAGAGAGAGAGAGAGGTTCAACATCCATTTATTGGATCGTTCCTCAAACCATGGATTCAAGACACACCAGATTCAAAGCCAACACCATGCGAGCATACATAAATACATCCATACAACTCCTCATACATCATATAATAAGAGAGAGAGGGAGAGAGAGAGAGAGAGAGAGAGAGAGAGAGAGAGAGAGAGATGCAGCAGGAGAGCCACAGAGGGAAAGATGGAAAGATTAAAAGAAGAATGCAATAGTGCTGCAGCGCCAACTTCTCTAAAGCCAGCCTGTGTGTATCCCCGACAGACCCCTGAGTCAGGCCACTTAACTCAGTGTGTGTGTGTGTGTGTGTGTGTGATATGAGGCCGTACTCGCCCTGATCTCAGCCCTCTGACAAAGGAGCTCCGGCCTGAGAAAGAGCCTTAGAAGGCGCGCAGGAAACACCAGGCCTGGCCTGCCCCTACCTCCGCAAGGTCGCGCAAGGTCACGCTCAACAGCCGATAAATCTCCCCCAACCAAACCACAAAGACCCAAATCTGACCGCGTGCGAGTGTGAGAGACGTATGTTTGTGAACGCGGAAGTGAAACCGTCTGAGATCAGAAAAGGAAGGAGAGGAACATCAGAACCCGCAGAAGCTGGGCCACAGCGAGTGATTCCGTTTGGACGGGTCACTCAGAACAACGGAGTGAACCACAGACATCTATCCACAGAGAAGCAATAGAGAGAAGAATGATTTTATAACAATCATTCTAACACAAGCACAGCCCAAGACCACTCAGGATATCAGGGGAGAGGTTTATAAGTATAACTATATATACTCTTTTGATCCCGTGAGGGAAATTTGGTCTCTGCATTTATCCCAATCCGTGAATTAGTGAAACACACTCAGCACACAGTGAACACACAGTGAGGTGAAGCACACTAATCCCCGGCGCAGTGAGCTGCCTGCATCAACAGCTGGCCGAGGGGGGAGCAGTGAGGGGTTAGGTGCCTTGCTCAAGGGCACTTCAGCCGTGCCTACTGGTCAGGGTTCGAACCGGCAACCCAACTGAAGCGCTAACCAGTAGGCCACGGCTGCCCCAAAGTTTTGACCTGAGGTGGACTGCTGCTAGTAGTCAATTTCAATTCAATTTATTGTGCTTATATAGCGCCAAAACATTACACATGTATCATGGCGCTTTACAGAATGTAGGCAATCAGAGAAAAAGAAAAGAGGGAGAAAAGAAAAGAGGGAGAAAAGGAAAAGAGGGAGAAAAGGAAAAGAGGGAGAAAAGAAAAGAGGGAGAAAAGGAAAAGAGGGAGAAAAGGAAAAGTCTACATGAGGAGACTCAAAATGGAGGTATGGAGAGAAAGAGAGAGGGACCATAGAGGAAGGAGTACATGAGACAGGTGACAGGAAGAGGAGAGAAAAAGAGAGTGAGAGGCAGAGGGAGGAAGAGAGAGAGAGAGAGGGAGGGATAGAGAATGAGAGAATGAGAGTGCGGAAGATAGAGTGTAAGAAAAAAGGATGAGGGAGAGAGAGGGTGAGAGAGAGGGAGAGAGAGAGAGTGATTGCATAGTGAGCTGGTTGAGAAAACATGCTGCAGCGGAGCCTGATTGGCTATCTTATCGCAGAAGCCCTAAGTGCAGATAATTGATGCGTGTTTTTGGGGGGCGTACTGCGAGGAGAGCTGGACGGGCCAGTAATTAGTGGCTGCGTGTTTATTTGTTCAGGCCGGTGTGAACCTTTATCTGCTGTCTGGACACACAGAGGAAGCACATCTAGATGGAAGCAATCACTTAGCTCACAAAAAAGCTTCAGAATAAGCCCAGCCCTGTCTAACGTATCCTTCATCACAAATACACTCACACACTCACTCACAACTCACTCACCCATCCACCCAAACACACACACACACACACACACACACACACACACACACACACACACACACAACACACACAAACACACACACACAAACACAAAAACATAGCCACACACACACACAAACATAAATACACACACACACACACACACACACACACACACACACACACACACACACACACACACACACACCAAAGGTCATGCTAGACTATTATTTTGACCGTACAAAATGTTGTTAATAATGATGTTATACATAAATAACGATAAATAACTTTAATATTCCAGAATAAGTAAACTGAGTACAGTGCGAGTATAGTACTGATAAACATAAACAAAGAGTACAGTACTGAAAAATAGAAATACTGAGTACTGATAAACATAAACAAAGAGTACAGTACTGATAAACATAAACAAAGAGTACAGTCCTGATATACATGAACAAAGAGTCTAGTACTGATAAACATAAACAAAGAGTACAGTTGATAAACATCAACAAAGACACAGTACTGATAAACATAAACAAAGAGCTCAGTACTGATAAACATAAACAAAGAGTACAGTACTGATAAACATAAAGAAAGAGCTCAGTACTGATAAATATAAACAAAGAGTACAGTACTGATAAACATAAACAAAGAGCTCAGTACTGATAAACATATACACTGAGTACTCATAAACAGTGTACAGAACAACTGAGACAGAAGTTTTGACATTTCAAATTAATACAGCAAAAAGTATTATGCATAGTATTTGTAGGTTTATCAGCCTCTAGTTGGGTGAGGTAATGTATGTCTGAGTCTGTATGTCTGTTCAGGCTGAACCTCTCATGAAATGCTCTCTTGCACTAATAATTCCTAATAAAATCAAGTGTGTGTGTGTGTGTGTGTGTGTCTGTGTGTGTGTGTGTGTGTGTGTGTGTGTGTGTGTGTGTGTGTGTGTGTGTGTGTGTGTGTCTGTGTGTGTGTGTGTGTGT
>NC_063207.1:6115240-6120240 GCF_017589495.1 Alosa alosa | reverse complement strand
ACTGTCTGGACAAGCAGGAGGGAGAGGGACAGAGGGGGACAGGGGAGGGAGGGGAGGAAAGGGAGGAAGAGAGAGAGAGAGAGAGAGAGAGGAAACAAGGGAAGAGAGAAAGAAGAGAGGAGAGAGAGAGGTTTGGACAAGGAAAAGGTGAGGACATGGGAGGAGAAAATAGAAGAAACAAAAGGAGAAAATGATGAAACAGAAGGAATGAAAGAGTAGAATGGGGGAAGAGAGAGAGGGGGAGGGAGAAGAGAGGGAGGGGAGGGGAGGAGGGGAGGGAGGGAGGGGGAGGGAGGAGGGAGGGGGGGGAGGGAGAGGGAGAAGAGGAGGGAGGGAGAAGAGGGAGGGAGGAGGGAGGGAGGGAGGCAGGAGGGAGGAGGAGGAGAGCAGGAGAGAGGAGAGGAGAGCAAAAGGGATAGCAGAGAGAGAGGAGGGACAGGAGAGAAGAGAGGAGGGAGAGAGAAGGGAGGAGGGAGGGAGGAGGGAGGCAGAGCAGAGAGGAGAATCTGTGATCTGTGAGAGAGGAGGGGGATGGGAGAGGGAGGAGAAGAGAGGAGAAAGAGGAGATCTGTGAAGAGAGGAGAGGAGAAGATAGGAGAGGAGAGGAGAAGAGAGGAGAAGGAGGGAGAGCAGAGGAGAGCAGAGAGGAGAGGAGAAAGAAGAAGAGGAGAGGAGAGGAGAGGGAGGTGCAGTGATGCAGGCAGAAATGTTGGGCCGTATGATTTCAGGCCCAAAAAACAATATTCGGTTTGGTGATTGTGCACTGTGGGGTTCCATGGAATAATCCTAACATTGCCTTTATTGTACCCTTGTGACATGTAAGACAAAAAACATCAACCCTCAAGGTGAGGAGGAGAGAGGACAGGAGGAAAGGAGAGGGGAGGACGAGAGAGAGAGGAGAGGTGAGAAGGGGAGGGGAGGGGAAGAGAGAGGACAGCAGAGGAGACCTTTCAGGAAACACTTGCTGAGAGGAGGCCGAGCGTCTGTGAGGCCACACACACACACACACACACACACACACACACACACGTCCAGCAGTCAGAGGAAGAGCGTGAGAGAGGGATGAGAGAGAAAGAGGGGAAGTGCGCAGGCAGGGGAGGCCATCGGATCTGTCTCGGCCGACGTGCACACTGTCAGCTGGGCGGAAACTACGCTCACGGACCCGTCCAATCAGGGGGCATCCAGAACTGTCCATGCACGGGCTGCCCGCTCCACTAGAACTACGCTCAGGAACTCTGATCCAATCAGCCGTAGGATCCGTCAGCTGCCGCTGTGCGCTGTGGACAAACGAACGCGGCCAATCAGGCCCAGAGTTCAGCACGGATGTGTTGACTTCTTCTCATCGGGCCCTCCGCCCATGGGCTGACAAACACTTTTCAGGACCGGATGGTTTACAGGGAAGCGGCTACATACACACACACACACACACACACACACACACACAGGATGAATCGCTTTATTTAGACCGGCTCTAAACAGCACAGCTCAATGTTTGGGAAATCATTACCTTTTTTTTCCCTTCTGCCCAATTTGGGCCTTTCAACATGAAATCACAGTTTTTGTGTGTGTGTGTGTGTGTGTGTTGTTCTCTGGTGGAGCAGAAGGGCAAGAGCCTGCTGAGTAATGCTGGCCCTGAATCTCAGGAATGCACTAAATTTACATGAGAGCCAATGGGAGAGGCCTACAAACACACACACACACACACACAGACACACACACACACAGACACACACACACACACACACACAGACACACACACACACACACACACACACACACACACACACACACACACACACAAACACACACACACACACATCTTGGGAAACGGGACATGCACAACATAGACCCCTCACACACACACACACACACACACACACACACACACACACACACACAGACACACACACACACACACACACACACACACAGACACACACACACACACACACACACACACACACACACACACACACACACACACACACACACACACACACATCTTGGGAAACGGGACATGCACAACATAGACCCCTCACACACACACACACACACACACACACACACACACACACAGTAATCCACTGTGATATGGCTGTGTTCTCCCACGCTACTGAAACAAGTCAGTGTGTGTGTGTGTGTATTCCTGACTCCATTCCAACCTAATGTAAGAAAACCACACAAAAACAAGACATGAAACAAGAAACATATTTTTGACATGACAGCTTGTAGTAACACCTGTACAAGATCAACAGCTTGTTCACCAAAAGCTTGTTACCCCCCCCCGGCCTGCTTCTGACGCGGCCCGCCCCTCCCCCAACCCATTTCCTTATCCTCAAGTGACCAATTACAGACAACACCTGCATTCTTTCTGTGGGAGGGAAATTAGGCCTGCTAGGTAATTAAGTCAGCCAAAGGGATAATGATGATGACCCTGACTCTAATCATACACGGACACACACACACGCGCACTTTCATTACATGCGCACACACACACACACCGCACACACGCACAGGAGCGGAGCATGCACACACACACACACACACACACACACACACACACACACACACACACACACACACACACACATACGCACACGCACACAAACGCACACACGCATGCACGCACACACACACACATACACACACAGAAGGGGCTGCTGGTTTTGACCATCAGGATAGGGGGAAAGGGAACAGAAATGCCCCCTAATCAAATCGGCCTCGCAATTCCTGTTGGTCTGATTATGCCACATGTTGAGCCCAGCTCTGGCTATTATTAGTGGACCTCATCAGGAATATATAGGCACTGTGTACACACACCAAAACAAACAACCAAACAGACATATGGAGGAGAAAACACTTGTGATTACATCTGGGCAAAACATATAAATAAAAGACTAAATCCTGGGAATTAACGAGAAAGAATAAAATGGGTGCAAAATGACAAGAACAATCCAGACAAACAATTTAGCAGGTGGCTCTGTCTTCAGGCTGATATGGCAGCCGACGTCACGCTCACGGCAGCCTTTCATTCAGCAGAGACAATACACATGCACACACACACGCACACACGCAGACACACACACACACACACAGATAGACACATCATACATGCACATATACACACACACACACATATAACACATGAATTTACACACACACACACACACCACACACACACACACACACACACACACACACACACACACACACACACACACACACACACGCACGCACGCACGCACAAATACGTCTGCCTTTCATTCAACAGAGACAAAACACACACAAAGCTGGAGGGGGCAGAGTTCAAAGAGCCCCTGCATCTCCGTCACTCCCGCTCTCAATGGGGTAGAGAGAGAGAGGGGAGAGAGAGGAGAGGGAGAGGGAGGGGGGGCAGAGGGGAAGATGGGGAAAAACACCTCTGTAAAAGATCAGTGAATGTAAAATGGAAAAAGCGGAATCTGTATCCAGGCACTGGAGTTGTTTGGGGTGGGGGGCTGCTGGGGAGCTGAGGGGGGGGTACAGTGCTGAGGGGCTGCTGGGAGCTGAAGGGGGTGCTGGGAGCTGAGGGGGTGTGCTGGGAGCTACAAGGCAAATGTAAACAAAGGAAACCACCTGATGTGCACAGGGTCAGATAAAGACCCAGCAGCCTCTGTGGACAGGTGCTTCCTGAGTTCAGCCTCAGCCAGCCTTCAAACCCCCTCTCCCTCTCTCTACCTCCCACCCTCTCTCTTTCTCTCCCTCCCTATCTCCCTCCCCTCTCTCTCCCTCTCTCTACCTCCCACCCTCTCTCCCTCTCTCTCTCCCTCTCTCTCTCCCTCTCTCTCACCCTCTCTCTTCCTCACCCTCTCTCTCCCCCTCTCTCCCTCTCTCTCTCTCTCTCTCTCCCTCTCTCTCCCTCTCTCCACCTCCCTCCCTCTCTCTCCCTCTCCCTGCCACTCCCTCCCTTCCTCTCTTCTCTGTCTCTCTTCCTTCTCTCCTTTCCCTTCTCCCTCACCCTTCCTCTGTCTCCCCGTTTCTCTCTCTTTCTCTTTCCCTCCCTCGCTCTCTTTCTAACCCTCTCTCTCTCTTTCTCACCTTCCTTCTTTGTCTGTCCCAAATATCGTCCTTCTTTGAGACACATCTCTCACCATCTCTCCCTCCTCTTTATTCTCTCTATCCCCTTCTCACTCTCCTTCTGCACCCCTCTCATTATTGTCTTCTCTCCACTCCATGTTATTGGCAGATCAGGGGGTGTGCACCTTCTCCTGTTAACGCCTGCACACCCCCGCGTCTGTCTTCCAGAGTCACAGGTTCTATTAATGGCTCTTCCTCCCGGAGTGTGAGAGGAAAAGCATGAAAACAGCCCTCTGCAGGATTACAAGACATCTTTCCCACATTCACAAACACAAAAACACGCACACACCCATAGCACACAAACACAGATGCACATCTACCCTTCACACATACAAATAAATATCACAAAGCTACACATGCACATAGACCCCCACACACACACACATATCACACAAACTCATATGCAAATAGACATACACACCCATACACATACACACACACAAATAAACAATCACACACACTAACACACACACATATGCACACATCCTTGACAGAGAATCATCTTCCCAGCTGTAATTTATGTTCCAATTGTCTAGCATGTTGTGTTGATGTGAAATCTGTGTGTGTGGGAACCTGTGTGTGCTTGTCAACAGGATTTGGCTCAGCATGACAGGACAGACCTGCAGGGAGGGGGACAGGAATAAACAGACAGATAGAGGCTACCACTAATGCTAACGCTAGTGCTACGGCTAACGCTAGTGCTAGAACTATTGCTGCTTTGAAGTGAGGGGCGGCTGGCCTCCAAGGCCTCTCTCTCTGATGGGCCTCACATAAACAATCTGTTTGGACCCCGAGACGCTCACACCATCTGCTCTCTCCTTTTCTCTTCTCTTCTTTTTTCTTCTTTTCTTTTCTCTCCTCTCGCCTTCTCTCTCCCTTTCTCT
>NC_063207.1:5982740-6110240 GCF_017589495.1 Alosa alosa | reverse complement strand
ACATAAAATACACTTCCTTCCAACTATATGAAACACTTTACAACTTCTCAGCAGTTCTGAAGACACTGCACGAAACAGTCAAGTATTTAAACACACGAAACATGACCCGGCACACAGCTGTGAAGTGGAAAGGGGAATGCATTGAACTAGAAATATATCACTTTATAGCTCAAAAAACTGAAAACAACAGCCTCTACTACTGTTACTGATACTACTACTACTGCTGTTGGTGCTGCTGCTGCTGCTACTACTACTACTACTACTACTACTACTACTACTACTACTACTACTATTAGCCTACTAGTTACTACTACTATTACTACTACTATTAGCCTACTAGTTACTACTACTATTACTACTACTATTAGCCTACTAGTTACTACTACTACTACTACTACTTCTACTACAATTACTACTATTACTACTATTACTAGTTACTGCTACTACTACTACAACTACTACTAGTATTACTAGTTACTAATACTACTACTGCTACTGCTGCTGCTGAAAAAAAGGGTTGGAGACCCCTGCCTTAGCTACAGTAGAGTGCTAAACTGATTCAGCTCCCATGGGGCTTCAGTGGGCTTTTCCCTACCCTGTGGCTGGTCAGCTGTGTTTCGGGAGCTCTCATGCAGAGTACTACTAGACACATCCGGAGGGCAGCTTCACTGACTCCTTCATAAATCTGCCTTTATCTTGTTGAAGGCATGCATCCTTTTTGGTGGTGGCCGGTGATATAGAGCCCAGTTCTGATGGATATGCAGAATCAAAGTGCCTCTGCAAAGATATCTATGGTGGAGGATCTCATTCACAACAAAGATATCTATGGTGAAGGAACTCATTCACAACAAAGTCACTGCTATGCTTTCACTTACAGACAATCGTGAAAACTTTGACAATGTAATAGTCGTAAAAACTTTGACAATGTAATAGTCGTACAAACTTTGACAATGTAAAAAGTCAACCGCAACCTCTAAAACAGGGTGAAACAGTCATAGTCAAACCTTATTGTCAGGATTCTCGTATGGACTGTTGTTTTTGTCTCCCCCTACCTGTTGGAGTGTGATAATTCTAGATTTTTGTAGCCATGTGTTGGGTCATGTGCCCGGGGTCACACCCATGTCCTTATTTGGGCAACTTCCTGCCTTTGTTGAATTCCCTCCAATTTCTCTGTTCACCTGTCTCTCATTTTGTGTTGATTTGTGGAGTATTTAAACACTGCCCTTTTAGTTCACTTTGTCAGATTGTCATGGTATGTACTGTTTGCTACCTGACTGCCACGTGAGTGAGACTAGCGTGAAGCTCTTTAAAGAGATTATAGTTACTGTTCTTCCTGGTTTGAACCCTGCCTGTTTTTGACGAAGTCTTCTGCCTGTCGGTTTTGGATTACCTGCCTGTACCTGTCTGTCTGTTTCTGTCTGTCTGTCTGTCTGTCTGTCTGTCTGCCTGCCTGCCTGCCTGCCTGTTTACGAAACCTGCCTCTACCTGGACTCTGATTTGCCTGCTGGACTGTTTGTAAATAAATCATTTTGATCTGCAACTGATTCCCGTTCTGAGTCGTGACCGTACAATCTGACCAAGATGGAATCAGCAGATCTGAATCAGGTGAAGACTGTGCTGGAGAGGCAAGGAGCGCTTCTCGGTCGACATCAAGCCCAGTTCGAGGCAGTTCAAAGGTCTCTGGAGGCCCTCACAACCAACATCAGACGTGTCTGCCCAGCTGCAGCAGCTCCAACTGGCCCTGGTGCCGCCAACCCAGCCTCAACTGCCGACACCGCCCGATCCACCCGGCCCGTCTGGTAACCCGTTCCGAGAGCCCCGACTGCCAGCTCCTGCACTTTATGCCGGGGAACCAGGAACCTGCAGATCTTTCCTTTCGCAATGTTCATTGGTGTTCCAGCTGCAGCCCGCCACCTTTCCGTCGGATTAGTCCCGGGTTGCATATGTCATAACTCTTGACGGGCCGTGCAAGAGAGTGGGGAGCTGCATTTTGGGACTCCAACTCCCCAGTCTGTCTCAGTTATCAGGCATTCGTAGATGAGATGAAGAAGGTCTTCAATCGCTCGGTGCATGGGAGAGAGGCCACCAGAATCATGTTGCAGATCCGTCAAGGCAAGAGGTCTGCTTCCGACTATGCTATAGACTTTCGCCCCCTCGCCACCACTAGTGGCTGGAATCCAGATGCCCAGTATGATGCTTTCCTTTATGGACTCTCTGGGGCAGATCAGAAGATCCATCCCTGTGCCTTTTACTCCTACAAACTCGCTCTCACTGAGTGTAACTACGACATTGGCGACAGAGAGCTGTTAGCAGTGAAGTTAGCCCTAAAGGAGTGGCGTCATTGACTGAAGGGAGCCAAGGAGTTTTTAGTTTGAACAGATCATAAGAATCTGGAGTATCTCCGTTCGGCTAAGCGTTTAAACCCCAGGCAATCTCGTTGGTCTCTGTTCTTCTCCCGGTTTAACTTTTGTCTGTCTTACCAACCAGGGTCCAAGAATGGTAAACCAGATGCCCTGTCTCGTCAGTTCCCAGATTCGGATCCTGCTCCTGCACCTAGCACCATCCTACCTCCACAGTGCCTCATAGGAGCTGCTAGATAGGATATTGAGACCATTGTCTGCACAGCCCTGTCTGGTGAGTCCGGCCCTAGTGCTTGCCCTCCTAACCGTCTTTTTGTACCACAATCTGTCCGTCCTCAGGTCCTGCAATGGGGTCACTCATCCAAGCTGGCCTGTCACCCGGGTGTCAGACATACCACTGCGTTAATCAAGCAACGCTTCTGGTGGCCTGCTATGGAGGGGAGTGTTTGGACTGTTTGTAAATAAATCATTTTGCAAAAAATAAATCATCTGCAACTGATTCCCGTTCTGAGGCGTGACCCGTATAAAGTTTACATCATAAGAGTCCCCAAAACAAGGAACTGAGTTAATTTGGTGGGGCAACAAACTGCACTGTCATCCATTTTTTCCACACAGGTCCATTTTGATAAACAGGTGTGAGGCGTAAACAGGTGTGTGTCTTATCACCTTTGATATTGCAACTATAACTGAAATCACCCTTGTTTACGGAGTGTGTGCCCATGGTGACGAAAATAACAAGACGTGGTGCCGCAGTGGCCAGACGTGTGCCTGGCCACACCTGGCTGCGTTTTAGTAAACATTGACACTTGAAACTTTCGTTGACATCTGCAGTGAAGGGAAAAGCTGAACAAGGGTATTGGCTGGAATTTTCCAAATCTGTTTCAATGAGGTCTTGTGATTTCTTCCCATTTATCACAGCCGTTTCCCATAGCACCACGACTCCATTACATTTGACTGGATATAAAAGATACTGCAGCATTTGGACTAAAACGACACATTTTGAGTTAAAACGCTAAACTTCATCTGGCTTAGAGCTGTATGAAATCTGGAACATTGCGCTCACATGGGCCTGGCAAATCTCTAGGCATGATGGGCCCACACACACATATACACACACACACTCGTACAAACACACACACACACATGGGGGAAAACTGCAATGGGAAAAAAAACACATAGTCTCTCTTGTGAAAATGCTGAAAAGAATTTCTGTCTCCATCATGTCAATTTTGGTTATATATTTATGTTTGCTTTTATAATTGGCTATAATGTGCTATTCCAGTATGTTGGGAGCAGAGGAGAGGAGAGGAGGTTAGCTGGGGCCAGGAGCTGTCCTGTGATGTCCTATCGGAGTTGAGGGTCTGTTTGAATGCTTGGCAGCCGCTCCATTATTTACCGTCTGTGTACCTTTCCCACCCCCTGCATCCCCATTCTAATGTAATTATCACAAACAGCACATTCCAGCACTCTCCAGAGCGAAGGGGTCCAACCGAACGAACGCCGTGAGGACTTGATGATGGCTGTTACACACCCAGAGGCCAATGCTGTTGATGTGAAAACGTGTAGATTTGTTGTGGTAACACACCTCCGGCACTAATGACGAGGCGTGTGTGTTTGTGTGTGTGTGTTTTAGGGAGACCTCAGGATTCAAAATCACCAGTGACATTTCCATGACATTAAATGGCGATGACATTGCTCTGAAAAAACAATTTAGAGCATCGTATTCATCCCAGGTCGCACAAACAAGACGTGGCACGTTTATTTGTACAACACATTTCAGACACAAAGGTAATTCATTGTGCATAAACATGCTTTGTTTACATAAACAAAACAAACTTCCAGACTGAGGCTGGTAAGACCCCCAGTTTAGCAGCTGGGACTGGGACAGGATGTGCCTCTGATCGCCTGCGGATGTGCCGCAGTTCAACCGGGCCTCGGCCGCATCCGGGCCTTATCTCAGCAGAGCCGCTCCAGAGTCAGACAGTGTCTGGTGTGCTTCTTCAGCAGCAGCAAGTGGGACAAACAAACAGACAAACTAACAAACGAACGCACAACAGCACAGGCACAACATTGTTGCTCTATTTAATCAGTCCTGCACTTCCTCTTCCCTCCTCTGACCACCTCTACCTTCTCTCCTCCTCTCTCCCAGACTATACCCTCCTCTCTCCCTAACTCTCCTCTCCTCTTCTCTCCCCCTCTCTCCCTGACTATAGCCTCCTCTCTCCTCTCCCCTTCTCTTCATAACTCTACTTCCTCTCTCCTTCTCTCCTCCTCTTCCTAACTATGCTCTGCACTCTCTTCTCCTCTTTTGTCATATCTCGTCTTCTCTCTCTACCCCCCTTGCCTCCTCTCTCCCCTCGTCCCTCTCTTCTCCCCCCCTCCATCCCCCCCTCCATCCCTCCCTCCATCCTGTGGACTCTCTGGGCCAGCCTGCTTCCCACCCACCTCCCCGCGCCGAAAGGAAACGAGCGGAGGAAATGGCCTCTACATCCACAAACTGGGAAAGGGAAAAATCCGAATTCCGAAATCAAGGAGGAAAAAACACTAGCCCCCTCAGAAAAAAACATCCAGTCCATCATGGTAAATAAACAGCCAGCCTATTACTCAACCAGTGCAGTGTCCAACCAGTGCAGTGTCCAACCAGTGCAGTGTCCAGCCAGTGCAGTGTCCAGCCAGTGCAGTGTCCAGCCAGTGCAGTGTCCAGCACAGGCCCAACCAGCCAAGGACAGGGACCAGAGGGACGGTGGAAAAGGACGTGCGAGCGTCCTCACGAGGGGTGTGTGCATGCGTGCGTGTGTGTGTGGGTGTGCATGCGTGTGGGTGTGTGCATGTGTGTGTGGGTGTGTGCATGCGTGCGTATGTGTGTGGGTGTGTGCATGCGTGTGTATGTATGTGTGTATGTGTGTGTATGTGTGTGTATGTGTGTGTGTGTGTATGTGTGTGTATGTGTGGGGTGGTGGCATCCTAGTGCTGGGAACCAGGAAGTGCAGCTTCGGGGGCCTTGTTTTTGTTCCTGCGCAGAGTAAACGACTGATGTGCGCTGATAACCGCGTCACACACAGAAGCCAGCCACTTGACTTTTTTTTTACACAAGACGTGTCTGCACACACCTCGCGCCCAGACCCAGACCTCTGACTCAGCGACGGACAGATTTAGCACTCTGTCCTCACTCAAGGCTGTGTTTAAAGGCGTGGAACTGGTCATCTGCACAGCCAGGATAAGCGACAGGTCACCATTACTGCATTTACGCTTGCAGGTGGCTTGTGCACAGTGAGACAGATGGCAGCAAGACTGCATTTAAGGGATAAGGGACAGGTGACCATAAAGGACAGGTGAGACCAGTGACCTTTGTAGTATTACACCTACCGGTCAATTATGTCGAGCAGTAAGTCCTTTTCATTACTGTGTGCATCAATATGCTCATGAAATGATCACTCAGCATGGCCTCAAGGAAACATTCATGTCCTCAAGAACGTTTTTTTTATGCTTATATTATTATGATTATTATGATTCCATTTTCATAGTATTCTTTACATAACAATAAGGACATAGATAGTCCCTACTACTGGTAATAAGGTATTCTTCAAAGACTGTAAAATGAAAAGGTTTATGTTCTTTCGCAAAAAAAGATATGTAAATAAAGCATTGATTTAAATGCTTTATTCTACCTGACTAATTAAGCAACTTTGGCACACGTGTGTGAACAACAGTCATACTGATACACACACTGTCTACCAGCAACAGCAGTGCTGATATATACACTACCCCCCAACAACAATCGCAATGATACATATAGGCTGCCTCTTAGCATGTCTCATAAGCCAGCAGTGCGCCAGCAGCTAGCACTTAGCATGTCTCATAAGCCAGCAGTGCGCCAGCAGCTAGCGCTTAGCATGTCTCATAAGCCAGCAGTGTGCCAGCAGCTAGCGCTTCATTGGCAGCGCATCGGCAGGTGAATGCTTGGAAGTCGCCCCTGATTCCTCTCAGAGCAATCAGCGCTGGGTTGAGTCCACGCTTCCTCTGCCCACACTGTTTTCCCCGTCCACTTCCTGGCTTTTTTTTTACAGGGGATGCCTTGACCCTGATGAGAAAGGATTTCCTCAAGGACCCCAAACTTCCAGTTAGTGGCGACCAGAATTAGCCTCATGCTGAAACATCAGAGTGAAACAGTGGACAGTGCGGGGGCAAAAATAACCCGCAAGGCCTTCATCTCTGCAAACTCCAGACATTCCTCAACGCTTCACCGCTCATAAAATCTGTCATCTCCTGGACTTTAGATGAGTCCCAAACACCTGCAGCAGACAGACCACCACCACCACCACCACCACCACCACACCCTCCACCACCTCCGCAATAAGACTCAGATCAAACTAATGTCAGCTGGGCAGGATGCATGGATGCACCATCTCTGTCTGTTTGTGTGTGTGTGTGTGTGTGTGTGTGTGTGTGTGTGTGCGTGTGAATAAGTGTGTGATCTGTCCCTAACCAGTGGCAGATGTGGGTCCAGAAAAACAAAAGATGACTGGTGAGGACCGCGTGCCATGCCTCTGAGCTCATCATGCAGGTCTGTCGCTCAATCAATACTCTGCCCGGAGGAGTGTGCCGAGCCGTGCTGTGGTGTGTGTGTGTGTGTGTCTGTGCTGACGTTCTGTTCTCTGCCAAGCTGTGCTGAACACAGAGGAATGACACCAGCCACCAGTGCTGTCTCAGTCCATTTGTTGCTGGGGACGAATCGCCCCTGTGGGACCGTGGGTCTCGGTCACCCGGGGATTGGCACACTCCGTGGCATCTGCCCCCCCCACTGACCCCCTCTCTGGCCTCTCACTGCTTAAAGAGTGCATAATGGCCCCTGTTGCTTGCCCTCTCGTGTTGTCACCCCAAATAGCGGTTGATGCAGGCCATCTATTGATATGAAAATGTGTGAAAGATAAGAGGGTGACAGCAAGCACAGTGTCCAATGACAGCGGAGGTTACAGGGAAAGATTAAACGGAGACAGCAAGCACAGTGTCCAATGGCAGCAAAGGTTACAGGGACACA
Organism: Alosa alosa; assembly: GCF_017589495.1. NCBI lineage: Eukaryota > Metazoa > Chordata > Actinopteri > Clupeiformes > Clupeidae > Alosa > Alosa alosa. Next base: position 6,102,842 of record NC_063207.1, on the reverse strand, counting down.
TTTAGCACACTCTCCAATACATCTGAGGTTACAGGGAGACAGCAAGCACAATGTCCAATGACAGCGGAGGTTACAGGGAGACAGCAAGCACAATGTCCAATGACAGCGAAGATTGCCAGGAGACAGCAAGCACAATGTCCAATGACAGCGGAGGTTACAGGGAGACAGCAAGCACAATGTCCAATGACAGCGGAGGTTACAGGGAGACAGCAAGCACAATGTCCAATGACAGCGAAGATTGCCGGGAGACAGCAAGCACAATGTCCAATGACAGCGGAGGTTACAGGGAGGAGACAACAAGTGTCCAATGACAGCAGAGGTTACAGGGAGGAGACAGCAAGTGTCCAATGACAGCGGAGGTTACAGGGCAGTCTGGAGAATGGACTGTGCGGCAGGTCTGGCCTTCGACCTGGGCTCTCTCTGCAACACATGATGTGGCGATTACCACGACATTACCACGAGCGTAGAGTTTTATGGCGCGTCATAAAGCTTCTGAAGACCACTGTGATGGCTGCCCAAACCAGACCTGTTTCTGTAAAGAAAAATCATTGTATAGGCTCAGGAAAACTTCAGATAACCATTGTCTAACACAGCTTAATACTCAATTCACAAAAGCTAGTGTTAACTTTACCATGCAAAAGAAGACATTGTATTTAGACGTGATACAGAAATGCCATAGTCTTATCTGGACATGAGCTCAAGATAAAGTGGAAAACAGCCCCGTGGTTAGACCAGTCAGAATTTGTCATTCTTTTTGGAAATCATGGAGGCCTCTGGGCTAAAGAGGAGAGGGCCTATCCAACTTGTTGTAGTGCTTAGTTCAAAACCCATCATCTATGATGGTGTGGAGGTGCATTAGTGCCTACAGCATGGACATCCTACACATCTGGCAAGGCATAATACATTCTAAATGATGTATTTTGAGCAACATATACGGTCATCCAGACAATGTATTTTTTCAGGGAAGATCTTGAATATTTCCGGAAAACAATGCCAAAATTGATCCTGCACATATTTAAACAGTATGGCTCCATAGAGTCCAGGTGCTAAAATGGCCAGTCTGCAGTCCAGACCTGTCAAACTGGGTGCGTCAAGAAATGAAAACCCCAGACGGTTGAGCAGCTGAAATATATCCGGGAAGAATGAGACATTTTATTCTCAAAACTCATTTTCTCGCAACTCGTCTCAGTTCCTAAACTTGTTAAATGAGGAGGTGAAGCAGCTCAGTGGTAAACATGCCCCTGTCCCAATTTTTTTAAAATGTGTTGCTGGCATCAAATTCAAAATGAAGATATTTTCCATGAAATAGTCAAATTTGTATTATTCAACATTTGATATACAGTACTGTCTATGTCCTTTTTGCAGCTAAATATGGGTTTACAGAATTTGTAGATTATCACATTTCTGTTTTTATTTGCATTTTACACAACGTCCCAACTTTTTCTGATTTGGGGTTGTACTGAGCCAAGAGGGTGGAAAGTTGGAGGGAAACGAGGACCTCACTCTGACACATGACACACACATGCCGAGAGCACTGGCCTATACACCTTTCCAATAAAAGGATGTGCTAATAAAATTTGCTTTTCAACTGCTGACATCTCAAAGGGCTGCTAGGCTACAGTATCTTGGATAATATTTTGTGTTATAATAATATAAAACTTAAACTCTTCATCCTAATGTCTGGAAAATCCATTCTCCAACCCTGTGTTGGAAACCTAGAGAACCCAGAGAGAATCTCGAATTTTCGGAATACAGCGTTCCTGCCAAGCCCCGAGACATGAGTTCTCTGTCACGGATCTGATTCTCACCCGCGGTGCTAAATTTAGATGCATTATCACGCGTTACAGCCAAGGTGAAGGTTCAAGAACACAGACCATGGAAACTTTACATGTGGTTTGGGTTCAGACACTTCTTAGGTCAGAATATTTAGTCCATGAAAAATACAGATCACAGGACGCAGCCAGAGAAAGAGGTGGATGGAGAGAATCAGGAGGGAAAACAAGAAAAGGTAAAGGGAGAGAGAGAGAGAAAGATGAGAGGGGAAGAAATGAATGAATCGCCTGTTTAATAAATGCAAATACAGAATTGTTTATTTCTGCTGTGATGGGGCTTTGACTGCTCCCCAGCTCAACACTCATTGATTTAGTGGCCAGATTGGCGCTTTCATATCACATGTGCTGTGGAGAAGTGTTAAACTGCGGGGCCTTAAAGGGGTTGTGTGTGTGTGTGTGTGTGTGTGAGGGGCAGATCTTTACGTCTAAAAGAGACCATCTGCCAACAGAGCAGCTAATTTGTGATTGTGTGTCCTGTGTCAGGAGGCAACTGGGGCCTCCCACACACACATGCACACAAACACACACACGCGCACACACACGCACACACAGACACACACATACACACACACACTGGAGACCTGGAGATGGTGAATATGAGAGATAGCTATTACACACAGAGTGGAGTGTGTGGAGTGTGGTGTGTGTGTGTGTGTGTGTGTGTGTGTATGTGTGTGTGTGTGTGTGTGTGTGTGTGAGTGATATGTGTGTGTGAGGAGTATGTGTGTGTGTGTGTGTGTATGTGTGTGTGTGAGTGAAATGTGTGCGTGAGGAGTATGTGTGTGTGTGTGTGTGTGTGTGTGTGTGTGTGTGTGTGTATGTGTGTGATGTGGCCGGCTCCTGCTGATAATGCATGCATATGTGCCTCATCATTAGCAGCACAGAGCAGAGCGGAGCCCCGGGCCAAGGCCCCTACCAGCCTAATCTGCTCCTGCATACACTTTACAACCCAGAGGTGTGTGTATGTGTGTGTATGTGTGTGTATGTATGTGTGTGTCAGTGTGTGTGTGGTGGGGGATCTGCATAATGTTGCCGGGTAACCCTAACGAGTTTGTGGAGGATATAAGTTTCTTAATCATAGTAATCACTGGCAGGCCGTCCCACCATAACATAACACAGCATAACCCAGCCTAGCCCTGCGCAGTACAGCAGCACAGCAGCACAGTATAGCAGCACAGTCCAGCAGCCCAGTACAGCAGCACAGCAGCCCAGTACAGCAGCCCAGTACAGCAGCACAGTACAGCAGCCCAGTACAGCAGCACAGTACAGCACAGCAGCCCAGTACAGCAGCCCAGAAGCCCAGTACAGCAGCCCAGTACAGCACAGTACAGCAGTACAGCAGCCCAGTACAGCAGCCCAGTACAGCAGCACAGCAGCGCAGTACAGCAGCGCAGTACAGCAGCCCAGTACAGCAGCCCAGTACAGCAGCCCAGTACAGCAGCACAGTACAGCACAGCACAGCAGCCCAGTACAGCACAGTACAGCAGCCCAGCAGCCCAGTACAGCAGCCCAGTACAGCACAGTACAGCAGTACAGCAGCCCAGTACAGCAGCACAGCAGCGCAGTACAGCAGCACAGCAGCGCAGTACAGCAGCACAGTACAGCAGCACAGTACAGCAGCCCAGTACAGCACGGCACAGCAGCCCAGTACAGCACAGTACAGCAGCCCAGCAGCCCAGTACAGCACAGTACAGCAGTACAGTAGCCCAGTACAGCAGCACAGCAGTGCAGTACAGCAGCACAGTACAGCAGCCCAGTACAGCAGCCCAGTACAGCAGCACAGTACAGCAGCACAGTACAGCAGCCCAGTACAGCAGTACAGCAGCCCAGTACAGCCCAGTACAGCAGCACAGCACAGCAGGCCAGTACAGCAGTTTACAGTACAGCAGCACAGCCCAAGTACAGCAGCACAGTACAGCAATTACCAGCAGCACAGCAGCACAGTACAGCAGCACAGTACAGCAGCCCAGTACAGCACAGTACAGCAGCACAGTACAGCAGCCCAGTACAGCACAGTACAGCAGCACAGTACAGCAGTACAGCAGCACAGCAGCACAGTACAGCAGCACAGTACAGCAGCACAGTACAGCAGCCCAGTACAGCAGCACAGTACAGCAGCCCAGTACAGCAGCACAGTACAGCAGCCCAGTACAGCAGCACAGTACAGCAGCCCAGTACAGCAGCACAGTACAGCAGCCCAGTACAGCAGCACAGTACAGCAGCACAGTACAGCAGCCCAGTACAGCAGCAGCACAGTACAGCAGCCCAGTGCAACAGCACAGTACAGCAGCACAATTACAGCAGACACAATTACAGCAAGCCAGTACAGCAGCACAATTACAGCAGCCCAGTACAGCAGCACACACAGCCCCCAGTACAGCACAGTACAGCAGCCCAGTACAGCAGCACAGTACAGCAGCACAGTACAGCAGCACAGTGCTGGGAAGAGAAAGAATGTGGAGCGAAGAGGAAACGAGGGCACAGCCCGCTGAGAAAAACGGAAAAGAGAGAGAAATCAAAGGCAGGGCTGGTGTGTGTGTGTTGGGGGGAGGGGTCTGGGTTCATGTCAGAGTGACACACACACACACACACAGGGTTTTCTGCACACCACACATGCCCCCCCCCCCATCACACACACACACACACACACACACACACACTTCTGGATGACTCAGTTCTCACACACCACACACACCACACAGACCCACCCACCACCCACATACACATACACACACACACACACACAAACACACACACACACACACACACACACACAAACACACACCCCCACCCACCCACCCCACACACACACACACACACACACACACAGGGGTTCTGTGTCTCGACCCCATGGCTGTCTCAGTGCTCTGGTCCCGTCTGAAGCTGCAGAGCACTGGCAGGAGCAGAGGCGGTCATCATCATAATCACCGTCCCTTAACAAGGCCATTACGGGCGAAACAGGCAGAGAGAGGCGGAGAGGCCGCCCATGTGCCAAACACAACACACCGTCTGGCAGCCACGCCACGCTGCGCAAAAAAGCACTCTCCATCCAACCAACTCATTTCCCAAGCAAAATGTTATTGCTGCGGATATCAAACCCAAACGGGCGAGCGCGTTGGAAAACAGTGCCACGAAGAAAAATGACAGCTCCGAGGCTACAGATGGAGGAGCGGAGAGCCAATGTCCAGTTTCCACGAGCGTGTTTACTCTAGAGCCGGCCGCGGAGGGTAGCCGCCATGCCGTTTATTGTTTGTGAGAGCCCAAAGTAAATAAGCTGGGGGGGGGTTGACGTCTGTTCCAGCGAAACACTACAGGCTCAGCTTCAACGTCTTAAAGTGCTGGACTGGGAGAGAGAGCACCCAAAATAGTCCCAATCATAATAACACATGGGATAATAGATATAAATCTTCATGCAAATGATGGTGTGTATGTGTGAGTGTGTGTGTCTGTGAGAGAGAGAGGAGGGGGGTGGGGGCTGGGTTAACTAATGAGAAACAGCATTAATCTTGGGGTGTGTGTGTGTGTGTGTGTGTGTGTGTGTATGTGTGTGTGTGTGTGTGTATATTTGTGTGTGTGTGTGTGTGTGTGTGTGTGTGTGTGTGTGTGTGTGTGTGTATATTTGTGTGTGTGTGTGTGTGTTTGTGCAGCACTTTGGGATGTGTGTTTTGTTTTGCATCTGTGCAGCCGGGGAGTCTTTTCTGAAGCCTGGCGAGCGAGGGAGAGATATACTAAAAATGGCAATGCGTGCGCACTAGTCCATCAGTTAGACATCGCTGGGGAATGTTTAGACATCTGCATGTGGTTAAGGTAATGGCATAACCTGACGTCGAGTCCTCAGGTCAATATGTTAAATGTGAGCGAAGCACAACAAACACACGCGCAGATCAAGACACACAGCAACGACTGACTCGGTGTCCTCACGAGTATGAGAGAGAGAAAGAGAAAGAGAGAGAGAGAGAGAGAGAGAGAGAAAGAGAAAGAGAAAGAGAGAAGGAGAAAGAGAAAGAGAAAGAAAGAGGCAGAGGGAGAAACCATAAAATGAAAATAAAAAATAAAATACAATGAGAGGAAAAAAAAACCAAGATAAATTACACAAGGAACAAGAATAGGTAATGAATTTGAAGGAAGTAGTTGTGTGAGTCACTTCCAAAAAGGGTTACTTCATATGACCTCACTGATGACTAGTTATCAGAGTAGAACAGTCTCTCTCTCACTCCCTCTCTCTCTCTCACACACCCTCTCTCTCTCTCTCTCCTCACCCTCTCTCTCTCTCTCTCTCAATGATCCTTCTCAATTTCTCCCTTTTCTGATCCTCTCTCTCTTCCTCTCTTTTCCCTCCATCTATCTACTGTCTTCCACTCCCTCTCTCTCTCCCTTTCTCTTTCCCACCTTTACTCTCTCTCTCCTCTGTCTCTCTCTCTCTCCCTCCCTCCCTGTGTGAGCGAGCAGGAGAGTGGTTATTGATACACTCTTCCTACAGGATCTGAGGTGTCAGGCTGAATGGTGGGAAAGCGCTCAGATGTCTGCGGAGCTGTGAGGCTGCCGGCGCTCTCTCTCACACGACCGCGCCGTTAAATAGGCGGAATAGGGCCATTGTCTCGCGCGCCTCTGCCCTGAATCACTTCACACCAGCACTCTCTCAGGCTCCACAGCCCCAAACTCGGCAGCCTGGGGGTGGGGGGGCTAGATGAGGTCACCACAGCAGGAGTTCCACTTCAAGACGTCTTCATCAGACGCAGGGAAGGGAAGTGCCCTGGTCCCTCGTTCCCTTGCAGGCAGGTCGGAGGTGCGCACACACGTAGGCCCCTCGCGCTGCGTGGATGTGGCGGGCAACAATGGCAACACACACAGTGAGGGTCTCTCTCTCATACAATAGCAGCCTGCCCAGGACCCTGTTTGCTCAAACCTGTATGTATATTATCCCATACATATATATTAACAGCCTTTTACATTTCCCCCTAGGCCACAATGCCAGTGCTTCCTCCTCTCCTTCCTTACTCAGTCTGAGAGAGACGGAAGGACTCTGGCCTCTGAGAGCGGTGGCCATGACGAGTTTACTGATCTGCTCTACTGGCAGAGGGGATGTTTTGATGCACTAGGAGGAAACACAACGGAAAGCTACAGAAAAACATAAACATCAGCAGGAATTCCATTTGTCTGTAAACATCATAATCACTCTTATCCCAAGATTAGTTATTGGCTAATTATGCAGGCTTTCGTGGCAAGGATTCCAAACGGTCTCTCTGCGGATTTGAGTGATGCGCTGGAACTCAGCCACTCTCCATTACGCACATTTACATACTTCGATTGCAGCCGATTCGGACCCGTGGCGCGTGTTAAATGAGTATAGACGTGTCAGACTTGAATGAATGAATGCGCACGTGTCGGGGAAAAGAACGATTTGCCCAATTCTTTGCGGATGCACCGGGATCAATACAGGCTCTTTCGGTGCGTGAGATGTTTTCAGGCAGTGCGACTGAAAACACGAAGGATATTTTGGTGGTGATTTTAGATGCGATCACTTATTTACCAGCTGCATTAATTATTCATCGGGAGTTGTAATAGCCTGTCAGGCAGCAGCGCGAAACTACATTCTGGCTTTCCCTAAAGCACTATCCCATAAAAGTATGATCTTAGTAGCCTAGATAGCCTACATATATTCCAGGAATTGCGTGCAGCTTGTAAAATGGAGCTTTCAGCATTTTGTCGTCACTGAGATCGAAATAGCCATTAAAACCTAATGGCACATCAATACAGCGCCTCGTGTTTGCGTTTCTCTCGGGCTCCGGGGGCAGGTGCTCGACATGATGGCTCTCACAGATAGGGTTTTATGGCACATCATCCGCGGCTTGTCTGGTTATCTATTGTTCATGTTACAGACGCATTCACTAAGTGCGGTGTGAAAGTGCCCGTGATCTGTCCAAACAGTGCCGGCTGTGCACAGCGCAGTGACATTCAGGAGCAGACGATAGAGATCTGCGCGTCTGTGTGTGCACAACAAATTGTAGGGTTAAAATAAACACGCGAGAGCCTACCACAGAGACAAAGACTTGATATGAAGAGCAGGCCATGTGTACCACAAACACACAAACATAAAGCACAAAAGAATCTCTAGAAGATCTGTTTTTGAAATGATAAACTTGATTGAAGGCCCACATACACATAAACAATTGGACATCAGCAGAATCACAATTTATTTAAGGTTGTGAAAAGCCAAGCGGGTATTTTTTTTTATCAATATATTAAATCATGTCGTAAGTACACCTATGTTGAAATAATCAACTGTGTTCACTCGAAATAGTATAGTACATTACTCTGTTTTTATTCTGATTTTAGAAATGGCAAATGCAGTGGCAACGATACTGTATAGCACGCATGCTGATCCGATCAACAGAGACAATATCAACATATGTCCGAATATTGTGTTGCTGGGACTGGTACCCGGGGTGGCGTGCGGGCCGATGGGACATCGAATCAGATACGAGGACGACTTGGCGCGAGAGAGGGGATGGAAAAGGGGCGGAGTTTGATGATTGGCAGTGACAGGGTACGTAATAAGAACTCTCAAGTATATAAACAGAGGGAGCCCTACCCACCCCACAGAAGAAACAGTAATCCCTGTAGCAGCACCTCCATTTGCATCACTGACTGACTGACAGCACACGTTTGCGCGTCATTTTAACTGAACTTCAGCAGCCGAGCCAGCACTCCGTCAAGAGATATAACCATTTCAGTGGGATGCACAGAGGCGACAACCGCATTGAAGATGGCTAAACTGTGGATATTGACGTTACTCTTATTTGTTTAACCTTGATGCTTGGATAATCAACGACACCTTTACGACACCTGCGAATCTTTTGGATAGATACCACCGGAGCTCTCTGCAGTGGGCTTGAAGAAGGATTAATATTTATTTAACTTTTCCACATTTACCGTTACCCTTTGGAATAGGAGCGCACCAGGAGGAAAGGTTGCATCGCAAGGGAAACGTGCTGCTGCTATTGAAGAGTGCTAAAGGATGGCACTTTGGTACAAAATTCTTGTACTTAGCTTAATGATAACGACTCAGGTAAGCCTATTCATCTGCCCGATGTCTTCCATCAGTGATGGTGCGTTCACGAAAGAGTTTGACTGATGTGTTTGTTGCGCTCCCGCAGGCTTACGGATCCGGTGTATTCGAGCTTGGTCTTCATGAGTTTAAGAACGATTACAGATTGCTGTCCAATGGTGAGGCATGTGGTCCCGAGTGTCGAACCTTTTTCCGAGTGTGCCTGAAGAACTACCAAACGGTGGTGACCCCTGGTGAATGCATCTTCGGCAGTAATATCACGCCTGTCTTAGGGACCAAGTCGTTCAGCGTCATGAAGAACGGCGGGGTCAATAAACCAATTCGATTGCCTATCGACTTTAGTTGGCCGGTAAGACTGGAATTAATGTAGTTATCAATAGCAAATTTGTTTTTTTTCTTACTTAAAAACTAAGCGTTTTGGTGATGCAGCGCTTACGGTGCTCTCGGCTGCCAGGTAGCCTGATAGGGTGAAACACCTGCTTATCTAAATTTGCCCACTTGCACCCTGCTGTTCAGCTGTTAGCTTACCTCTGTTGTATTAGCCTATGTGTTGTATTAGCCTACATTCATTTTAAGACTACTGCTTCTTTACATAACTGTTTTGCAAAACTTTTGTTAATGTGAAATGATATATATTTACTTACGCGACATTCTGTTATGTGTTTTGTAATCTGTGTAGGCGAATCTATGATGGGTTTCTAACCGTCTTTGTAGTAGGCCTACCTACATTTTTAAAGTATCTAATCAAATGCATGCATATTTTATTCTTAGGGATCCTTTTCTTTAATCATCGAAGCCTGGTATGCACCGACACAGGAATTATTAGGTGAGTAAAGGATGTGTGCGTTCTATCTCCGCCAGGGGGAGACAGTGATTTTATTATTGTACATAAATTGAAAAATGTGTTTAAAACTTTTATAAAGCAGTTATTGCATTTTGAACGAAATCACGTCTTATTAATTTTTTCACGGTTGATTTTGTTGTTGTTTTTAATGCGGGGTAGGCTCGCCCCCCCTCACCCAAGCGCACCCCCTCTCCGCACCCTCTCACATCCATTGTTGGAATTACGTGCAACAAGGCACTTATTTCATCCTCTTGCTCCACACAATCGCGCTTCCTCCGGTTTATTTTTGGCGTGGGAAAGTGAGCAAGTCTTTGGTGAGAATATCTAAACCTCGCCAAAATCTACTGACGGCCTTTTCCTGTACTTTACACCTTTTTCTGTTCCGACCTTTGGAGAGGGGGGGTGATAGGGTCGAAAATGTTTTGCTCACACAAAGGAAGAGGAAATTTAAATAGCGGTACACTGCGCTCTAGACTCTCCTTAAAACATAAACCAATGAATCTTGATTGGTTATTTAAGGGAAACTCATATAAAACCAATGAAATTCATTTACATTTTACAATGTACGAGCATTTACAGTGTAGGCTACACATTTAGAATGATTTTTTTCAGTTGTGTTTATTGTTAAATGACGTTGTGTGTTTTGTGTATTTTTTTTTATCTCTTTCTCTGTACAGATACATCGAACCCCGAGTTATTGATTAGCTTTTTTGCCACCCAGAGAAAGTTGGAAGTAGGTGCTGAGTGGTCTCGGGATCATCTGACGTGGAAGCAGACGGAGCTAAGGTATTCTTACCGGTTCATCTGCAATGAAAATTACTACGGCCAAAGTTGTTCCCAAAAATGCAATCCCAGGGACGACCGTTTTGGCCACTACACCTGCGACCCTGACGGGAAAAGATCCTGTCTCCCTGGCTGGAATGGACAATACTGCGAAGAACGTAAGCAACAGGAGAGGCTATGTGTGTTTGGCCTCCAATAACATGGGTTTGCTTCATTATATAGAATATTATCATGTGTGGTTAGGAACAGATGAGTCTTTTGGGCACCCAGGCCGGATTTATGAGTCTTCCACAGAGCTTGATTCAAACATGAAAATCCACCTGCAATCCACTGCAAATTCCCGCTTATCATGGTTGCATTACAAATCCTCGAGGTGTTTCTCAGCGTTGTCGTTACTAAAATCTAGGCAGTTTTGCAATCATGAAGTGGTCCTCCGAGGCGCACTCTCGCTCTCTCCCTCCCCAGCTCGCGCCAGTTCAGAGAGCTTAATCCGACCCGCGCTCTCCTAGGAGAGCAGCACGCGCCGGGTTAATCGCGGCATTATCATCCGCCACGCGCCACTAAATTGCGGTCTCTATTGTTGAAGCGGAGCGCAGCAGCTGCAAACACGGTTCGGACAGCCCACCAGCAACAATGGGGCAGCTGTCCGCTTTTAAGAGCAAGCATCTGCTCGAATCTAACCAGCCGTTAAACACGAGGCTTGTAACCATGTGAAATCAATGTCACATACAACCTAGAAACGTAAAATAGGAGAGGCAAATTAAGGCAATGCTTGAAGAGGCACATTACAGAAACGACAGTTTCTCCGTGGTTTGAACCTCATATTATCCTGCAAGACCAAAAGCAGTCACACGTTCTTGCTAAACATTTCTGTTTAAAACCAAGCAACCCAGATATTTGTTATATTAAAGGACATTTTAATTAAGTCTATATCGTGGAAAACAAGTTAACGTATGTTTTTTGTCTGTTTGTTTCAGCGATTTGCCTCGAAGGATGCAGCAAATCAAATGGAAACTGCTCGAAACCCGGAGAGTGTGAGTAAGTACAGCGCTCTCGACCCAAGTACAGGTGTAACCGGTGTTTGTTTTCATAATAACTAAAGGTCTTTGTTTGCTTTTGTAGCTGCAGGGAAGGCTGGCAGGGCATCTTCTGTGACGAGTGTAAGAGACACCCCGCCTGTAAGCACGGCACCTGTCAACAGCCCTGGCAGTGCACCTGCGACGAGGGCTGGGGCGGCCTTCTTTGTGATCAAGGTAAGTGCAATATCCCTGAATGACACCGCTGGCCAATCCCGCTTTGCCCATTGTCTGTAGCAAAAGTCAAGAAGATAAATCGTCCTCCTAATGGAAGGGGCCGCATTGTAGCCATCCATTTAAAACTGTGCTGTCTAGCCCAGTTAAACCAAATGACAATGATAAGCACACACACACAGCAATACTGGAGGCACCATAAAAGTGCAGCATGCGATAACCGCCTGGATAACATGATAAAAAAGCGAATAACTGCCAGAAGGCATAATGGCTTACTATGGCACATTGGCACTAATGGCTCAATAGGTTACTTGAGCTCTTTAGTCCATTAGTGGTAGTAGCCTACTGTTACTCATCTTCTTATAAGGAAGATTTAGTGTTGGGTCAGAGATCATTTGATAAATAAAAGTAAACAAGCAACTTTGGCTGCTGGTGTCATCTTATATGAGATGTGTCAGTCATTTGTTAGGAGTCAGGATGGGGCCAACTGATTCATTTTCTATGCTGACACTGGGTTGGCCCAATAACAACTCTTATCAGACCCCCCAACCCATTCACATTGGCTCAGCCAAAATTCTATGAAGGCATCAAAAAGGATAAATGAAGCGCATGCAGGGATGGATTACTGCACGGGCCTACCGGGCCCAGGCCCAGGGGCCCAAGGGGTCAGGGGGCCCTGAAACCCAAGCCTTTGCATGGAATCATTGCCTCAATATCAACAAATCAGGATGTAGGCTATGAATCTGATTGAATTTAGTATTGGCCATCCCCAAAATGCACCAGAATACAGGAAATCACATCAAACAAATTAAAACATTTCTGGGGGAGGACCCCTAAACCCCCCCCCTCCCACATATACGACAATTACTGGGGGGCCCTTAATACATCTGGGCCCAGGGGCCCGGAAGTTCATAATCCGCCCATGAGTGCATGTAGAAGTTGTGCTGGGTAGAGGCGAGTGGTGTCAATTGTGCAAAAAAAAACACACAAATCTAGTAGTTCCACCTGTACAGACATTGCAAGTACTTTATATCAACATCAGGTTGAACTTGAAGGAGGAGAGGTAAGCAAACATATTAAAAGGTAGAGGGACAGTAATCAGTTGGAGAAGGGGTTATAGAACACTGCAACCATAGAGTAGCTTCATGATTAATAGGGGCTCACAGGAAGAGAGCAGGTCTGTATAACATATCATGCTGAAGCTAAGTTCTGACTTAAAAAAGCAAAGTAACAAAGGCACTCTGTTTCGAAAAATATATGAAAAAGCCTTTAATTAAACATGGTAACTAGATAAAAACACATGGGCCTATGCGTATATGTATTTTGTTGCAACTGTTCTGGTAGGCCTAGTAGAAGTACAGTTACTACAATCTTTGGGTAACTGAGCACCTTACGTACAGTAATTGTTTAAAGCTGCTATCAATTTATTTTTGTGTAGTTCACATTAATTGAAGAATTTTAAATAATACTTAGAGCCTCCTTTATGACAATTGCTCGTTTTCATTCAACAATGGGCGTCGCCGTGACACTTCAATATTCAGACATCCAGTTTTCTATTTCCGGCTTCGTTGCATTGATTTTAATGTGATGGTAGACAGTGCCTGACGCATCCTAAGCCATATAAAAGTTAACTTATATTTTATATGTATATAGTGCAGAATTCTCAACATTTCGGAAGACATATAAGCTAAGACTGCATTAAGTTATAATGTGAACAGAATGGAAAGAAGATGAAAACCAGATGGAAGTAGAGTTTCACAATTAAGGTGGATACTTGATGGAGACAACTCCACATTCATTACTGGTCATCAGTGAGTCAAAGAGCAAGCGAGTGAGTAAAACTCCACTTGCTGTGCTCTATGGCACTTAGTTCAATAGATATGCATGATTAAAGCTAGTGCCAGGATTGTGTATAAGTGGATGAGCCTGACCAATTGTGCAGTCCAGTCCAGGCCTGGGTCAAGGTGGCACCTTAACTCCCGCATGCAGCTCCGCAGACACTGAGAGTCAATGGACTGTGAAGAGGCATAAACAGGCGTCGTTGTTTTTGTGACCTTTGCCCTCTCCAGATCTGAACTACTGCACCCACCACAAACCCTGCCGGAACGGGACATGCATGAACACGGGCCAGGGCAGTTACACGTGCACCTGCCACCCCGGCTTCACCGGCATCAACTGCGAGCGGGAGGTGAAGGAGTGCGACAGCCGCCCCTGTCTGAACGGAGGCCTGTGCACGGTGAGTCTCGACGTTTCCCACCGCTTGGCCGCAGCGGCGCGGCGCTCCCTCGGCCCACCCCTGCTTCCTTTCTCACAGGCCCTGCTCTCGCCAGGGCTGCCAGCGCCGAGCAAACAGGGCAGACCTTTTGGTCCGCCTGTCGACCCACATTGATAGAGCTTGTAAATGAATGTGTATGGATCGTAGCGAGAGGATGTGTGCGCGTAAGCAGGATAAGCAGCGCAGAGATAAACACGACAGTAGGGGGAATTTCTTGGACTCGGTCCAGAGGCATTAAAATAAAACACTGAGAACCTTTTTTTTTCCTCTCTCCCCTCCCTTTCTCTCTCTCTCTCTCTCGTTCACTCTCTTGCCCTCTCAGGACCTTGAGAGCGGGTATAAGTGTGAGTGTCCAAAAGGGTACGAGGGTGACCACTGTCAGACTCGGGTGCTGACCTGTGCAGAATCGCCCTGCTTCCACCTGGGCCGGTGCCACGATAAGGACGACGGACGAGCCGTCGTGTCGAAAGTGTCCTGCCGGGCTACGCGGGCTCAACTCGAGGAAAGCGGCGTGGACAAGTGCACATCCCTGCGCTGCGCCAACGGTAGGTGATGTTGCAACACACACACACACACACACACACACACACACACACAGACACACACACACACACACACACACACACACACACACACACACACACACACACACACACACACACACACACACACACACACACACACACACACACACACACACACACACACACACATACACACACACACACACACACACACACACACACACACTAAAATAACCATGGGGACAACACACTGAAAACTCGAAGGATATTGTAGCTGATCATGTGTGGAACTAAAGCTTTCTGGCGTCAGTCAGTGGGGAAAACTAGGTAATGGATGCAGGGGCAGGCAAACAGGCATCTGCACACCCACGCAAACACTTATGTGGCTATTTCCACTTTCAGAGTAAGTGTTAGGTTATACAACCATGTGGTTAATGATTATGTTCTGGTTGTCTGTCCTGTCAGGTGGACACTGCGCTATGGAGGGGAGCGTGCGAAAGTGCATCTGTCGGTCGGGCTTTAGTGGCCTCCACTGCGAGGTCAACATCAACGACTGCGCCAAGAACCCCTGCGCCAACGGCAGCACCTGCAAGGACAGCATCAATGGCTACACCTGCATGTGCCCGCCTGGCTTCCAGGGCCGCAACTGCGACCGCCACACTGATGTCTGTGCCACGCGGCAATGCCTGAACGGCGGAACCTGCCGGAAAGGCGTGGGCTGCGTGTGCCCACCCCACTTCAGCGGGCCGCAGTGCGAGGCGGCGTACGCGCCCGCCACCACCACACCCACGCCGGACGACCACGCACCCTGGGCCGCGGTGCTCCTGGGGGTGGGCCTGGTTGCCATGACGGTGCTGCTCTGCATGGTGTTTGTGGTGCTGCGCTTCGTCCACAAGCAGAGGGCCCGCGAGCACCTGGACACGTCCACCAAGAACAACCTGTCCGACTTTCAGAAGGACAACCTCATCTCCGCCATGCAGCTGAAAAACAACAACCAGAAGCTGGGCCTGGAGGTGGACTGTCCTAGCGAAAAGCTGAACTACAAACACATCAACTACCACAAGGACTACAAGTCCCAGATGGACTACAAGGAAGAGCTGTCGAGAGAGGACAAACTGCATCACAATGAGAAATGTTTAGAAGAGAAAAAGCCACTGGGTAGAATATATAGGTAAGAATACATCATCTACAGCTTTCCTCACAGAGTCTCGCATACGCTGTGACTTCAGCATTCATTTCCTTTCTCTGAAACTGTTCCAGTCAGATGAAGGCGTCATAAGGAGCCAGATGATTTGAATAGGGACAGGTGTTAAGCACGCTAATTGGTTCGCTGACTTAATGAGTGAAGTCCTGAGGGAGCGCGGCAGCTTGAATATTTTGATCTGGTTACTGATGAAAACAGATCAAGCTTTAGAGCGAACACCACCCCCAGGTCTGTTCTCACGCTAGCTTGCCACAGCACGTTGCAACAAACATTTTGCCTGACTCGCGTAAACTGACATTCCCTTCAAAAAATCACTCGCTCCAACTCCGATTAGGTTTCACACAAGCAGTGGCTTTGTGGCCAGATATCTCCAGAGTGTTTGGTTTTTGCTTGAGGGGGAAAGAAGACAAAGCTGTGAGCGCTGAACAGTATTTGTTGAGACATGCTTTGGTTTCCCCTCAGCTCTGTTGTGAGCTTTGGGGTTTGGCACACCATTCTAATGACTGTTGAATTTGTGTTGGTTTGCAGAGAAAAGCCGGAATGTAGAATATCAACAATATGTTCTTCAAGAGATTCCATGTACCAGTCTGTGTTCGTCATTACTGAGGAGAGAAATGAGTGCGTCATTGCTACGGAGGTAAGCGTCATCTTCTGCCATGGGGTGCGTGGGGGGCTTGTGCTGTTGTCATTGTCAATATTAAGCAACCTTTTTTTGTTTGTTTTGTTCTTTTCTTCGTTTTGAGTAATGTCATATGTTCTCTGCTCTCTTCACAGGTATAAAATATCAAGATTATCAAGAAGGACTATCTTCTGGACTGTTTACATATAGATGGGGTTTTTTTTTTATTTAAGTGTGACTTGCTGCTCTTGGAAACTTGATAACTGGAGAGGGCCTGTGCTCAGGCGACTGCAATAGACTACGTCTGAATGTAAACACGTCAGGACTGATTCGATTCAGAGCAGAAACGACCGGAGTGCCCATACTGTAGCTGAGAGACTGATGGCTCTTCTGGCATTTCTGCCTTCACTCAAGGGTGTGGGGGGGACCATGGAGACTTCACAAGCACCCACCCACCCTCCAGGAGACGGAAAAGACTATTCTATACGTTTGTAATCATGGACCAATAATATTTAATTATTTCCATTCAAAGTTTTTTTTTTTTTTAAATTTAGTAATATGGCAATCCAGTAATCAAAATCATAACTGCCTGACCTACAAGACCCACCGTCTTCTTCCATGTCCCAACCATAACTGGGTGCTATGCAAGAGAAAAGGGGAACATTTTTACAAGACCAACATTCATACGCATTTAGAATAATATTGGAGACAGCCCACTTTGTGGACAGTCTTTGACTTTCTTATCAAAATCAGCTTTGTAACACTAGTACTGAGTACCTTTTTGTTGATGTCAGATTTTTTGTAAAACAAAGTTTATATGCATAATAATCACAGAGCCTTAAAAATGGGTTGGAGACCTAAATTAGTGCCCTGTTCGTTTGAGACCCTTACTCACTGTGGCCACTGCTCCGTTGAATACAGAGGCAGTTGTCTGCAGCGGTGAGGTGCTCAAAAGAACGTAATTTTTATCACACTGTATGCAACTCATGCCCAAGGGGACAAAGACCAACAAGTGACTATCACACCGAAGAAGCCTAAAAAATAGTTGAAATTGCAGAACAATTGATGTTATTTTTTAAAGATTAGTATTTCACTAGTTATTTAAATCCTAAGAAGCACTGATCTTTTTATGTTTTCTAAATTTATTTTGTATATACTGTATATTTATGAAACCTGTACATTCTGTATTGTGTGACTGTTGACCATCAAGAAAAGTTAAATTTATTTTTTTGTTGTTGTTATTGTTTATTCAAAACAATGAAAACAAATCTGGTACACTGTCGTTTGTTGGTTTCATTAAATGTGGAGTGCGAAGTGCAACACCTAGATATATAAGCATTTGTCTAGATAAGAAAGAACTGCGATGAGTGTGTCATCTAGTGTGGGTGGAGAAATCACCTCCGTCTTATTTGACCAGCTGTAATAATGACGTGTAATAACTGGCAACTGAGGCAACATGTGTCTAGGTAGTGTGAAGTTCGGTTGCCCACAATCAGTCTTTAGACAGCACTGTTACATCCATGTGAGGAATGTGAGGTGATATATTCATTAAAAATGTGCAACATCCAATCCACATGACCTCCAGTTCAAACGCGAGTCATTTTACCAGAGTGGTGTTTCTTGACAAGATGGCAGTGGGACAGGCAGAGGAATTCTCCATTTACCAAAACAGATGAAAAACAGGGAACGAGAGAAAAGGAAAACAGAGAGAGAGAGAGAATATAAATATCACCAAACAGGCAACATCAGAGCTGCAAAGAAAAGCTGTTTGCTTCCCATCATCAGTTAACCCCATTTGTTCCTCTCGTTCAACACAGGCCTCCACGCTTGTTTTTCTTCATTGTTTTGTAACAACAGCATCCTGTTTGCGACTCTGTGACATCATTTCCTGCTTCCACAAGGACAGCCAACAGTTTCTCACGCATCTCCTGTGCCGTGTGTGTGTGTGTGTGAGTGTGAGAGAGAGAGAGAGAGGCAGCTGCGAGAGGAAATTCTCACAAATAATCACAAACGAATAATACTACAACAAGAATGTGTCAATAATGTCAGACTCCCCATGACGGCCTTTATCTGCATTGCACAGATGCCGATTCAGTGTGATTAGGCCTGTGATTGTTTGGGCAGCACAGAGAAGGAAAACATTGAGTCTCAGGATATGCTTTATAACACAATTGTAGGCCTAAGGGAAATCTGATTAGCTTACCAGGGAGTTTGCGACATTCAAATATTTCTACTCAGCTTGACATACTATCTTTTTCTTACAGATAGATACAGCCTGCATGGAAAGACTGTTGATTTTTGTGAATGAAAGAAATGTGAAATCATTCATTTAATAATAATAAGTATTATTATGATTAAATAATAACTATACTATCATTTTACAAATCTGTGAAGATATCCTGTTTCCTTGTCTATAACATCGTGATTAGGGATAGTGGCAGACAGACGGAACAGGTTGATTTTTAAAAGGATCTCTCTGTACTTCCAAGAATGACCTCTCCCTTTTACAGTAGGCCTACAATGGCAAACAGCCCAGGCCTCGCCCTTAGGGGATGTTTGTAATTACGCTAATTAGCACACGGGGGCAGTATACAATACACATGCGTGAGGCCTGAGCAAAATGTGTTTTTAGAAAAAAATCCTCAAGGCTCACAAAACATCCAAAGTAGTCACTTAAATTATGAAGATGCGTTAAGTGTTTTGGACGCCGCAAAAAGGAAATCACTGTCTTTGACGTTGCAAACGTTTTAGGTCTTGAATTTAAAAGATAATAGAGCTTATTTACGCAGATACGCTCATGTGGTTATTAGACGCACAAGATGCTCAGGGCTAACACACAGCGTTATTACCAGGCAAGAATGTATGGGGCTGTCGTGTCTTAGACCTGTTAAGAGCCTTAACTGACTGTACCAGGGGATAGGCTACAACCAAACTATTAATAGCTTATCCTGATCTGCCGCTTGAAGTGTCATGCACAAATTAAATGACTGAGTATGATGCTATACAAAATGCATATCTTCTCTTTGCTGTAAACTTCCAAAAAAACATCTCACTGACAGTACAGTTGAAGGGTGCGTGGTACACACGTCACTGTCCAAAACAATCTCTGTCAGGGCAAACAGTCATATATCTTAAAGGGCGGTTCCTTCGGATATGACAAAGTGTGGACGTCCTGTTACTTACTAGCCTACCTTAGTGAGCTGTCTCTGATTTGAATAACGTTATCTTTTACAGAGGCGCTGGCGTAACATCTACCAAGTACCATGTGCGCAATGACTGTCCTGACGTACATGCCAGGTACAAGAGCAAAACAGGCGATGGGGGAGTTGGATCATTCTGTTCTGACGCCTATCTTTAGAAAAAGTCTGTGATTGGATAGGCAATGTTTACGATACCCTTTCTCTATGATATCATTGGTCAGTAACGTTGTAGTATGACAACAAATACACGTGTCTGCAGACCAACGTGAGGTTCTGCAGAGTGTGTGAGAGAACAGAGACAAATTGCTGAAATAGTTTCTAAGCTGAATTCAGTTGCAATTCAGTCATCTAAATTTCGTATTCTCATAGCGCTTTTTTTTTCGCAGTACAGACCAATGATACGCATTTAACAAGGAGTCTCGAAATTCAGCATGGATAGAGAGCGGAATCAGAGAGACGACTGGAATTTCCGTTAACTGCAAAAACATTAGTGCAACCAATTCTGCAGATATGCAGAAACCTCAAGGGGGCCAAGGCATCATTTAAAGGCTCTCTCATTCATTGGTGGAGGCAGTGCAAGCGGACTGATATTTACAGACCGAAGACTAGACTACCAAGGACCATAGGCTACGACGAGTTACCTGAGAAACTTTGAGATTTTGGTCACTCAACAGAACATAATGAGGCCCGAAGACATGATGCAGGAGCTGCCAGATCTTTGGATATTCGGCTACGGCTCCTTGGTATGGAAACCGGACTTCAAGTACAAAAGACGCAAAGTTGGTTATATTCGGGGCTACAAGAGACGTTTTTGGCACGGGGACAACTTTCATAGAGGCAGTGATAAAATGGTGAGTTTACAGAAAGTTTGGTTACTGAAGGTGCAAGCCAACACTGTTCCTGGGCGTGTTTCAGTGTATATTGCATAGAGAATATCAAAAGCATGTCACATTGCAAAAATGGACCAGTGTGATATTGACTGATTTGAGATGCAAACGTTTCATAAGGCCCTTTTCTATTCTCTTTTCAGCCTGGGAGAGTAGTGACATTGGTGGAGGATCATGACGTAAGTAAAAGTTCTCTCCTGCCTGTTGTATTGACGAACTAAAATCCCTTAATTGTGTGGCTATTATTATTGTTAGTCTTGCATGTCAGTAGTTAAGTTCACCAAGGGCCTTGTGTTCAGCACAGAGATTAACCTTCATTTCTCAGTGATGACTGTGCCTCGTAGAAGTGTTTGTGTAGCTGTATAGGGACAGAATGTTTACAGTAAACATTCTGTTTACTGAATGTGTGTCTTAATGAAAGCAGACTCCCACTCCGGGTCTGCTGCAGTATCTGGGTCAAGTGGTAGACAATGGCGAGTCGGCGTCTGCGCCTTAAGTTTGTGAAGTTTTTGCCTGGTGCGTGAACTCCAAAGGTTGAGTACAGTAGAAAAAAGCAGAGGCACACTCAAGGGCTTGATTCTAATACAAATTTGTATTGAGAGCCGAGAAATTCTAATTCTAATACAAATTTGTATTAGAATCAAGCCCTTGAGTGCGCCTCTGCTTTTTTCTACTGTACTCAAGTGGTAGACAAACATCACGTTTTTACACCCTTTGAAAACTGAATATTCCACCCTCTCTTCCCTGCAGGCCTGCACGTGGGGTGTGGCCTACGAGGTCACCGGCACACAAGTTCAGGAATCTCTCAAATACCTGAACCTCAGGGAGGTGGTGCTGGGCGGCTACGTGACCAAGATGGTGGAGTTCCGACCGCGGGAGGAGGGCGAAGCTCCTCTGCTGGCCTTGGTCTACATCGCCACCTCCGACAATCCCATCTACCTCGGGCCGGCCAGCCCCGGCGAGATCGCCGCCCAGATCGCCTGCTGCAGGGGTCAGACGGGTCACAACATCGAGTACCTCCTGCGCCTCACAGAGTTCATGAGGCTCTACTGCCCAGAGGTGGAGGACAAGCACCTCTTCTCCATCGAGGCGGCTGCCTTGGCCTTGGTGCTGTGACAGGATTTTGGCGTGTTCAGACACACATACACACGTTTTATGGTGTTTTAAGCCCCTAATTTCGTCTTCCAGGCAGCGCTGCATGGATGGCACTAGGTTTAGGCAAGGGTTAAGGTAAGGGTTATGTGCCTTGAAGTCCACAGTTGCAGGCTTAAAACACCATCGAGCCACACACACACACACACACACACGCCATACACTGGTGCAAAAAAAAAGTGACATGGCGACATCAACATAGTGACATCAACATGGACACATTTCTCAGTCAAGAGCTTTGAAATCTCAGTCCAAGTCCACCAAAAACAGGTATACAAGTGTCTGTGTAGATAGTTGTTGCCATGACAAATCAGCGGGGAGGAGTGAGAGGCCTCAGCAAGTTCACAACAGTCCACTACACGGAGCTGAAGGATCATCCAGGAGCTCCATTTCATCGGCCATTTTCTGTATATCTAGTTATATTCAATACTCTTATCTCATGGACCATAGATGAGAGAGGCCAAAGTCTAGATGCGAGAGTCTAGATGCGAGAGAATGGATCTTGGGGTGACATGCCATATTGTTTTATGAGAATTTAAATCAAAGGCTTTAAAGGGGCTTTATTGGGCTTATGCTTGAGGCAGATGTTATAGGTCTGCTTGTGATTGCAACCTCATGTGAGTCGACCACAGCTCTGGGATGATGTCCAGAGCTTTGGGATCAGTGATGTGAACACAGAATTTTGTGTATGTTCAATGCATGTTCTGCATGCTCTGACTGTGATGGCATCAGTGACAAAACCAAGGCATCAACACCAGTGATCTGACTGATAATACGCATTGTTTTCAGGTCCTTAAGAAGGGACCCAGTTTGTACCCCCTGTTAATGTATACTGCACTGTGTAAGCTCTTTCTGACAGAATGTCTGTTTCTTTGGATCTGCTATGTACCCTGTGCCTTTGTTGTAGAAGGACACAAACAAGTAAATAAATAACATTTGGATTTCATAGGAATAGTTTCATAACCAGCAACACGTCACAAGACATAGAAAAGGGGCAGTCATACAATTGAAAAAAATACATTTGCAGTTTAAGAGAAAATGTATGCAATGAAGTCTGCCCTGTCTTGTGTCTTGTGAGAGGCGAGCATGACTGTCCAGTCAGCCCAATGCGGCGAGCATAGCATAAAGCTTTCTAGCCACTCCCTGCAAGACACTCCATACAACAGCCTCAATGACCCTCACCCTATGGTGTCATATTACCACTGGAAAATTATCACCTACACACGGTGACAGAGCCAGCGGTGAGACGTAGACAGAAACAGGCTTCTGCAAGTCAAGTCACGAGACCTCATCTGGGAGGACTCTGTAGTCTGTAGTTGTCTAAAAACGTGACACACTTGCAAGAATGTTGACGTTGTGAACAGGTGTGCTGCAGCTATCATTTTACTGTCGCTCTTTTGTGCACTCGGCCCAAGGAGATCATGCTGTTCCTTGGACCTTGCCACTTGCCCAATGGGCTCGTCAAAATAAACTCTAGGGTTGCATAACAGAGGCCGGTCTCCATGGCACCTAACGTGACATGTGTCGTGTTACAACAGGGTCTCATCTGTCAGGACCACTCCGCTAGTCCACAATTTAAACATTTAAAATGGCCTATAGAATAGTTTTGAAATATTCATTTAAGTATATATCATAATTAATGTAAGTGTCTTAATGTATGTATTTGTTCTTATTCTAGAACATTTTTTATTGGGGTTTAGGCTGGTCTACCCTGTCTGTTAAACAGTTTGATTTATGTCCAGGTTCCTGGTATTGCAGGTTTGCTTTAGCAGATTTGTGTGTGTGTGTGTGTGTGTGTGTGTGAGTGTGTGTGTGTGTGTGTGTGTGTGTGTGTGTGTGTGTGTGTGTGTGTGTGTGTGTGTGTGTACAAGTGTATGACTGGGCCTCATACTTCCAGAGTCAGCATATCCAGGGGTCCTCGTGAAAGACAGGAGAGGAGAGAGAGGGAGGAGTTATGGTAAAGGGGGAACTGTATATGAATTTAAATCACGTTTGGTGAACATGTGCCGAGCACACACACACACACACACACACACACACAGAGACATACACACACATGGCCCTGGAGTAACGCCAACCCCCTCTTGAGCATGAACATGTGTGTTCTCCGCACACACCCCTCTTTAGGCATAGTGCCCCAGATTCTGAGAACAGAGCATGGAACTGGGTAAAAGGTGAAGGGGGTGAGAGGAGAAGGAGGAGAATCAACAACAAAGCCAGGGCAGAAATCAAGAGAAACTATGTGCACTGCTCACACACTCCGAGAGAGAGAGAGAGAGAGACTGTGTGCTCACACACTCCGAGAGAGAGAGATACTGTGTGCTCACACACTCCGAGAGAGAGAGAGAGAGAGACTGTGTGCACTGCTCACACACTTCGAGAGAGAGAGAGAAACTGTGTGCTCACATACTTCAAGAGAGAGAGAAACTGAACTCACACTCTGAGAGAGAAAGAGGGAGAGAGAGAGAGAGAAGTATGCACTAAAGAATAGCCTTAAAGACGGCAGAATTTAACATCTTTTGTTGATTTCAAAACTTTTGGCATGAACTGGAGCAGAAAATGAGGAAGGACTGTTGCTCCTCAGCTCTCTACCCAGCATGCATTACAGAGGGACTTCATCCATGTTCTGTCATATCCCCCCAGAATCATCACGCAGGGTAGGAGCTTTTAAATGGGTGATTATAGCATTAAAACCCACATGATACATCACTGACAGGCACCAATTAAGCGCTGTGTAGTGACGCCCTCAGAAGAGAAGTTAAAAGCAGGCTGGGACCCTGGATGCCCATTACAGCCTATTGATCCGCAGGTCACACTAATGTACTGAAGCACTGTACTACCCCCCATATTGAACTCTGGCTCAGGAGGACACGGGGAGAAAGCACCGGCCCACAAGCACAATAACACGGGAGAGAGACGTAAGTACTGGAGAACGCAATAGCCCACAACCACTACAACAGGGCAAGGCAGAGAGACATGTGGTTACTGGAGAACGCAAAAGCCCACACTCACAATGACACAGGGCAGGGGGAGAGGGGGAGAGAGAGAGAGAGAGAGAGAGAGAGAGAGAGAGGAGAGGAAAAGGAAAGCCTGAAGGCGAAAGAGATAGAAGAGACGGGCGAAGTGAAGGAAAAGAGAGATAGAGGAAACGGAGAGGAGGAAAAGACAGAGAGAAAGCAAGAATGAGAGAGATAAGAGACAGAGAGAGAGAGAGATAGTGTGAAGAGAGGGATGGGGAGAGAGGGATGGGGGAGAGAGGGATGGGGAGAGAGGGATGGGGGAGAGGGAGAAAAGGGGGAGGAAAGACAGAAACAGAGGGGAAGAGGAAAAAAAGACTAGTCAGAGAGAGAGAGAGAGAGAGAGAGAGAAACAAGAATAGACAGATAATAGACACAAGAATAGACATGAGGAAGAGAGGGAGACAAGGAGGAAGTGCAGTACGCCATCTGTGTGACCCTCAAGTGATATTTTTAAATTCTCAAGTTGGGTGTTCTTTTGTGCCAGGTTAGTCAATAGGGCTTTGGGGGAATCTCATTCACAGGCCGAGCTGATGGCAAAATGATTCATGCAAAAATAGGTTGTGTCTGCTGTTGCGTAGCGGCCTGCTGCGTTGAATTACTCTGGGGAAGTGTGTGTGTGTGTGTGTGTGTGTGTGTGCGCTGCAGGCCTTTCAGAACGAACACCCTCAGGGTTGTTTTGACGTGCGCAGGGTGCCTTAGCCTCTACACAATAAAAGGATTTATTTGTGTATCTGGAGTGTGTGTATCTGCTGAATGGTTGCTGAGACACAGATCAGGATATTGACTTCATTCAGGGTGACCTGCACACTGCCTTGGACCCTGGCTGAACCCCTAACCTTTGACCCCTGACCCTCGCTGGTCAGCAAAGGGCACTGGGGCAATCCAAAGGGGTGCGGCAGCGAAAGCGATTAGGACACTAATGGACACATGGGCAGGTCTCTGACCTCTCTAGTCAACCCCAAAGTCATGAAGGGCTGGCCACAGAGGATCGGATGACCCAATCAAAGCCTGACCTCACCACTTCTCTCTCAATAAGACCTCACAGCTCATTAAGACCTCATCCCATCAGGACTGTGTGTATGTGTGTGTGTGCGTGTGTGTGCATAGAGATCCCAGCAGAATGGCAGACTCATTCAGGGCCAATTTGGTGTGAGAGAGAGAAGAGAGAGAGAGTGAGTGTGTGTGTGTGTGTGAGAGAGAGAGAGAGAGTGTGTGTGTGTGTGTGAGAGAAAGTGTGTGTGTGGCCCCAGCAGCCCGGCAGAGTCACTCATTCAGAGGGGATCAGCATATCTCCCGCTCAACAATAAGGGTCTGCAGAGTAAACAAGAAGCCGTAATCTTTTGAGATTAGCCGCTAATCTGGGCTTTATCCACCCATTTTATACACTTCATTGCGGAGTCACCGTTCCCCTCACAAAATCAACTTTCCACAAACTGGACGTTTCGGGATGATGGACGGACGTTGCCACCTTTGTTTCACCAGCAGAGACGACCCTGAGTGCTGCATCAGAGATGTTGACGCTGATGGAGTCCCGTACGGTGTTCACTGCAGTGCCTTCAATTTATTTTTTCACTTGTTAAAAAACATGATGCAAATACATATTCAGCACACTGTGTTCTTGCACAAAAGTAAGGAAAAAGAACCTTTGTTTCAAGGGAACAGTTCTCACGCTTTTGTTTTTTTTTTTCTTAGGAAACTGGGATGGATTTCCTCTAAACTGTGTAGTTTGCAAACTTTCGTGTTTTGTCCTATACATACATGGCTTGCCAAGTCTAGAAACGGTGGTTTGCCACCACCTTAACCAGGGATATACTCGATGAGTGAGGTTCAGTATTGCATAACACATGCCACCCTTGTTTTGTTGTCTCCTGAGTCTTCTGTTTTTTTTTCTTTTTTCCCACTTCATCAAAACATGATGCACACCATGTGTTCCCAGACACTGAATTAAATGTACAAACATAAGAAAAAGAGTTCTTTTGTCCCCACGGAATGCTTCCATTTTTTCCTAGGAAACTGGATTGGTTTTCCCAACTATTCATTTTGTTGCCAAGCCAACGACTTCAGATGTTGTCTGCCTCTACCGGTTCCTTTACTTGATGAGGAAGGTTCCAGATAACCGGGATCAGATCAGGCCTAGTCCTGTTTCCTGAGGTCACCGAGTACTGTCGGTACGAAAAGGGTTCTACCTAGCTAGTACTCGGTGACCTTGAAAAAACACCGCCCTGGCTTTCCTTGCACACACACACACACACACACACACACACACACACACAAACATACACACACACACACACCAGTCAGCAGGGCCCTTATAGAGGGGGAGATGGTGGATATGCTGAAATCGGAGCAAGACACTGTACTTTGCGCCAGATGCCCCACTCTGGCCCGTCTGTCAGTCGCACCAAGTCCCTACAGTAAAAATGGAGAAACGCCAGCTGTTGGTCTGCAATCCTCTAACGCTGTAGGAGAATGGAGAAGGAACGGCAATCCTCTAACGCTGTAGGAGAATGGAGAAGGAACGGCAATCCTCTAACGCTGTAGGAGAATGGAGAAGGAACGGCATTATGCAATTAGCAATGATTCTTTGCTGGTTAGCCCACAAACATAAGATAGATAGTGAATAGACAAGGCTTTAAACAATAGTAGAGAGCGGGAACAAAAGCCAGCCACAAAAAGTTGTGGTGGTGTGTGTATGTGAGAGCAGTAAGAAAAGCCAGTGTTGTTGTGGTGTGTGTGTGTGTGAGAAGATGAGCAAGGATGAGAGGTGTGTGTGTGTGTGTGTGTGTGTGTGTGTGAGAAGATGAGCAAGGATGGGAGGTGTGTGTGTGTGAGAAGATGAGCAAGGATGGGAGGTGTGTGTGTGTGTGTGTGTGTGTGTGTGTGTGTGTGTGAGAAGATGAGCAAGGATGGGAGGTGTCCTCATGTCCTGTTTCTGTTCAGTCAAACGGCTTCAATATTCATTGGATTACCTGGGGCATATGCGTGTGAATGAACATGAAGACCCACACACACACACACACACAGGTGTACATACACCTGCACACAAAAGATGAGACAAACGAACATATTATACATACGGTACATACATTATACTTGCACACAGGTCTGGTCTACACATGAACATGCGTGCACGCGCACACACACACACACAAACTTTTTCATAAGCACACACCCACACCCACTGTTAATCTAATCCGCCCTGCGCGTGGCTGGGGCCTGACCCTGCACTGACCCAATTAACGGCTCTACAGAGAGCAGCCTGCTGCCTAATTACCCCCATACACACACACACACACACCAGGGCACGGGCCGCCACGCTACGCCACCCCACTTTCCCCACACCCATTTTTTGCCTCCTAATCTCGTTTTCACCCCAGGGTGGATTGGAGGGGGGGGGTGGGCAGGTTGGGCACACACACACACACACACACCCCTTCAACTCACACACACCCCCCCCAAAGAGACACACAACCCCTCACCCCCAACACACACATACACCCCCCCCCCTCCAAGAGGAGCATGAGATCATCCCCCTGGAGTTGCTGGTGACTCGGGAAGCCGTCCGAGTGTGGCCTGAGTGTTTAATCGAAGTGATTAGTAGTGATGTGTTCAATCTCGTTGGCCAGGGGCAGTGGAGGGCAGGGGGCGGCAGGGGCAGTGGAGGGCAGGGGACGGCAGGGGCAGTGGAGGGCAGGGGACGGCAGGGGCAGTGGAGAGCAGGGGACAGCAGGGGGCGGCAGGGCCAACCAGATCACTTCAGAGCAGCCGCAGCCCTAAGCTGTTTACTCACAGCTGTGGTCACAACAAAAGGCTTACGTCTTGCATTACTCTTAAGAGCTGGCACAGCACAGGGTGTGTGTGTCTGTGTGTGTGTGTGTATAGGCCCATGGTGTGTTTCCTTCCCCAAACAAAGTGCCAACATCAGACAGGGTATTCCAGGAGACAACACTCTCAAATCATCTCGAAACTTCCATTTCCGGTTTTACTTGGCGTGTTTATTGGAATGCTAGTGATTATGTTTACTGGAAAAACCCCACATCCTGGTCTATACACTCTTAGCGGCAGGATGGCAAGATTGGCTTAATACATAACACTGTACTGCACGTCATGAGATTTGAATCAGTTTCAGATTCAAATCTTGCATTCATTTTTTTAAAGGTAACTACTGAACATTTGTTTTTCATTTTGACCAGAAGGCCTCACTTACCGCATAATCACACAGACACACACAAACACACACACACTGGTTGCTGACCCTACTGCGTTTATTATGCCTAGATATCTCCAATTAACCCTCAATGGCACTCCGCAATCTCTCAGACATAAGAAAATATACACGCATTACTGGCGTGGCTGCTTTCAGAGTGTGTCTATTGTGTTTAGAACAAATCAATTTATATTGTGTTATTCACGCAGCATTTAACTTGCAGTGACTGCATCGCCTCCTTTATGCAACACAGAAACAATGAGCTGACCTCTGCAGAGGCAGCAGCTCCCGGCAGCCCTGTTCTCCCAGAAGCACTTAGGGGCAGCCGTGGCCTACTGGTTAGCACTTCGGACTTGTAACTGGAGGATTGCCGGTTCGAACCCTGACCAGTAGGAACGGCTGCCCTCACTGCTCCCCGAGCGCCGCTGTAGCAGGCAGCTCACTGCGTCGGGATTAGTGTGTACTTCACCTCACTGTGTGCTGAGTGTGTTTTACTAATTCACGGATTGAGATAAATGCAGAGACCAAATTTCCCTCACTGGATCAAAAGAGTATATGTACTTATACTTTGATATGCCCTTTGAAGAACCATATGCCAAAACATGTAGAACCATCCACTACAAAAAATGGTTCTTTAGCAGGTGATGGTTCTTCTTGGAACCATAGAGCCCTTTCAAGAACCAGTTGTTAGGAACTACAATCCCGCCCTCAGCCCTGCTTTTGGGGACAAGCAGTCCAAATGCCCACAGGGAACTGGTCTGAATCCGACCTGCGGCCATTTCCCGATCCCACCCCGTCTCTCGCTCTCCCACTCTCACTTCCTGTCACTCTTCAAGTCTTCCAATAAAGGTGAAATGTCCAAAACACACACATAATAAATGGTCGACAGAATATCACAGGATACAGCATTCTCTACACTTTTGTACAATAACATTGTTATCACATACACATACATGGAAAAAGTACAACCAGTGCTTAATTAGAGTGCCCCCCCACCCTCTTCACTGAGCAAACTGTTGATCATAAAAACAACCAGATGCAATCTACGTGAATATGACACTCCAATGATATATGGCCATTTACTCCTGCGTTCCACTGGTTTGCTTTCATTTCTCTTTCCACGTGAACAGGTTTGCTGTGGTTTCTTCGGAAACACAAGCTTGTGACATCAGCTGACAGCCTCTCCAGATAAAAGCCTTCAGCTCCTTTCACAGCTTACCGGTAGGATCCACTTTCATCAGCATGTCTTTTCATGTCTTATCCTCTATTTCATCACACTCCCTATCTTCCTCCCTCTCTCACAATATGACAATTGTTGTTAATCACCTTCCTCAGTAGTGACCTGATCCACCCTGAACAGGTCTGGAAATAACAAACAGCAAACAGTGGCTATTAACACACACACACACACACAAAGAGCCTCGCTACATCGCTGTCACACTAGTCATAGCTCACTCACTACCTTATAATAAACCTGATTTCTTTTTCTCCTCTCTCTCTGAAACCATATGGTCCACACAACACTACGTTATCTTGCATTCTGTTGTCATGAGTCATTTGTGAGATCCGCCCCATCGTTGACAATATAAATGAAATATTCAGGACAGATTTCATGTCCCTTAATGTGATCACAGGGCAGCTCTGTCGTCTTGGAAGGGAAGGACATGTCTGTCAGGAGCCCAGGCCTCCCTCAAGATGGCTGCAGACTCTGGAGAACACCAGGCCCAGATCAGGGCTAGAACAGAGCTAGAACCAGGACCAGAACCTCACCAGACCAGGGCCTCATCTGTTTCGAGCAGCTGCTCTCTCGGCCTCCTTGAACTCAAGTGGCGGTGATGTAAGTTGACGGGCCTCTGCTGTGGATGATTATGGGTTAAAGAGCCTTTAATCTCCAGCGTGTAATTGAGTTCAGAGCAGCCCCGATGCCTTTCATCCTGACCTTCAGCCATTTCTGCATCTCTGCAGATACCGATCTGCTCCCTGCAGCCAGCATGTGGCCAGTTGCTCAACCAGAGGTGCGTTCAAATCTGCTGAACAAAGGTGAACGCTCATGTCAAACATGTTTTTTATTTAAACAATTTTGTGTAAACAGCTCATTTCAATGGTACCCATCGTCCAACGGCCCTATATGTTGACAGACAAATCCCTTCGCAGACTGTTTGCAAGCGTTAGTGGCGAATTCAAGACAAACAAAATGCTGTTTTGCAAACATTCACAAAAGTTCACCTGTGTTATTGAATTTGAATGCACCTCTGGTTTCCTAAAGATATCTACCCACTGCAGAGTTCTCGCTGTGCCCAAACCCACACCTCCACACACAGACAAATTCACTCTGGCTAGTAGGACAATGTAAGCCTTGACATAAAATAACTGCAGTTTTAAAGGCACACTATGCAGGTTTTTTAGCTTAATATGCAAGTTTTTTAGCTTAATGTACCTTCATTTACCAGCTTCAGAGTAATGGTTACATGACTTTTTTCGGGTTGAATGGTGGCCGTCTCACTTCCCCCTAGCGCCTGTGAGCGGAAAAACCACCCTTGCAACTGTGGGCCGGCGGGCCGACGGCCTCAGTGTCAGGAAGTATAATGAGTGTAACGAATGCATTCAAATACACATGCACGCCAGACACCGGCTAGAAAAAGGTAGTGATGGAGTTTCTCAGACATTCGTCATGACAGAGCCAGCGAAAAATAAGCAAAAAAAAAAAAAAAACAGTAAGGAAATTGCCAATACTGCATAGTTTACCTTTAACAAGTGTCAATTCGCCTTATTCACCCGGTGGCCAGAACGAGGCTAAAGGTACACTTGCCATTACACCTCAGTCCAGCAGATGGTAATGCACTCCGTTTGCAAACTGCCAAAAAAAACTCACTGAAGAAGAACAGGCCAGTGAACCCTTCTTTTTTGGTAAGCTCTTTTTTTTTGGCAGTTTGCAAACGGAGTGCATTACCACCACCATCTGCTGGACTGTGGTGTAAGGGGAATAGCCAACATCTCAGGACTTTTTTGAAAACAGTCTACTCCATAGGATTATAATGTAAAACGGACGTAGAACACTAGTCTGAACACACCCTTGATGTGCAGTTATTTCTTGTAAGGGATATCATATTGCATATCATATATTGTGATATTTTTTCTTTATTGTAAGAATTCATTATATCGCAATAATGTCAATATAGTCAATAATGTCAATGACGTTTTTTGCATAGCTTATTTTGGTCATTATTCTTTATTGTAAGAATTCATTACATTGCAATAATGTGAAAATAGTTGTACATTTTTTTGCATAGTCGTTTTGCATAGTATTTGCACACCAAAAGGTGCCCCATTTTGTAGAGCAGTGATGTGCGTGGATTTGCGTGTGTAACTGTGAGTGCAACTATTAAGATGTTTGACAGTATAATTTGTGAACTTTGCAATATGTACGTTATTTCATAAGATTTATCATTGTATTTAAGGGTAATTGCCTGCAAAGTGTCTCCGCTTGTGCTTGGATCATATTTTATCGTGTATCACCATTTCTCCTTGCTGTATCGAGATCAGTGTTTTTAGCCAAATTGTCCAGCCCTGTCTAGCCACTTTAAGACTCCACTACACTCAATCAGACATGCAAATGTGTTGGTTAACTTACTTAGCCTATAGCTGGCTACCTCTGGTACTGTTAGTGTAGGACTGTTAACTGAGTAAGCCTAGCAGCTGGCTTCTCCTTCCCTATGCCATAGTGAGTTTATCATCCGACTAAACCATTTCAGACCCTCCGGGTGACCTTATGGCTGACAGAGGCCAGCAGAGGAGCTTCGCCCTCCTCCTGCGGTTGGAACTCCACCATCTTGGTGACGTAGCCGCCCAGCACCACCTCCCTGAGGTTCAGGTATTTGAGAGATTCCTGAACTTATGTGCCGGTGACCTCGTAGGCCACACCCCACGTGCAGGCCTGCAGGGAAAAGAGGGTGGAATAGTCAGCATCTGGTGATTCTTGTTTTCAAAGGGTGTAAAAACGAGTGATGTTTATCTACTACATGACCCAGATACGGCAGCAGACCCAGTCTGCTTTCATTAAGACACACAAATTGCCCAAGGTGCAACTTCTAGCAACCAAGTTGAAATCCATCCACTAGGCCTGTAGATGACATTTCTGCAATAAAACTTTAAGGTACTCAACATTTCTGGATTAACTATTGGGCCTATGGGAGATGCAACTAGACTCTAGGGCCTCATTTTCATATTTAAACATTAAAATAGAAAAAAACATGCAATGCATTTTTTTCTCATCTTAACATAAGTAATCAACTGAGAAAGTTTCATGGTGATAGCTATAATTTAAAATGTTTACCCTATTCACACTTCAATGATCTTATTATGCTAATTATGCTAATTGCCCAAGGTGCAACTTTTAGCAACCAAGTGGAAATCCATCCACTAGGCCTATAGATGACATTTCTGCAATAAAACTTTAGGGTACTCAACATTTCTGGGTTCACTATTGGGTCTATGGGAGATGCAACTAGTATAGAGAGTTTCATCGGACTAAACCATTTCAGACCCTCCTGGTGATCTTATGGCTGACATGTGGATATGGCAGAGGGCAGAGAACAGATTCAGTGAATGGATAATTCTGGGTTATCCATACACTGAAATGTACTGTAAGACACACACACACACACATTCATATACACACACATGCACACGCAAGCACGTGCGCACACACACACACTGCCATATCCACACACTAAAATGAACTCTCAGACACACACACAGCTGTGCAATGGCTCTCCAAATATCGATAGTATCGATACCAACGTATTGGTATCGCATCGATACTTTAATTTCAGTTTATCTCGTCTATGTTCACAATCCGTTGCTCCTGTTTCAGCAAGGACTAGCCTACAGTCGCGCAAACTAGCCTACAGTCGCGCAAACACCGCTCCTTTCACATCTTGCATGGACACTTTGCAGTGTTTCATGTTGCAATGTTTGTAAATCATTAACAGTGGAAATCACAAAATCATTCAGTGATCATGTACCAGTACCTGTAGGCAGCCGTGGCCTACTGGTTAGCGCTTCGGACTTGTAGCCGGAGGGTTGCAGGTTCGAACCCCGACCAGTAGGCATGGCTGAAGTGCCCTTAAGCAAGGCACCTAACCCTCTCCCCGAGCGCCGCTGTTGTAGCAGGCAGCTCACTGCGCCGGGATTAGTGTGTGCTTCACCTGTGAACACCTGTGTGTTCACTGTGTGCTGAGTGTGTTTCACTAATTAATGGATTGGGATAAATGCAGAGACCAAATTTCCCTCACGGGATCAAAAGAGTATATATACTTATACTTATATGTCATAAATGATGAAATACTGCTCTTCCCTACATAAAAAAAATATCGGTATTGGTATCAGTATCGGCAATACTGGCCCTATATTTACAAATGTTGCAGTATTGCACACCACTAATTGGCATGCTTGGTAAGACCAGCAGTCCTAGATACACACACAGGTGAATCCATTTCAGCACGCTGAAGGAGTCTAGCTCTAAAACACCAGCAGCAAAATCCTTGGAGGGGGAGACAGGGTGGGGGTGTCATTTAATACCTACAGCTATAAAGTTAATTTAAGGTTTCTTTAAAGTTAATTAAAGGTCTCTCAGCCTTGCGTTCTTGCTCGCTCATGCTATAGCTAGGTAGGCTATGCTGCAGCACAACAAAATAGTTCCACAATCTTGGGTCCATTTCCTGGAAAGGGGGAGAGGAAGGAACCATATTTGATAAAGAGACTTCCAGCTGAGAGCCAGGTAAACAGCACTCTGGAAGCCACCAAAATATCATCACACACACACTCAAATGTGTGTAATAAATAAATATCATAATGGGGAAGCCTTATCTGGACACCCCTGCTCCAGGTGACCCCACACCCCCAGTTCTCTCCTTCTCTCAGGAGACAGATTCTGGGGCAGATAAAGATGGCCCTGACAAACTGAAACTGTAAACACTTATGTGCGCGAACAGCGCTGAGAATATCAAAAGGCCCTCGAAATTTCCTGCCATTTTACTAGAGTGCCTTTTCCCTCAAAGAACAGGAAGCAAAGCCCAATGTTTCCCACCAGCCTGCGGAGGCCTGGAGCTCAACGCTTTTCCTCGCCGGTCCTCCTGCGCTGCAGACAATGACCGAGGAAAAAAAGGAAAAAAACTCACAAAACACACACAGCCACACACACACACACATACACAACCTTTGTGTGGGAGCCTCTCTGCCTCCTGATTACTGCTTTAAAAGAACACAGATGACCACTGTGGGCCTCAAACTAGTAAATTCACCAATGTAGTGTGTGTGTGTGTGTGTTTGTGTGTACATAAAGTTGGGCCTAAAACTAATAAACTCACAGGGTCACCCATGTAGTCTAAACACACACATGTACAGGTTTAAGGAGGCTAGTATGACTGTGCATATGTGTGTGTGTGCATGTGTGAGTGTGTGTGTATTTTTTCATGTACATAAACTTGGCCCCATAAAAGAAAAGCCACAGTGCAAACACACACACATCTCAAGGGGCAAGTGTGAGCATGCTTGTGTGTGTGTTGTATGGGGGATACATGTACGTGCTCTTGACCCCATATCAGGAAACCCAGGGGCTCATCCTTCTATCTATATACGCAGTTGTTGATGTTGAGATCTGAAGTGGACAGGCGTGACTCCAGACCCTACTTCCATGATGTCCACGTGCACGTGTGCTTATGCATGTGCTATTGTATACGTGCGCAAGCATGTGTGCACATATATGTAGGTGTGGTATTCAGGCAGTGTGTGTGCGTGTGTGTGTGCACATCCACTTGGCCCCATATGGGGAAACTCACTGGCTCACCCATGTGGTGTAAACACATGCATGTAAGCATGGATCTGAAAAGGCATAGTGTGTGTGTGTGTATGTGTGTATACATAGAGTGCAGGAGGAAATACAGGGGGGTCATTTGTACAGTATAAACACTTATACATGTGTTGAGATATAAAGACGACAGCCATAAACCCAGACTCTAACTAATATTAGCATATTGTCTGTGTATGTGAGTTTATGAAGTCTGTGTGGATATGTGTGTTTATGCATGTGCTATTGTATGTGTGTGAGATGTGTGTATGTGCATGTAGATTTCAATTCTATTTATGCATTTGCAAGTGTGTGTGTGTGTGTGTGTGTGCGGGTGTGTTTGGTTTACATACGGTCCACTTAGTGGCCCCTACTTAGAAACTCACGAGCTCACCCATGTGGCTGTTCCTGTTATCAAATTGCTGAGTGAGATGAGATAAGAAACCCCAGTCTGGGGATCAGTTATGTCTGTCCACATAAACGATCCCAAATTCAGATATAAGGAAGGAATTCAACATCAAACAAATGAGGTTTATGCCAAATGTCTGAAGGCTACAACGGGAAACAGGTCTAATCACATCCGCTTGTCAAGCTATAACATTGATTCTGACACATAGGTGGTAAAAATAACGATAAAAAAGTTTAATTAGGTTTAAAGGCTATACTTAAAACAGTGTTATCTAATTATCTTCATATGCTTTTGTACAAAACAATAACCTAGAGACGATAAAACGGAATTTAAAAAGCAGGTTAACAGTATTACCAATTTCATCAATGTTATCGTTAGACAAGCGTATTCGATTAGACCAGTTTTCCGGTGCAGCCATCTAATGTTCGGCATAAACCTCATTCAGCATCAAACAAATGAAGTTATCAGAGTGGGTCTGATATTGTGAAATGAAGACAGTCAGTTTAAAGAGGCTAAATGAGGAAACTCCGATCCCACCGGTAGAGACGCCGCCCATCAGTGGGTCCGAAATAGAGACAAAGCTGTTGGGATATCTTAGGTGGTCCTCTTAACCCTCAAATGTCCTGCAGACCGAAGCATTATAAACACACACACACACACACTCACACACACCTCCATAACAGCCCCTACTGTGCTGTTGAGAGGGCTAAAGGGTGAAAGCGGACTGGTTATCAGCCCCCAATAGCCTGCTCTCCCCTTTGTGATACACACACACACACACACAGTGAGAGAAAGTCCACTCCACTGGCAGAGGCTGTGGATCTGTCCGAACACTGATAAGAGCTTTCAAAGAGGAGGCCCAGAGCCGGCTGCAATCTCCTCCTCACACGCAGGTCACACACACAGCTTTGGATGAAACACACACACACACACACACACACACAGCTTTGGATGAAACATGAAACACACACACACAAACACAGCTTTGGATGAAACACTACCAGTGAACACAATACTGATTTATGCTATACAGGAGCTGCACCTATGCGCGTACACACACACACACACACACACACACACACACACACACACACACACACACACACACACACAGCTTTAGGATGAAACACAACCAGTGAACACACAACACTGATTTATACTACACAGGAGCTGCAGCTATGTGCACACGCACACACGCACACACACACACACACAGCTTTAGGATAAAACACAACACTAGTGCACACACAAGTGCACACACACGTAACCTGCGTTGGGTTGATTGTGCGCTTCAGCCATGCACTCACTCCGGACACAAACCTGCAAACTGCAGCACCATGGATTGAGAGTCGCATGCTAGCAATTGAGCTAACCACAGGGTGCTATGTACAAACTGCACAGCTGCTCACTCGAGCTAGATACACATATCAGTCTGCCCTGAAATGTCCCAAGGAAAATTATCAAGGATTGTGTGTGTGTGTGTGTGTGTGTGTACGTCATGTGTATGTGTAAGTCTTGACCACTCTTCCTTTCTTCTTCCCCTAAATGACATGTCTGCTCATGCATCACAGAAACAATGGGGTAAAACATGTAAGCAGGCCAGACACACACACACACACACACACACAGTAGCCAGACACACACACACACACACAGTATCTAATACAGTGTATTTGTACAGTTGGGCAGCACATTTCAGTCACCTCACCATTGTGTGCAGTGTGTTTTTGCCAAGCTATGTGTACGGGATGAGGTTGGGGACTGGGTGGTGAATCCTTGTCAAATCTGTAACTGCCAAACTCCTGCCTTTTCCTGACCCGAAAAAGCCAGAGGTTTCGCTGATAATTCACTTTCCAGTCTGACCGCATCCAAGAGCAACATGTCCGTCTAAAGTCAACCCTTTGATTCCCGGCAAACCACTTCCTGAAGTCATTTATGAAATCCTTTCGATGGCCGGGTAAAGTATCCTGCAGCTGTGTTTGTTTCGGGTGATTTTCCCTTGAAAACAGATTAATCATTTCAGGACAATCTAGGCGTCCAATCTAAGTTTTTTACGTTTTGAGTTTCCTTATAATCTGTTTATCTTTACACTAAAATCACGCCTCCATAGCTCGAAGGGGCAACCAACATTATGACAACATCAAACGGCTGCATGAGTCAGCAGGCAGCAGGCAATTAAATCTCCCTCAGATGCCCTTTTCACAAGCGCCACTCTCCGCTATCTACAGAACGTCAACACAGAAGACCGTGACTCGAGGAGCGGGAGGAAAGATATTAATCCCTATTAGAGTGGAGACTGGACATGATGATAAGGGCAAAGTGGAACTTGCTAAAAGACTCATTAGGACTAGTAGACATGGCAAACACTAAAAACGAGGACTTTAAAAGCCATCATCACGCAGACAACATTGATTAGAAGGGGTCTCCATGGAAACGTGGCAACTGGTGGGTGCTTCGGCATGGACATAAAGGAAGCCACCGACACCAAACTCCAGAGGCCGACTTTGTTCTTGTTTGCGGCAGATTAACAATATTTTCCCTGTTCCCTGTTGAATACTTTAGCTAAGAAATCCGAGCTCCAGTTCAGCTGCTTTAGCACTGTCCCAACTTGCTCCAGCATGCTGACCCTGCAATTAAACATAGCATGAAAGAGAGAGAGAGATAGAGAGAAAAAGAGAGTCTTGAATTTCAACATGCCCGCACTGAAAGTATCACCCACCCCACCTGAACGCTTGGCTTTGATGGAGTGAGATGAAAAAGAGAGAGAAACAGAGTGAGAATGAGAGACGCAGGTTGAGGTGCAGAGTTTCATGCTATGGGTGGTTAGAGCTTGGGGACGCGGGTCACAAGGCTAAAGGCAACAGCGGCTTTACCACGACCTGAGAGGGTGGCCCCCATAATGTGTTTCATTGATATGTATTGTTTTGTAGGCCAACTATTTAAAAAACACTCTGGTTTACTACTTGTAAAGCACTTAGGATGAAGGATACTAACTTCCCCTAAAGATCGGGGCCGTATTCACAAAGCCTTTTATCTTACCACTAGGAGTACTCCTAAATCGCACTAAAAGATTTCAGCTAGGAGTTTTCTCTTAAAAGTTATTCACAAAGCCTTTCAGACCTACTCTTAGTAAGAAAAAATGACAACTCCTAAACTAAGAGTGAGTCTTCGTTGCTATGGATGACGTCATTACTCATGCACGAGCTTGCCTGAAGTGACCACCTTGATTGGCTGATGATTGTAACGCGGGAATTATTCCAAACACCTCCCTTACGATGATGAGTGACAGGTGACAGGTCTGAGAATGCATGCGCTACACAAGTAGTGCGAAGGACGGAAGATGATGAATAACTGAATAAAAAGGCCTAGCCTAAATGAATAAAGAGTAAGGCAAAACAAATAGCCTAGTAGCCTAATGAAACATAGGCCTACGGATTGATGCAGTAGGCTAGGCTATCTTTGCAACATTATTAAATTAATCTGTCACCATATGCCTACGTTTGCAAAGAGGAGAACATTTTAATTTGATTCACAATCAAATGTTACATTTAATTTACATGTTGACAATGAGTAGTTGTGGTTGTTGTTGGTGGCGTTATAGCATCCCTTTTATGCCTACAATGCAAAATTGTTCCCTCGCTCCTGTTGCCGCATACCCATTAGAGTGTGGCTACCCGACCCGAGCCCGACGGGTCGGGTATGCATTGGAAGCTTTACATTTACATTACATTACATTACATTTCATTTGGCTGACGCTTTTTAACCAAAGCGACTAACAACATGGTAAACAGTAAGTTTTAGAACACTTCTCACAATTTTAGGACAGTTTAAAAAAAACATTAGAGTACAGTAAGAATAAGTGCGTCGGTGAGTGCTGTTTTTAGCAGTTACTTGTCAGTTTAAAACGGCTGGTGAGTGCTAGGATCAGTAAGACTTGTTGTAAGTGTTGCTATGAGAGTAGATGTTCTCTAAAGAGCTGGGTCTTCAGGAGTTTTTTGAAAGTGGAAAAGGATGTCCCTGCCCTTGTAGGAACTGGCAGTGTGTTCCACCAACGAGGAACAACAGATGAGAAAAGTTTGGATTGGCTTGAGCGCATACGGTGGTAGAGCTAGGCGTCGTTCGATCAGAGGAGCGCAGCCGGTCTGGAGGTAGTGTAAGTCTGTATGAGGGCATTCAAGTAGGTGGGAGCAGAACCGGAGACTACTTTGTAGGCAAGCGTTAGAGACTTGAATTTGATGCGGGCCGCCATAGGTAGCCAGTGTAGCTGGATGAGCAGCGGGGTCACATTTTACATTTAAATTCCTTATTATGTTGGGTAACCAACAGGTCTGCTTTACATGATGCAAACGTTTGTTTTTTGAGAATAAAGTAAAATGTAAAAAAGACCAAATAGCTTTCTTCCTGTGTGCAAGATTTGTTTATCGTGACAACGCATTTCAGGCATGCCGCCTGAAATGCACACGCGTTGTCACGTCTCACGACTACATAAACAAAGGTTATGCACATCGCACAGTCTTGGGTGACGTGAAAAAATAAGTTGTTAGCCTATCAGGAGATTTTAAGATTATTTGCGTTGCATACTATGGTAAAGACATAGGCTACCGGTAGGCTATAAGGTCGTCTCGTTCAACTGGATGAGGATTTCCTCGAGTTGCCCCAATTAACGTCGATGCTGCATATGTATCAGTGACAGAGGCACTGTAGTTTCAACGACTGTTGCAGTTCATTTTTAAGACTTTTCGTCAATGGTAAGACAAGAATTCTATTTAGGCTATGCTTGCTTGGGCCTCTTGTGTTAATGTGCGCTG
This sequence comes from Alosa alosa, assembly GCF_017589495.1. Lineage (NCBI taxonomy): Eukaryota > Metazoa > Chordata > Actinopteri > Clupeiformes > Clupeidae > Alosa > Alosa alosa. The sequence goes on along the minus strand of NC_063207.1, from coordinate 6,061,912 downwards.
TGTGTGACCTGCGTGCGTGCACACTCATCTGATTCTGTAGACAATTTGTTGTGTGTTCCGTTTAATGGGCTAAAAAGACAGGCTATCCACAAACGTGAACGTTTAATCACTAGCATGGGAATAACTGAGGCATCATCTGCGTCGGGCTCGGGTCAGGTTCGGACATAAAAATGAAAATGCCTGTCGGGTTCGGGTCGGGTTCGGACGCAACTCTGTCAGACGCGGGCCGGGTTCGGACAGAAATTTGCGGCCCGATCCGCACTCTAAGGGCTTCTACATACTCGACGCACCCGACCGGTAGCGCGACACCGTGACGTCAAAATGACGTAGATCTTGCTGGCACGCCAGGATTTTAGCCAGGTAGCGCGAGGTAGCGTACCACTCATTTTTTTTCAGACGAGCGCGACAAAGCGGAAACAGGAAGATGGACTAGTTCGAGGGCAAGCGAGAGTTGCAGTGTGTTGTTACAGTCGTGAATTTGTAATAGTTTGCTGGATAAGTTAAAGGAACCGTATGTAAGAAATGTAATTCAATTAATCATAAAATGGCCCTGATTTGTCACTAGACATTAGGAAATCATGCTAATTTCAAATACTTATATCACTGACAACAGTAGTCCGGCCAGGATATCGTCATTTAAAAAAGTGAAGTTGCAGCCCTCAACTGATGTTGATGTTTACATATTTGTGTTTTAGCCTGATCCGATTTTCAAACAAAGGATATCGATTAAGGCCTGAACAAAATCTCTTTCCACTTCAGGAAATTACACAAACTCAGCCAGCTGCTAGCTAGCTAGCCAGCTAACTAAACTGTTTCAATTATTAAAATTTCCCTCGGGATGACTAAAGTATCTATCTATATATCTACCTGTGCGCACACCTTGGAAACTAGATGATAATGATGGTGGTAGTTGTGAATAGTAGCAACCAAAGTCTGAAGTACCATCACAGAGGCTAGCTAATAGCAGAGCCCGTTTACATTCTTTGCTACTTGTGTTTCTTAATGCAGCTTCTTCTGCTGTGTAACGTAGTTAGCGTTAATCTTTTTTCACAACAGCGACACCTCTGTTCAGGAGAATATTGCAACTAGTGTCGCGGACCACGACGCGCAGTATAAATGGTTACGGCGCTTCTGTGACGCCACATTGTCGCTACCGGTCGGGTGCGTTGAGTATGTGGAACGTTTAACGGTACCGATTCATTTGCACGACACTTCATTTTGTCGCGGTCGCGATTCCACTCTAGTCCTATGGGTGACGTCAAAGCGACTTTAACGCCCGCCAAAGCATTCGGGAAGGCAGCTGCATTTGAAAATATGTTATGCGTCAAAAAGCTGGGCGAAGCCCATCTTTATACAAATGAATCCGTTGAAGCGAGGCTTACTCTCCAATGAAAGGGCGAGGTTGTAGGTCCTTTGTTCTACCACAACGGTGCCTGTGAAACTTTAGTTCCGCTTACAAGACAAATAATGTTTTAACGATCTCTTCCACGACCACCTAGTAGTCCATAAAACAAACGAAAGTAGGATTTGGATGAATATATTGACTGTTGGTGTTTCTGGTGAGGATTTGAGATTGCATTGAGTAGTTGAAATAAAACAAGATATCCAAATGGCTTGCATAGTTTGTTTAGGCTATTAATGTGTTGTATACTGTTAAGTACATGCCTAAAATTGTGGTCCATTTGTGGAAAAACACTTAAGATACGTTAAAACGAACTGAGTATGAGCTGGTAACTGACATTTTAAACAAAACGCCCACACACGACTGAACGTGGGGAGGCAGCACGAACATCTATTGACACGACAAAATGAAGTGTCGTGCAAGTGAATCGGTACCGTAATACCCATTTCAAAACATCGCAACGTGAAATGCCACAAAAAGCTGTTTGTGAATAGGTCTTAGTGAGTTAGGAGTCCTCTCGACTTCTTTTAAGCTGTCCCAGACTTAGGTGCTACTTTTAGGTCTAAAATGCTTCGTGAATTACTTTTAGTGAAAAAAATTAGGAGTCCTAAAGTTAGGAGTGACACGCCCATTATTTTTAGGAGTTGCTCCTAAATTTGCCACTTAGGAGCTACTTTTAGCCTTAAAATTCTTTAATGCCCCTGAGCATTGAGCAAAGATTTAAATTGATTCTTTTAGCAGACCCTTTTATCCAAAGCGACAAACATCTGTCAATTATATTACAAGGGCCATTGTCCCTGACGCAATATGGGGTTAAGTGCCTTGATCAAGGGCACAACAGTGGACACTGGGAATTGAACCCACAACTTTTCAGGCTACTGCATGCCAGCTCAGCTTCTTAACTACTACACTAGCACAGGCTACTGCATGCTAGCTCTAGCCTGGAGATTCCAGACCCAAATCTGTCTGGCCACGAATAATGTAATGGTCCAACTCAAGGGGCGGCACCAAGCATGCATTTGAAAATGTCACTGCACGCAATTAGATAACACTATACGACCAATATTAACCGACTGATTCCGGACTTTGACGCAATTGGATAACACTACGACTGTCATCTGTTTAGCTCGACTCTGGTCCGCCTATATCAGATACACAGATATGATTGGTTCCCCGCGATGCAAGGGGCAAAAGTTCCGTGCATCATTACTCGTTGCCAGTCACTCGCTGAGCAAATGCTTCCCTTTTTGAACTCTGGATTCCCAGGGTATGCTAGCTCAGCTTCTTAACCATTACCCTACCACCGTCCAGATGGATGTTAACTTGACCCAGACAGTAGAGAACAGCCAGCATTGCATAACTGGCCACACTTCACAACAAGAGTACTATTCAGTGAAAATCAGCTTAGGTTGAGTTATTAGTACTGACATGAGCTCAGTTATTATTTTATTACATGTTTTCATTTAAGTAGCCTCAGACAACCTCAAGTTTTAAACTAAGGTAACAAGATTGTGTCCTCTTTTTGGAGGACACAAGAGAAAACACTCTTTGTGAACGACAGAACAGAACAACGCAATGCAAATTCGCTGTAAACACATTTGACACTCTAGAAGAACAAAATCCTGGACGATTTTTAGGTCTCAAAAAGAGGACATGTCCGGGAAAAAGAGGACATCTGGTCACCCTATTTAAATCTTTCAACTGTTCACAAGATCTTCTGTGAGGAAGAGAGTATGCATTTTTAATTCACATTAGCACAGCTCTCTCTCACACACACACACACACACACACACACACACACACACACACGAGTCTCACATTGCCTTCAGCCAAATATCCATGAACATGTTTGATGGACCCTCAAGTTAATGTAATCCTGTACCATGTCTGAGCGGGAGGAATTTAAAAAGAGAAACACAGGCACTTCAACAGAGCTTATGGACCGTGTTATCACAGCAGTTGTGTTTGAAGGCCAAGTGATGAAGCAATGCCTCATTTCACTTAAACTTGAAGAGTTTGGTTCCAAAACGCTGTACGCTCCGTTTTTCAAAAAAATAGAAAGTCAGGCTATTTAATTGTGTATTTCAGTAGAGATAAATCAAATAACAATACCCAAGTACAGTTTTACTGAAATTACTTGGAAAACAAAATGTAAAAAAAAATCATTAAAATAGTGGATATAGTGTTTTGGAACCGAACTGTTCACTTGTAGTTCCTTGGTATTCCTTTCAATGGAGAGGTGTGATGGAGGTGGTGTGGTGTGGTGTGGGGCAGGAGATGAGGAGCGGGTGTTTGTGTGTGTGTGTGTGTGTGGGGGTGGCTCTACGCTCAGGAGTGAGTCAGTCGTTTCCCTCACCCACACACGTGTGAGTCAGGACACTGGGAGAGGAGCCAGCATCCTGCGTGCGGTGATAGCAGGGGGACCGCACCATTTCATCACCCCTCTTTCCACTTCAGGAACAATAGCACCGCACAAGGTCACTGTGAGTTTGCAACCCCTGGACCCAGTCGCCGCAGGGTCTCCCATTATCCTCCCCGTATGGTAGCTGTGAAGGCCCAAACTCGGAGACGTGGCTACAGCACACCGTTGTTCATGTGGGTTAGTGGTGCTTCATTGATATCATAGCACAGAGCGAGCTGTGAAGTCCATCTATCATGAATGCAGACTGGAGTGTGTGTGTCTGAGTGTGTACCCCAAAACCATCATCAGGTTCACTGCCTGGGGAGTGGCAACGGACTATATGCCATGGAAGGCTTTTCAGCCAGCACATATATTTCCTGTGGGGCGTCAATAACAGCATCTTCTGTTAGATTCTGCTCCTTTTGTGTTCACTCTTGACACAAAATATTTTGTGTATGCTCAACAGTGCGACTGTTTATTCAACTTTGACACACACATAACTCCTCCAGCCCAACCGGGTTCGGCTAAGCTAGGGCAGTGGGAACCAAGTGATTCTCTCTACTACAAGCAAAGTCCTTTAAGGCAAGGCCCTCCGCTCGGCGGCCATATTGAAACGCTTTTTGGGCACTTATCGGGCATCTATTTCGAGCAGAACTGCGCGTGTGCAAGTTCACAACACCCAGCCTCGCTCCAGCGGCGAGATCACGTCACATAATTGGTACAGTGTATTCACATGTCGACTTTTGGCCTCAGAAGGAGTGGGATATTAACCTGACCCTAGCCAGATGAATTTCGTTTCGCTATAGCTCCGCCTAGCTTCACTCACATCCATCTGGGACCTCTTCCATTGAGAGTGATTTCAGCACCAGATTGTATGGTAGAGCCAATCAGGACGCAGGGCGGGAGTTTCATAGATGTGACATAGCGTAGAAGCGACTGTGACACTGTTATTAGCGTCATGGGTTGGCTTCGATGTGAGTGGTTGATGTAGCACGTCAATAGATGACGGAGAAGTGGCTTATTCAATCATATGCAAGCATTTTTTGATTAGGCCCAGCCTTCTGAAGCAACACTTCAATAGATCGGTTCCAGATGGATGAGTGGAGCTAGGCGGAGCGAAATTCATCTGGCTAGGGTCAGGTTAGTGGGATATTATGTGTAGACAACTACCATATTGGCGTCACAAACTAATCCCATGCCTTTCTATGGAGGATTTTTTGAGCGTTGTGTCTCCTCATTAGAAAGTCTCTGCTACAAGTCAGTTTACCATCAAAATGACTTTGAAGCTGTTATACCTATGTTTCACCTTCTTTAACACAGTCATTTACATGGCATTGTATGGTCTAGGTTCTGTGTACACCCAGATACCTGCAGATTTAGATCTGTGCATGAAACCGTAAACTTGGGAATGCAACTCATAAAGTTTGTAATATGAATGTGTTAATCAGCCAGACATTCCTCCAGCCAAGTCAAACCTGAAGGATATTCGTGTTTTGTTTTTCAGTAGAGAAATACTGAAATGACTGAACATTTTAGGGAATTGAAATGAAACAGAATGTTTTTAGGGGGTCCTAAAGGGAGGCTTTTATGAGTGTCCAAAGCAGCATCCGCTTCAGCAGTGTGTGTGTCTCTCTCCCGCACAACAACAGAGCAGAAGAGGATTTACCCTGGAGTGTCCAATCCCATCGGCCCCCCTGGGTGAACACGGCCACAAGCAGGTCATCATCCACAGCCACGCCACGGGAGGTCGCTCGCTCAGGAAACTGTAACCTATCTCATTTGTTCAGGATGCACCACCAAAATCCTGTTATAACATAACCTCGGCAAAAACTTTCCAGATTGTTTCAAAAGGAAGCACTGCACACTTTGTGGTAATGTTTCACCAGATATGCTCAAATGTAAGACCTTTAGTGTGACTCTGAGTGAGTGTGTGTGTGTGTAACTGTGTGGGTGTATACATGTGTGTGTAGAGGAGGCGGGGATAATTTGGATGTTGTGGTACACAACTCTTTAGGTCACTTTTATGCGCCTCTGATTTGATTCTACTCAAGCAGTTTTTATCTCCAGCTTAGGGCAACATAATCTTTTAATACCTTGTTAGCAGATTTTCTATTGTGCTGAGGTTTTGTTTTAAGGTTGTGAAGTAGAGTGCTGCACCACGACGACAGATATAGTTAGTAGAGCCAAACCCAGACCCCCAAAGCTGATCAAACGCGCGTGTTTAAAGGCCGATTCGCCTAGATCATGCAGTGTGAAAAGGGCCGGCAGAGGAAATCCATTAGCCCGCCATTGCTGCAGAGATTACACCACGAAAAACATGCCGGGCTTTGACTTCATGTCTGGGCTACCTGACAACGCCTGCCTACCCTTCTAGCGAGAAAGGGCGCAATCATTAACGACAATAAAACATACACAGACACAATAGCCGGGGGCAGCCGTTACTTGGCAATGGCGTGCTCATCAAGGCTAGGCCGTGGGCTTTCAAAACACCCTTACAACTTCAACAGGGAGCTACTGCCATCCGATGGAGAGGTTAGGAAATGATGGTGCAACAATTTGCAAAGAACTCAGCTGAGAATGGTCGTAAACAACTTGCAGTCACACTGTGTCGCCTATTACATTTATTAGACATAATGAAACTGAGGCAGTGCACTTGGACTGCATACAAAGGCCACACACACTCTTTTTCTTTGATGATAAACTGACACATTTAAAACTCGAGGGAAAACATGGGGAGACGCAGTGCAATGGTTCCCACAATGGGCCTCAGCTGTTTCCTGCACACAGATGTTACCTTGAGTTTTGGAAGCGGGAGCGCTGGTGAAACGCGGGTGTCATGGTAAAGAGTGAAAAGTGGCGATAGTGATACGGGCGAGCGATGCCACAACGGCCCAGATGTTCGTTCCCGTGGCGTCCGGGAATAAGTTCACGATTAATCACTCACTTTGCAGGTGGGAGTAGGAGTGAGAGGAACGCAGTCAGTCGGCACACAGGAAACACAAACCTCCACACACAATGCCCCCAGAACTTCCTGCAGGGTCCGAAAGATAAGAAACGTCGTCTAATTTTACATTTTTCACCCAGAAATATATTTCCACTGACCTGAGAAGCATATGACAAATCCTTACTGGCCCTCCAACTTTATTCTGAATTTCTGTAGAAGAGGACACAGCCTTACGTCAACAATTCTGATCTTATCTAATAAACCCACTGGTTCTTCATGAATCTTGTGAGATATTATCTTGTTAATCTAAAGAAATTAGCAGTGACAAACTGTAAATATACAATGGTGTTACAGACATCAACTCACTAATTAGCATTACAAAGACACTCAGATTAACCCGCTCACCAGGGATCGCCATCGTAAAACAATTACCGCTGTGTATGCCATATAACATGGACTTCACAGAAAGGTGACAGTGGCCAGCGTCAACGGAGGAAATCCCATAAACACACAGCAGCTCCTGGAGCATTTGGCGCTGTGTCCAGTCCACCACCTGGCAGCTGAGCCGAGCACTGGGCGGCTGTTGACAGAAAGGCCGTGTCCGCTCTGGAGGGCTGCATTTACGAAGCACAATGGGTTGGTGGTGCCGTTAGGCCTGTAGAGCGCGTTGCAAAAGCACATTAAAATTGGAGTGCTCCTGTCTTTGGTTACAGAGCCCTCTACAGGTAGACATACTGAACTACAGCATGGACAGAATACATTATGCAGAGATGTGATATATGTTTCAGACTAGTACACCTTTAGACTTTGGGGCGTACTCACCAAAAACGGATGTAACCCATTACGCTAAAACAACTGGAGGGTTCAGATAATGCGAAAAGAGAGAAAATGGTATTACGACCTGTTAGTCACCCGAGGGGGTCCTCTGGAAAGCCAATAAGGAGAGCGCAGCATGGAACGGACTCACCAAACAATCGCTGTTGTTTTGTATGGTGGGAAAGTGGGATTAGAGGAAAGATGCAACAAGAGATAAGGAAATGCCTTGTGCGCGTTGGGCTCATTTTAAACTAATATAAATTAAAAAATAACATAATGACAGGCTTGTAAATTAATCAAGACAACCAAATAAAGGAGACGTTTACCCCGAAATTGCACTTGTCTACTCAGAGGGCACTGTTCGCACCTCTTTTGGCCTACCTACCTCTTTACATTACATTACATTTAGCAGACACTTCTTGACCAAAGTGACTTACATATGTCAGCTATATTACAAGGGATCACATTGTCCCTGGAGCAACTTGGGGTTAAGTGCCTTGCTCAAGGGCACAACGGTGGAAGCCGGGAATTGAACCGACAACTTTCAGGCTACTGCACGCTAGCCCAGCTCCTTAACCACTACACTACCACCGCCACCATCTTTAGAAAGCTAGACCCTGTAGTTTCTTAGGAAACAATCAGGGGCATGTTTCCCAAAACCATAGTTTCTAACTAAGTTAGAAACTTTGTTGGTTGCAATGCAATTTCCCATTGCCAACCAGCTAAGCTTCTAACAGGTTAGCAACTGGGAAACGCACCCCTAGCTGTGCGAAGTATTGGCATAGAGTAACAGAGGCTAGAATATAATTTTTTCTTTCTGTCGGATAACAAGAATCTCTGAACTGACCACATTTCAGCCCTCTAGGTCACTTGAAAGGCCTTTAGAAACACAACTGAGCCCTTGCACCAAGTCTTGTCCAAAAGTAGATAGAATGAAAAATGAGTAGCCTACTTTAGACCATTATTTGCCAAGTAATGCTCATGCGTTTTGTAAAATGCCCTATGGAAACTCCCCATAGGAGTTTTGGTTACCCAAAATGTATACTGACAATAAAAGCCTTACTGTGTGGCAACCTCATGGCGTAGACGCATAATGGTCTTAATAGAGAGGTAACACTATGTCAGAGGTTCTGATATAAACTGACTACACAAAATATGGAATAATTACAAAGTTCTCTATTTTTGCATTTTCTTTATTGGTTCAATGCGTGTGTATAAGATGGACTATATATCTAGGCTACACAACTAATATTGGATAAAAATACATGAATATTCAATTTCTATGGATTGCTGTAAATATTTGAATACCCAATATGCTGCATCTATTATTGCTAAGGATACACACTGCAGCTAGAAGGTAGGGAAGCACCAAAGGCAGAGGATGGGGAGGAGGGCATTTTTGATTCAACTGAAATGAGACATAGTAAGATTAATCTGACCATGTAAAGCACTTACAGATTGTACATGAAAAAGGTTGTCATGTTTGGATTCCCAAAGTGGTGTATAACATTATGCTACATAGCAATATGGTGCATACAATTGATTTATTTTAGAATGTTGGCGTAGGGGGGGAAGGGGTAGGTGTTCCAATAAAGGAACGATGTTCTTTAAAAGGATAACAGGCTACTTTCTAACTTCACTGACCTAAGTTGACAAGACCTTCTATTAATAGCACAAAACACAAGGAGAACTTTGACATCAATAAAACACAACTCCACAGATACACCTATACAGGCTACTTTACACTTCTGCAGATTTTGGTTTGGAACCTACCACACGTCCGCGCCCCCATGCCCCGTGATGATAAAAGTAGGCCTAACCAATCAAAAGCTCATAACAAAACGTAGGTAGACGAAAAACGAGAACATCCAGTTATACACAGCTTTAACAGTTTACCGACGCCATTCTGGTAAAACCAGTATTGACTTAAGCCACTCCGTCTTGTCTGTGAGGTGTCTTGCCATGGTACTACAGCCTAGGCTACATTTAACTTTATTTTTGTTTCACTAGTTCATTGGACAACTCTTTAACGTAGACAACGTTAAACCCTTTTTAAATTTGCCTCCCACGTGCTGACTTCGCCAAGGGGTGTGACCCCGGCAATTGTATCCACTTTACATCAAAGCGATCAGTGACGCAGCGAGAACCGAGGCGATTGGGCGGCAGTTTTAAATCAAACCACTGTCCGCGGCGATTGGATACACATTTGGGGTCTGAGGGAGAGGTCGTCTACTGCACTCTTGTCGGCATACTGTACGCATCCAGTAACCATCAGAAACAACTACCTGGACAGAAGAGCTCAGTTCCCGGACGTTAACCGCGTGGAGTAGGCTAACCTACCTGTCGGAATGTTACCTGAGGTGGATCGCAGTGTTGCAGAGGCAAAGACTGAGTCTGACCCGACCATCAGCTGTATGTTGGTTGGTGATGGAGCCGTAGGGAAGACCAGCATGATCATCAGCTACATTGCCAACGGTTATCCCGATGAATACCAACAGACAGCGTTCGATGTTTTTACTGGTAAGTTATCTAAAGTTGCACAGACGTGGGGTTTATTTCAAGTTGGCTGGACAAGACTGCACTGAACAAACTAGGAAAGACCGCATTGAAGCCCTGGAAAGAAGAGCTTTTTGCTATTGTTTTGTTTGAAGACTAGTCATAAGGCTCTTCCTGTAGGAGTTTACTGTTTCAATATTATAACTTACCTAGGTTTATGATTATATCACTACTTGAAATACACACATGGTGTGTGACCTTGTGCATTGTCATCATGATTTGTAAAAATTAACTGTTAACTTAACCTTATTCAGGGTCGGTTACAGTGGATGGGATACCTGTCCGAATTCAACTGATGGACACGGCAGGGCAGGTAGGATGTTGTCTTGTTTCCATATTCTTCTATAATATTGAGGAACATTCTTAGTGTCTTTCAAACTGTGACATAACACCTATCTGGAATTACTCAAAGATGTTCTATGCTTCCCCTCCCCCTTCACCTCCATGCAAATGAGGGCTATCTTGGTCTGGGTTAGACAAATGAAATCAAGAGGCAAGATGTATGAGAGATTAGATTCTTGAGATTAGATGTATGAGTTGTTAACCCCATATTTCTTCTTGCAGGAGGAGTATGACAAGTTCCGCTCCCTGTGTTACAACCACACAGATGTGTTCCTCCTGTGCTTCAGTGTGGTCAACCCTACGTCCTTCCACAACATCACCACCAAGTGGATCCCCCAGCTACGTGCCCACAATCCTACGTTACCCATCATCCTCATTGGCACCCAGGCTGACCTGCGATACGACGTCAACGTTCTCATCAACCTGAACCAGCTCCGGTTTAAGCCCGTGGAAAGCTCTCAGGCCCGTGGCCTGGCCGAGCAAATACGGGCGCAGGACTACGTGGAGTGTTCTGCTCTGACCCAGGATAACCTGAAGGAGGCCTTTGACTCTGCCATCTTCGCTGCCATAAAGCACAAGGCCTATCGGGCCAGGAAACTAGGAATTATGGGCCGCGCAAAGACCTTCTCGAGCGGGGGCTGGAAAAAGTTTTTCTGCTTCATCTAAGCCAAAAGACACAGAGGAGTTAATGCCTAGATTTAAGTCTGTGTGTGTGTGTGTGTGTGTGTGGGTGTGTGTGTGTGTGTGGTTTTGTGACCTTGATGTGTGTTTCTTTTTTGTTTTCCCATTATGCTTTATGCTTCCTATGGAAGCCACCGAGTCGGTGCAGTCTGCCTCCTATACTGTTTCCGATTGAGGCACAATTGCATTGTATGGATGCCAGATACCTCTCATGATTGAATTGGATAACTGCAACTATGAAGTTCTGAAACCTAACAGTATTGCATGCTGAATGTATTTGGAAAGTATTTTTAAATGATATCTTTTGTCAATATTATCTTGCTGTTTTATTTCCGTGTGAGTTACAGGCTAGACCCTGGGTTTAGTTGTTTCTTAAATTGAATAGATAGATAGATAGATAGATAGATAGATAGATACTTTATTGATCCCCAAGGGGAATTGGTTTGATCATAGAGAGTTTGATCATAAAGAGGCTTACATAAGTGTTTTAAAAGTGGAGGGAAACCTGGGGTGTCACCACCAAAAAAACCCAACGGGGGGTTGGGCCCTCCCCCTCCCCTCCTAAGCTACACTTTTGCAAGACAAACCCCACTCCGACTGGATGGGTTGCATAACAAAGATTCCCTCAGGTCAAGCTTCTCACCTCATCAAAACTGCCACCATCTGGGTCTTTTAAATCGACAAAGCTGCAGGTTCATTGTAAGAGTCAATGTTGGCTATCACTTACTGAAAATGAATCTGGCTTCAGACAGGGATTATTGCGGTAAATGCTTTTAAGTTCATTTTTGCCACAGTAACCCCGTTTGGTTTACCACCGGGAATAGCTCAGCACTTAAACCCAGGATCACTTATAGGATAGAGGGCTCGGGTGTAACGCAGAGAGCGCCTGCTGGTCTTCATAGATGGTTTTAAATTATTCTGCTATAGTTTCCTCTTATAGATCTCTCTATCACATGACTACCAAAACAGAGGCATGCTGAAGCTGTCATCGTCCTGTTTACATATTAGCATTTGAACAACGCTGATTAATTTAACAATGCCTAGTCCATTTTGTCAGTCACTCCATCGATCAATCTAATGATCTATCTGTGCTCAGCCCCTTAATTAACATTTCCAAGCATGATTTAATGTCATAGTAGTTTAATTCACCACAATTAACATATGGATCAAAGCAGGAGTAAGAGACGTGCGTAATGGTGACATTTCGCATTTAAAAAGATGATGGTTTTGATTGATGGCCGTACGATTTCAACTGTAAATGTGGCCAATGACTATCCTTGAAGTCGGGTAGTGCTGTCATGCAACTAGCCTAATATTAATGTAGGCTACCAATCAGAAGTAGGCCTGCCGAGCCCAATAGTGGCTCCATAATCAAATCGACTGCCGGTAGGCATATCAGCATCATGAGTCTGGGGGCATGGCTGGCAAATGCCAACTCAAACATTGACGGTGTCCGTCTGCATAGCAGGAGAGTAGATGGGTGTGTGTGTGTGTGTCCAGAGGAGTCCATTTCGTGTCAATGTAGTAGCCTAGTAGTGTATCGTGATCAATCAGCTTTTTTAGGCTATTCAGAAAAGTTTTTATAGTCACCTTTTTTTCAATTAGACTGGTCAAAAGATTGCTATGAAGTCAACCAGACATCCCAACAGAGATAGTTGATAGTCTTATTATTTTAATGTCATAACAATAAAAAATATCTTCACTAACAAAGACTTCGTTCCATCTGCATTACAATATTTACAGCTGAAGACAAAACGACCAGTTAGCGTATAATTCACCTGGTACCTGTTCCTGAAGCTGTCCAGGATTACACAAAACACACAGGTTTATTGCTGTCCATGTCACTTTTGAGGTATAGAGGCTAGGCTTGCCAATATATTCATATGATTTCACCGTTTCGTCCATCCAAAGGAATCGAAGATCATGATGATAATGATAACAGACTTTCAAGAAGAGCAGTAGGCTAGGCTACGTTTCGAAGTGCCCATGATCCGATAGCTGAGGGATGTCACCGGCAAACCAAACATTACTGATCTCTGCGCTGCGCGCCCACTGCTAAAATAACGGGGTATCTGACATTTCTGGCCTTTTTCCTATGCTACTCTACACTCGTTAGTTAGTTCCCATGGTGACTCGAACGACAAAACAGTGGGATGAAGGAAGAACACACATTTCTCCCGTTTCAGGAAAATTATTCACTGTTAGGAACAGAGTCCCTGAGGGATAAGAGCGTGTGCGCGCGCGTGTGTGTGTGTGAGAGAGAGAGACATTCTCAAACTTTTAATCCGACGCTTTTCCGCAAGAGTGGGTAGGCCTATGTAACGACAATTATAGTCAAAATAAACTATGAGCATGTGCCGAGGAGTGGACATAGATGAACAGGGAAGGATGCGTGACAGTGATGGATGAAGGGTTACCATCTCCGATTTTACTGCACTCATACAGGTCAACACAGAGTAACATTTTCCAACGTTGAGCTGACAGTATGTGTTTATTTCATTGAAAGAGTAGGCTGAAGAAGACACTGTTGTCCAATCTATATGTGGTAACTGTCTTAGAATCCCATCGCTTTTCATCAGTGGAACACAAAAGCTTTTGCATTTCAGCTTATTGCTGTGTTTATGGCAATGGTCCATACACATCACTGGAAGGGGGGTGGGGGGTCACAATCATGCGACAGGGAGGCAGGTAGTAACCAGACATGGAGGTGGTGGGGGGGTGCAAGGGAGTAAGCAGAGGAAAGGAGGGGGGCAGCCAGTTCTGTCCCTGATCCCCCCCTCCCCACTATGAGTCAAAAAAGGGCAATCAACAGTAGTTTACATCAGATGCCTGAGCTTGGTGCTCATGTCCAGAGCGGGGGTGGTCGACCGAGACCAGACCACAGGCCCAGGAGAAAAGATCCAAAGTAGGCCGAGGCGTCCGGGTCAAATGTCCGTCAACTCCACTCCACGACACAGGGACACAAACAACCTTACAAAAAAAAACAAAACAAACTTCTAGGTCAACTAAAGCAAAAGCAGAAAAATGTAGGTAATGAGTCTAAACCCGTTTCACATTTTAAAGGGAGAGTTTGAACTATGGCCCCAGTAAGATAGAAGAGAAACAGTGAGAGGGGGGGGGGCTGAGGGACAATACCTAGTAGATGTAGCACTAATCAGAGGTCACTGTTGATTTGTTGAAAATGTTCAGCACCATGGCAGAGGTTGTGTGAGTGTGTGTGTGAGAGAGAGCAGAGAGGAAGAGAGAACGAAAGTGAAAGTGTGTGTGTGTGTGAGAGAGAGAGAGAGTATGTGTCTGATCTGGCTGTGTCTTCAGTTATGGCTGTCACACTTGGTTTCCTGTGAGCATCCTAGTCCAAGCACAGTGATGAACTTAATGACGTTGACGTGTCACTTCACATTTGCGCTAGCCTAGCTGAGCTTAGCAGCCTTAGCTGGCCACAGCAAAGCCCCAGAACCACCCATCAGTACACCCTCAATCCCCAACACCACTAGCGTAGCTTTTTGCTCGGGAGCCTCCGTCCTTCAGGGCAGGGGATTAGAAAAGCAGTGTTATGTGACTCTTGTGTGTGAGCTGATGAGGTGATCCCTGGTTAGTTCGGTCAGGGATCCTCCGGCAGCCTTAGGCACCCCAACTGCAACAGTTCAGCATTGATGCAGTGACAGTGTAGCCAGACCACGCTTGCCCTGTCTGATTCTAGTCCGTTTTCATGCATAGACAAGGGATCGAGTCTGGTACGTGTGTGTTTGTTTGCTTTAGATTTTTTTTTTTTTTTTTTAAATCTGGCTTTTAATCCTTCCATGGCCACTACTCTTATGTGCAAAGACACCTACAGTAATAGTAAGCAAAGCAGATTTTTAGGTAGACAAAAAAAAAAAAAAAAAAAAAAAAAAAAAAACAGAAAAACACAAGTGCTTCAAAAGGAAAAGCGGTGAATGGACACTTGTTAAATACAAATCAGTTTGATTTCATTTATATCCTTCATTTGTCATTTGTCAAATGTCATTTTTTTTCCTCAAAAGAGGGTTAGATCCACTGTTTCTGACACTTGTGTAAGGCTGTTTGGTCCACATCAGTCCTCTACACTGGGAACATGAAAAGGGGCACCAGTAGACTCAAAAGACCAGTCAGAAAACCAGTCAGAAAAGCTTCAGAAGAAAAACAAAAAAGGAAAAACAAGAAAGTACTTCAAAAGTACGGTATTCATCCACACAGTTCACCCCCGTGAGTTCATCAAGTTGACATCTGGTGTCCGTATTAGGTGCATAGCAGGAGAGTGGATGGGTGTGTGTGTGTGTGTGTGTGTGTACGTGTCTGTGTATGTGTGTGTGTGTCCAGAGGAGTCTGATGGGGTCTGTGTGCGTTTGCCAGGGTGGATGGGAATCTGTGTGTGTGTGTGTGTGTGTATGTGTATGTGTGTGTGTGTCCAGAGGAGTCTGTTGGGGTCTGTGTGCGTTTGCCAGGGTGGATGGGAATCTGTGTGTGTGTGTGTGTGTGTGTGTGTGTGTGTGTGTGTGTGTGTGTGTGTGTGTGTGTGTCCAGGAGTCTGAGGGGGTCTGTGTGCGTTTGCGGGGGTCTCAGCAGATCTGTCCGTTCAGAGGACGAAGCGACCAAGCTCCCCGACTGAATGCCCAAACCCCCAGCTGTGTGTCCTGCAAGGGAAACAGAAGGGAGATAGTGTGATGCACCAGCGAGGACAGAACATAGAATAAGCTGACATCACAACACCTTGCAAAAACCCACACAATGCAGATGGAGTTAAATATGCTCCATGGTTCAGCAAGGCTCACTGAGGCACACTGCAATATATCGTACATGTACAATATCTTGCAATTCGATATAATCTGAAGTTTTGTTTTTTTGTTAATCAGACTGCAGAATTGATGAGAAATGACAAACTGTGATGACAGGGGTATAACGTAATGTAATTGTGTCACCCGGTAACAGTATCTGAGGTCATAGCTTAGTGCTTCCTGTGTGTGTGTAGCTTTAAATTGGATGCACATGCTTGGGAGGTAATGCGCGCACACACACACACTCTCACACAAACTCTCTCTCTCACTCACAAACACACACACACACAGTGCAGTCATCTGACTGCTGTGTGACAGTGATGCCGACTTCAGCACATCCGCCATGCATAGGGACTTTGAGTGTTGCCAACAACCCAAAGAAGACACACACACACACACACACACACACACACACACACACACACACACACACACATAGTAATTTAGCTAATACTTTTATCTAAAGCAACTTGCAAAAAAGGGAACAGTTAAGGTGCAGTGGACATGCAGCAAGAAGTACTACTACTTGCATAGAATAGAATGCCAGTTTAAGCAAAGTTAAGTCATGGGAGGAAGGAGGGACAGTCAGGATTGAGAAGAGTGTTGTGGAAAATGCTAGATTAAGCATGTCCAGTTGTATGTAGCACTAGGAGAGGTGGCACTCTCAGAAAAGTTGGGTCTTCAAAGACACACACACACACATGATTATATGGGCAACCACAATGAACACTTAAAGCCACTGTACATTATTACATTTATATTTAAGCACATATCCACTTCTAAGCAACCTCTAGAGATATAGTGTGTTGTGAAGATCTCAGAACATGACGACCCCCAGACTCCTATGATATGTGACAGAAGTGCTTAGCAATGCTAACCCTTACCTTCACTGCGCTGGCTGTAGGTCATCACAGTAGTGACCCTCCCCCAAATGTCAATGCAAAACCCGTTGGACTGGATGATGTCAACTTCTTGACCGTCTCAGCCACTCATAGTAAAAGCCCAGTAATCCAAAAACAGTCGACTCATGTATTCTCTTCCTTCCATAGGCATTTCCTCACGGAATAGGTCAACGTACAGCAGAAGTTCCTTCTGACTTCTCTCTTACATCAACTGTTTATTATTTATAATTTATTTTTAAAAAATTTAATTTAGCTGGCAAACTATCCCAGAAAAGCTATAAAATTAAATCCACATGTTCCAGTGTTCTTGTTTGCAAAAACAAGTTGAAATTTGTCCTACAAGGGGGGAAAAAGCATCCCGAAAGACAAACTGTTCCATTGTTTCACACGAAGAGCGCCTCTTTCATCAGGACACCCAGTCTGTCAGCTTCACACTCTCCTTATTTAAATAACAATAATAAAAAAGCAAGTTTATAACTTATTCAAAAAGGCTTAAAGTTTCCAGTAATCATAAAAGAAAACTTGCATTTTTCTTCGCTGAAATCATTATTTGTGCTTTCTGCAAAAACGGCCAGGAAAACAATTAAAAAGCAG
Source organism: Alosa alosa (assembly GCF_017589495.1). NCBI lineage: Eukaryota > Metazoa > Chordata > Actinopteri > Clupeiformes > Clupeidae > Alosa > Alosa alosa. The sequence goes on along the minus strand of NC_063207.1, from coordinate 6,044,481 downwards.
CGCTTTTTTTTTTCTTCATTTTTCTTCTTTGTTTAACAGGAGTTTGTTAAAAGTGTCTCTGGTTAGAGAAGGTCCTGTTGTGTTTGCTGTATGTGAGTGTGTGCAAGTGTGAATGTGTGTGTGTGTCTGTGTGGGTGAGTGTATGTGTCTGTGTTTGTTGTGTGTGTGTGTGTGTGTGTGTGTGTGTGTGTGTGTGTGTGTGTGTGTGTGTGTGTATGTGTGTGTGTGTGTGTGTGTGCTCTATCTGCACTGTGCGGCCTTCTTGTTGCCGTTGGACGTGGGCTCGTCATCGAGGTCGTCTTCCTCGAAGCCGTGGAAGGTGGACGTATCGCTCTCGGACGTGGTGCCAAAGAGCTCCTCCGCGCCAGCAAAAGGCCGTGGCTTCTCCTCCTCCACACCGTTGCCTGCTCAGACAGACACACACACACACACAAACACACACAGACGCTGCGAGTCAGCGTACGCTACGAGTCAGCGTGACTTTCAGGAATAACTAGGTCCATTGCTTCATTAGTTGTGTGTGAAACAGTGACTTTTTCCAAAGATGATTAACAACTCAAAGGCTAAACAAATAGGTGGGAAAGTCAACACGTGGCCACACTAAAATATAGCTTTACTCTCTGTCTATTGTGCTAACACATAGCTAAGCTAAGAGACAGGCCAGTAGACAGATAAGACGCTAACGCTAACACATAGTCAGACTTAACAGATCGCCATCACAAAGCTAAGCTGACAGATAGGCCCTAAGCCAAATGTACTCTTCACTTTCCTTTCTAGTGATTTGGGTGGAAGAATGATTAGGGCAGCAGCTGATGAGTGTCAATTACTCACAGATCTTTTAACACTGAGCCACGCGTCCCTTATCAGAGTGATATCATGTTCACTCACTGATACACTTAGTGATCAGACAGAAGCAATCGACAGGGCAATCAACAGCACTGAACTTTGTCACATGCTGAATATGACGGGACAGACACGAATCACAATGAGGAAAACCAATACACAATGACCACCGATCCTGTGATTGGACCGGACTAGGATAGCTTTGTCTGTGCAGAGAGAGAGAGAGAGAGAGAGAGAGAGAGAGAGAGAGAGAAAGACCGAGGGAGAAAGAAAGAAAGAAAGAGAGGGAGGAAGGGGGTAAAATCGAACAGGCTCACCTGATCGTCCACACTTTGAGCAGGGAGCCAAGCCTGCGGCTTTGTTCATCTTTCTGTTGGAGCCTGATTTGCCCAGGCACATACTACAGTAGTTACTGTTGGGAACAGGGTTCCCGTCTGGACCTTTTGGATCTGTGTGAGACAGGAAGTCAGACAGATGATGTGTGTGTGTGTGTGTGTGTGTGTGTGTGTTGTGCACTTAAAGACTTAAAGTCCTTGCACAGTGCCCAGACAATGCCCCCAACAAAACCCAACATTGTTAGGACCGCAATGGCCAATGTTGGCAGTTATTGGTTACAGTCTTTAGAACATTCAGAAATCAAATTTCCAGCTCCACACTGCAAACTGATGGTGCAACCATTCTGACCCAACCACACTTCTTGAATTTCCCCTGGGGATCAATAAAGTATCTATCTATCTATCTATCTATCTATCTATCTATCTATCTATCTATCTATCTATCTATCTATCCATCCATCTATCTGTCCATCTGACGGACGCTTATGTGTCTGCATAGTGAATGACCAACAGGGTAGAATGCTTAAAAGGTGCTCTAAGCGATGCTGGGTAACGTCACTTCTGTTGACTTTCAAACAAAACAGAAAGCTAGCTCGCTACTTCCTCCACCTCCCTCTACTTCCTCCACCTCCCTCTACTTCCTCCACCTCCCTCCCATGCTGCTCCCGTGCAATTGAAACTCTCCTAAACGCACAGAGTTTGTTATGTTTTTATGGGCTAGGTTTGCCCAGGTTGTTTTTGTTGCCATTTTTGGAGCCTGGGCTGTCCACAGAGATCACATTATTTTACAGAGTATTCAGGATACAGACAGCTAGCGGTTAGTTAGGTGATGTTTGCAGTAAGTGAAATAAAATGTTTTAGCCTAAAAAAACGTGTGGCATTGCTTAGAGCACCTTTAAACTTAAACAATGCTATCTCTAGCCATACATGTGAATGTCTGGCCAGAGGAACAGGCCTTAAAGTCATCACGGCAATTAGCTCCAGATCACGCAGTAGCCCACTGGGACATGTGATTTATCACAGCAAAACCACTTTCATCTGCGTTAAATGCTTGGCACGGCCATCTCAGAGACTGAATCAATACTATTTCCATATGGTTTAACCATCTGGAATACACAAACATCCAAGAAGATGATGAATGAGTGAAGAAAGTTGATGACTGGCTCCAAATGTTCACTTCATAAAATATACTGACTGCACGACGTTTTAACAACCCGCACCCCTCCAAAGGGCTCTCTGATAAATGCATTTCAAAAGCTCATAACATTTCTCTAACAAATCTCAGACAGTAACGACTCAGACCTCAGTCTTGGAAATGCTGGTGACTGGTCTACCTATAACAGAGAGCTAATCGGATCATTGTGAGGTCCGCAGCCAATCAGGAGGAGAGAAGAAGCAGGGCATGTGGCCTTACGTTTTCGGCTGTGTGGGCGGTGCGTGGGCGGAGACTGTGAAGGCTCAGACTCCTTTTCCCCTGCCCCCTCGTCCTCCAGGTGGGCGTGAGTGTAGTGGTAGCTCAACCCTGTGCGGTTCCTATAGCGCTTCCCACAAACTGTAAACAAACAAAACAACAAATGAGAAGATGCAACAAAGACAGCGCTCCAAAACAAACAACAGATACAGATCAGCATATAAAAAAAGTGGGACTACTCTCCCTGAAGTCTTGTTATATGTGGAATGATTCATCTAGCTCAATCTTAGCTAAGTCATAGTCTCTCTGCTGTGCACGTGAGGGCGATTGGTGTTGATGGGTAAGGGTTCAAAGGTGCTGGGCCTTTTTAAGCAAGGGCTCAGCGCAATGACAGGTCAGAATGCATCTACTGTGGGGACGGGTGCACAGCGGCAGAGAGGTTGAACAGTGTCAATCCTTAAGCCTCTAGCCCTCGTTTCCATCTAAAAAGACCAAATTTCCAAAAGCAGACAAAAAAAAAGCTCGGTATACCTGAGGCCGAAGATTTTGAGTTACGCTTTTGTTTGTGTCTGTCTGGAACAGAGGGGAAAAAAACAAAAAAAAAAAAATAATAAAAAACAATAAAAGAAAGGACAGGAAAGAAAAGAAAGAAAAAAGGCATGAGTAAATGCTTCACTGTGAAGTCTGTGATCATTGCATTGTGGGTGTATGGTGGTGGTGGTGGTGGGGGGAACCTTATCTGCTTGGGTGGATTTCAACATGTAAATTGCATGCAGGAGAGCACCTGAAACCACCGTCACTGCCGGCTGATCCCCTTACTGAAAAAGACCCTGAGGGGCTGGGGAGTGTCTGAACTAGGAAGATTTCAGGAGGGAAACTGCCATTACTAAGGGATGTTCAAATTCGCAAATATAGGCGAACATTCGTGTTTCTTTTTGCCTTCAGATCTCCACTCGGTTTTGAGGAGGTAGTTCTCCGTGAACATACAGTGGAGTTGGACGAAGGCTTACCGTTAAAGTGGAATGCGTACACCAAATCGTTATAATTTAACTGTTCAGACTAGAAAACATATGTGCCACATACGTTCGCCACTGTTCGCTGAATTTGAACGCACCTCTGATCTCCATATTCAGCCTAAAGGAAGTGGTCCTTGGCTCAACATCAACATTGGCTCAATGCCAGTATTGAGAGTGAACTCTGCTAAAAAGACGTTTTGCCTTCACTACAGCTCGGACTCAACAGACCTATAAGGGTGTCATCTGAGTATTACAGTTTTAATCTACATTCCCCACAATCAACTTACAGCACCATCATCCCCTGTACACACACACACACACACACACACACACACACACACACACACGTGATGAAGACTGCTGCCTGGGGTGATGTTTTCAGATGAGCATCAATTTATGTCCAGCCAGAGCTGATTAAAGTTGCGAATGTCTGTAATGAATCTTGATGGGGTGTAATTCGTTGGCAGAGCTGATACTGTGGACTGCTGGGCTTGGGGCACTTACTATCACAGACGTATGGCTTGTCCTGGTCGTCTGTCGAGTGGGCATCATTCCTTCGGCGGCCGGACCCTCGACCCTGCGCAGGTAGAGAGAGAGAGAGGAAAAGAGAGAAAGCTCAGGGCTACAGTACAGTCTCAGGTCCAGGCAGATGGACCAATAGGAGCACCAGTGGTGGACTTAACATTTTACTACTGTGACCACCTGTGTCCAAAAAAAACAATAAAATGTGTGCAGACGTTTACATATCATCATATGGAACTACAACTGGAGTTTACTGGTTGAACTCTAATAAGTAGTTTAATGTGACTGGTATTTAGCATATGCTTTTAATGAAAGGGGCACAGCCTCGCAACAGCAAGTTCAGGGATTGATACCGGGCAGACAGCAGACAGCAACACTACCACTGTTCCCACATACTCTCAATACTGTCATAATTGGCCATAATTGTCACAACTAGGGCTGGGCGATATATCAGTATTACGACTACGACCGATATATTTTTGAAAACGATATGTAGTTGAGACAATATCGTAATACCGGTATTATGTCAAATAATGGGCCATTTTATCAAAGCCACTTGCTCTTCTTTGTTCAGACCATTCAGATAGCCGCAGCTCTGCTCAACTGCCCTTTGGCGTTTGCGCGTTCTCCCTCGCAGCACTACAAACTTTCAAACATGACGGACACTGAGTCAGATTTTGTTTACCTTGATCAGAGGTTTGTGCTGATGCCTATGCCGTCGGCACATCAACGGCTAGACCGAGAATTTTCGTTGTGAAATCAAAATTCCACTGGAGGCCATCATAGTCTGCATTTGCTTGTCATCTAGGCCCTATCAAACCCTTACAGGTAAAAAAACTGCATTGTGTGACAAAACTGCAGGTTTTTTCAATATTGTTGTGCCCAAAATAGCCTATTGCATTGTGCAGTACAATGTAGGCCTGCGTTGTCAGTCAGGGTCAACTTTTGGTCTTTTGTTATTTGCACAGCTTTATCAGAGCAACTGTAGCCTATTAGCCTAGAAATCTAGACGTGCCCCTAGCGGCCGCAAATTACATTTGCTGCCAGGGCTAGCAACTCTCCGTTGGCTTGTGAGCTCCAGAAATCGAAACTTAATCAGGCCAATGAAATCGTGTATAGAGTCGTTAGGTGGGCTTAACATAATGATTGATGGCAGAGTTGCAACGGTTTGGCTTGAATTCCCTGCTACTTGAAAACAAAGAAGATGGATGTTGCTGCTGGCGAACAGTGTGACACGAGTTAAGCTTTTATTAAGTTGGCAAACGTTTTAACTAGCCAACTAGCTCCGCTGGTGGGAAACGATGGGACTCATATAGCTGCCGCTGTCCCATTGCGTGCAGAGGGAATTTGAAAGACAACTGATTATCCCGCCCCTCGGACTGAGCACTGCGAACGGTGAGTGCCCAGACCCTACATTTTAATGTGGGTCTGGCTCGTCAGGCTAGTAGCCTATGCCTATTGTAGGCCTATGTTATTGTTTACACTTTTTTGCACAGCTCTGTTAGAGCAGTCTGAAATTAATATAATTAAAACTGGCTGTGTTGTCATAAGTTGTGTTGAGTGAATATATGAAGCACTTCGCTCTTTCTGTTTGAAATATCAATATCGTATCGATATCGTATATCGCCAATCAGCCCCAAAATATCGGGATATCAGTTTTGGCCCATATCGCCCAGCCCTAGTCACAACAGATTCTTTCTGCTCTTTTGCTGAGTCGGGATCTTTAAGCCTAAACCTGACCGCATCTGTGGACCCAAAGTAAGGCCAATCTTCACTCCACAGTGGGAATCCACCTACTGGGCTTAAATACTTGGCTTTTTCCTCAAAGTCAATTCTCTAAAGCTCAACTGGTTTCTTCAAAGTTACAGTGCATTGTGCAATTCTGCAGGCCTTAAAATGGCTCCATCTCGGCACAAGCTAAAAACAAACAGCACAGACGCTGTGGTCTGATGGTTGAATGCTTTTTGGCCTTGTTTTTACGTGCCATGGCATACAAGAAAAGAACATCCAAAACAAGCATCCCAGGAGACAGGGCCATAGAGCTGCTTGTTTGTTTGTTTGTTTGTTTTTGTTATCCACAGTTAAAAACACAACACTTATCATTTCCAGGCAAGCTGAGGCACCCAAACAGCAGGTTCTGCATCGCCCCCTTCATCAGCAGGCATTTTCTACCAACAGAGAACCAACACTGTTTTGGTTCAAGCTCCAGATGTTGAACTGTTTGGAGAATTTTTAGCCAAAAATACTGCACATCAGTTCGGAACCTGAGAAAGTTTCAGAGATGGCACGTCATTGAACAGTTGGCAAATAACACCCTCCGGTAATGACGCATCCTTGTGCGTGGAAATGCTGGGCGGTTCACTACACGGCACCAAGTTTCGAAGAACACTGAACGGAGCTGTATCAAGAATCAGTTTTCGGTTGGTAGAAAAAACGCCCTTGGACTGATAAGAGCCCCCAGGTCAGTGCAAATGATTGTCGTGCACAGGGATAAAGAAAATGTCTCCTCAACTTTAGAGTGGGGATAGAGGTCTCTCGATTTTAAAAGGGACACCAGGCAACGTTTTCGTGTTAATTAATCATCTTCGTAAGTCGGTATATGGTTAAATGACTCATTACGGGGCGAATGAAGGCTCTCTCGCCCGCCCCTACTGCCTGTAGGAAGAATATCCCACTTGCAAGTTCGGTGTATCCTACCCGCCCGACGAAGCAGGATCAGTTTACAGCACAGAGGCAGGCTAACAAAACGCTAGAGACTATTGCAAGCGTGTGTATAATGGCAGAGCCGGGCGAAGAAGCAGCTTAAAAACCCTTGACGGAAGACGAGAGAAAAGGAAAAGAGCTTCAGACCGAGCGAGGGGGAGTTTCGTAGAGAAAAAGCATCCGGCTTGCCTGGTGTCCCTTTAATGCAAAAATGCAAAGCCCAACTTTAAAAAGAGTAAGTAATCAGAGCTTTAATTTGCATCGGAGTACTTGGGTAACCCCATCAGAGTCCCCGAGGGAGTCTGTAGTGTTCTATCCTGTTGCACTCTTAGTGGACATTTCATTAAACATACGGAGAGAAAAGAAAATATCTTTTATGATTTAAATATTTCCACATTTCCACACATCCATCAAGAGCCAAGATAATAATCCTATTTCACTTGCAAAGAGTAAAACGGAAAAGAAATATGCAAATAAGCCCAGAAACCGGTAGATACCAGTAGCTAAGGTTTAACTGCTGCTTTGTCTTTCAAACTATGTGTGTGTGTGTGTGTGGGGGGGGGCATCAGAGACTCTGATTATGTAATCGCCACTCTGTCTGTAAAGCGCTGCAGAGCCGATGCAGCTGAAGGGTCTCTGATCATTTCAGGTCTCAGGCTGTCGGTTTCCCCTGCCTCACCACACAAGTCTGTGTCTGACTAACTGAAACGATCCAGCGGATCGGATCAGTCTGATAAAGTCAGTCGGTTTCTCATAGACAGACTACACAACAGGAAACACTGAGTGAGTGAGTGTGTGTGTTTGTGTGCGACACACAAACACCTGTGCCTGCCAACCTCAAGAGGAGAAGATGAATCTTCAACACCAGCTTAAGGATGTCCTGTTTGTATGATACACCGCTAAGGCAGGTGTGCTTTCAAACACTTTACTTGCTGGATAGTGCATCTCACCTCTCTCTCTCTCTCACTCTCACTCTCTCTCTCTCGTCAATCACTCACTCTGCCTTTGCCTCTGTGTTTCCGTTTCGGCGTGTCCACTTCAAAGTCGTCGTCGTCATGGTAACCGTCTTCCTGCGCGTCGGCTTCTAGAACCCTCTATAATTGATGAGAGTGGAGGGAGGGAAGGATGGAAGTGGAGGAGAGGAAAGAGAGAGAAGAGAAGAGAGAGAGAAGAGAAGAGAAGAGAGAAAAACATTTAGAGTTTGGGGATCAAACATTCCCTTCTCTCGCCAAATAACATTTTTGCTTGAGCTGATTAGTAAAATGTGTAAGATTCAAGCAGCCACAGGCATTTTAAATCACATTTTAGTATAAAGCGTTTTACATGGCAGCCATTTGTAACCATCTATCTGAAGCTCCTACTTAAACAAAACAGAATATATCCAACTGCATTACATGGGATACACACTATAATGACTCACAGCAGAATGTGTAAGATTGCCCCTTCATGAAGGAGGTCGTAGAGAAATGTCCTGAATTCAGCTTCTCAGGGGGTAATTCATGAGGGCATTTGTTAAGTGACCACTCGACATGGCCATGACTTAGAGGAGCAGCTCAACTTTCTCATTAGTTAGCAGGAAACAGAATCTGGAGTCATGCCAACAAACGCAAGTGTGTGAATCGAGATCAAATGTCTCGTCGGTTTCCACACTGACTCACACCATAGGCTTCTTCTCATGCTTGAAGACCATAGTTTGGTTTCTGTGCAAAGCAAGGCGTTCTGCACCAAAAAGTGCTATCCTCCAGCAGAGGCAGAGGGCCGGGGCCAACTGCTGATTTAATAATCTCTCTCCACCATCTCATCTAGTTAAGCCTGCTAAGTATACAGCAGGATCAGATGAGCCTGATCGTGAGGCAGGAGTGAAGTGATACACCTCCAGCACTGAGAGGGTTGAGCCTGGTGTGTGTGTGTGTGTGTGAGACAGTGTTATCCCACCTACACTGACAGGAACGGAAACGTCACTGGCCCATCAGTGAGCGCCTGGCGTCACACCCCTCCTACATCATGAAGCCTCATGCCACTATGGTCTCTGCCACAGCTTACAGAAACAGCTCTGAACCCCCTGAACTAAAATACTCACTCATTCATACACAACATGGGACCAGCAACCCGACAAATCAAATCAGCTGCTTCTGTCCAGCACTCTGAACACACACACACTACACACACACACACTGATTCAAACAACATGGGACCAGCAGACTGACAAACTTATCAGCAAATTTATCAGTGCTCTCTGGCTCCACACACACACACACACACACACACACACACACACACACACACACAGCATGGGACCAGCAAACTGACATACTTATCAACTGGTTCTCCACAGCACTCTGGCCATGGCTCCAGACCAAAAGAGAACTCTCTCTCACACACAGACAAACACACACACACACACACACACAGCACTGGGACCAATGAAACTGACATGTCTGCTGTCTGCTCCATTCAATCTGGTTCTCCAGGCAGTCCCTTTATTCACATATTCACACTTAGATGTATTTTTAGTCCATCTGCCATGACAGAAGAGCACTTAGGAGAAACTCAACAAAAAAAGTTGTGTAAAACAATATGCTACACAAATAAAAATGACTTGGCTACTACCCCAGCTCTACTTGTACTGGCCATATTTCATACTGACTCCACGGCCATGGACACACACACACACACACACACACACACACTCCGCGGCCGTGCTGTAGTCTGCACCTGGCTGTTCCAGGTACTCACAGCCATACTAAGGACTTCGTCATTTCCATCCTCATTAGGGACTTTTTTAACGTGGTCCTTCAGAGAATTCTGATATGATTGCAAGTGGTATTCAAGAGATTCATTTATGTAAAGCAAGTCGGTCATTGTAAGATACCTAATGTTCACACTTCCAGGGAGCTGTGAGCCCCAGCCACTATGAACAAAGCCGTGTGTGCACGTATGCCACTGTGCCTTCTGCTGCCTTTATCAAAGAGAGAAACCGTGCAGCACAGCTGGCCTTGAGGGCTCATGGAGGTGAGTGAAGAAATGGCAGTCACACACACACAGACACACACAGGCTTTGTACTGTGGTTGAAGCATATGGTCAATACAGTGCAAACCCTTATGGAGGAGTCTCACGCATTCTTTAAAAACCTAAAGCTCTCCTACACCATCCTGGCAAAATCACTTTTTCTGAGAGGATAAACCCCTCCATAGCTATGGTGACCATGGACAGAAATGCCTAAGTGTTCTAAAAGTTCTAGAATATTCCTTCTCCCCTTGGAACCGAGTCATGATTTATGACCACAGGGGTTACGGAACGCTAGCATCATTCTTGTGCAGGACTCCAGAATGCATCTTCACATTATGTGTACCTAAGCCAATCAGCTCCAGATCAGGGCCAAATAAGGCCCAGATGAGGCCCTGAGCCGGCTGGTGTGTGGTGCCCCCACCTGGATCTCCAGTAGGCTCTCCTCTTCTCGGTCCCGGCTCCTCTTGTCCAGGGCATCCCCCCTAAGCAGTGCCTCCAGAGTGGTGCCCTGGGACGGGAGAGACTCCCTGGCAGACAGCCCTCCATCTGAAACACAAACACACACACACACACACAGATAGAGCAGTAAATACACAGTCTCGTACCAACACGCACACAAAGAGTAACATACACACAGACAGACAAACACACGTACACACACACAAACACACATAAATACAGCAGTAAATAAACAATCTCATACCAACACTCACGGAAACAGATGTTAACATGAACACTCAGATCAACATACACACAGACACACACACACACAAACAAACACACACACACACTGAGTATACAACATCTGGAGCACAAACATCTGATTGTTTTTACTTGAATGACAGAGTTGCAGCTGTGTGTGCAGTGGTAATGAAACAGAGTGGTGTGTTTGCTTATGCATGTGTGTGTGTGTGTTGTGTTTGCTTATGCATGTGTGTGTGTGTGTGTGTGTGTGTGTGTGTGTGTGTGTGAGTGAGTGAGTGAGTGAGAGAGAGAGAGTGGTGAGAGAGAGAGAGAGAGAGAGAGTGTGTTTGTGCGTGTGACACCCTGGAGCCTGTCTCTGGATGCTCAGCATGTTAGGATGTGGGGTCAGTGCATCATCATTTACAGAGGTCATCACAGCCTGTTAGTTTACTTGAATTTCCCCTGGGGATCAATAAAGTATCTATCTATCTATCTATCTATCTATCTACTGACCGGTCTCTAAAGGTGTTCTCTCTCGCTCTACTGCACATACATATCAGTGCTGTCTTCACTGTGGAATACTCCAATTCTGGAGTTTCATGTGCTTCATAGTGTTTAATAGGGCTGCTTAGCATTCAGCGCAGCATGCAAGAGGCCAATATTTTTTTTGATGATAGCACCACCTCGACCTCCTTCCTCTTCCACCACATTTTGAGTAGTACTTATAACGTCTGCACTCTCATCCTACACTCTCCAGTATTGATTGATGCAGCATTAATTTCTACCGAAGGTCTGCAGGTCTCCTCTGCACTGTTGCTTGAATGTTATTCCTCATTTTTGTCGCTTTGGATAAAAGCATCCGCTAAAGCTGCCTGTTTGTCTGTATATTTTGAGGTTAAGTCTTTTGAAATCCTGGAGGCGGGTTCTTATGGGGGGGAAATGTGATGGCCATTAGGCCTTGTCTGTCATTCTTTGTGTCTGCTCCCCCCTAAATTTCCAGTGTGGACAGTGTGTCCGTGGGCTGGGCGACCACCCAACAGCTGTTCGGCTACTCCGGCACGCAGATGTAGCCGAGCATATTGGGAGTGTCTAGCTGGTCCCACGGCCTCTTCGTTCTTTACTCCACACTGGAACATGCAACATGCACACAGCACACTCCACGCATCCCAACACCCCAGACACGACTGATTACCGACTCTATACCTGCTGACTTAGCTCTCGTTACTTTGACCGGACTATCGATTGTGAAATAAATCCGACTTTGCATCGCAAATTGCACGGCTCTGTCCCCCTTTATTGTTCCGGCTTCCCTAGGCCGTAGCAATAATTATTGGTGTTTCAATGCCGTAAATGGTTTACAGCAAATGTATGGCCAAAGGAGTAGAAACCTGTTGAGTTAATGTCTGAACTGATCTTGGTTTCAGATGCTAGGCTTACTGCAGAGACGCGTTTTTTTGACGGCCTGCTTATGAGGCAGACAGCTAGCGGATTGTTAGGAAAGATTAGATGAATGTGATCATTTATGTTTGGGCCTTTTTTGGGCCTGAAATCGCTAATACAACCTTTAATGTCTGAACTGATCTTGGTTTCAGATGCTCGGCTTACTGTAGACCGAAGAGCAGGCTGCAGAGCAGGAGAATAAGCTAGGAAGAATAATAAAGGAGTAGGACTTTAAGACGGGGATCACACTGACCAGCGGCAAGCGGCAGGTTTCCTATTGTTCTCTAAGGTTCGGCAGCAGAACGGCGGCAGCGCTAATTAAAATGTTATTTAATAAAATGTCTAGCCCCCAAAAAAATTTGAGATTCGTATCGACCCATGGGTCAAAAATCGTGATACAAACCGAATCGTAAGGTTGGTGTATCGTTACAGCCCTACAGCACACCACATAGAAAGGAAATACTAAATGTCCACACAACCCACACACACACACACACACACAGACTGCAGTGGAACCACAAAGTGTACACCAAAGTAATACACCAAAGAGACTATATCAGTAAACATCGACCATACTTCCATCACCTTCCTCTCTCCCTCCCTTCCTCCCTCTCCCTCTCTCTGAGAATACACGAGGAGTTTCTGCTCTGCATCATCTCAAACAGAGGGGCGAGGAGGGAGGAGGTGAGAGGAGAGAGGAGGTGAGAGGAGAGAGGAGGTGCGAGGAGAGAGGAGGAGAGAGGAGAGAGGAGGTGTGTGGAGAGACTCTGGAGAGGAGACAGAGGAGTGGACGAGATCGGATCAGATCACAGCTATGTTGGTTTGGTTTGATTGGTGCTCCATTGTGTATGCACTTGCTGTCTCTCTCTCTCCGAGCGCGCTCAGAGCTGACTAGACAGCCAGCCTCGCCTCCCCTCCCCTGGGAGAGGCGCTATAAATAGAGCAGGAGGCATGACTGCCTGCCAGCCCAACACCACTCTCTCGCTCTCCCTCTCTCTTTATCACTGTATCTCTCTCTCTCTCTCTCAATGCCCAACATCTCTCTCTCCCTCTATGCCCAACACCTCCCCCCTTCCTCTCTCTCTGCCCATCACCACTCTCTCTCTCCCGCTCTCTTTATCACTCCATCTCTTCCTCTCTCAATGCCCAACACCACTCTCTCACACCCTCTCTCTCTGCCCAACACCACTCTCTCACACCCTCTCTCTCTGCCCAACACCCTCTCTCACACCCTCTCTCTGCCCAACAACATACTCCCTCCCTCCTTCCCTTTTTATTTCTCTCTCCCCAACATCTCTCTCTCTCTCTGCCTATGCCCAACACCACCTTCTCTCTCTCTGCCTATGCCCAACACCACCCTCTCTCTCTCTGCCTATGCCCAACACCACCTCTCTCTCTCTGCCTATGCCCAACACCACCCTCTCTCTCTCTGCCTATGGCCAACACCACCCTCTCTCTCTCTCTCTCTCTCTCTCTCTAAAACCACTTGTTTCTCTCAGACTCCTTCTGCCCCTGTCTTTCACTCTACCCTGCTGAAAACCTCTCTCCCTCCCTCCCTCCCTCCCTTCCTTCCTCCCCTCACTCTCTCTCTCTCTCACTCACTCCTCCCTCCATCCCTCTCTCTCTCTCTCTCTCTCTCCATCCCTCTCGCTCTCCCTCTCCTGCTCTCTCTGTCAGCCAGCCTAACGCCTACCTCCGTCTCCGTCTCTCTCTCTCCCTCCCTCTCACTCTCTCTCTCTCTCCCTCCCTCCTTCCCTCTCCCCTCTCATTCTCTCTCTCCCCCTCTCCCTCCCTCACTCTCTCTCTCTCCCCCTCACACACTCTGCCAGCCTGCTGAACTCCTCTCTCTCCCCCTTTCTCTCCCTCTCCCTCTCCCTCTCCCTCTCCCTCTCCCTCTCCCTGCGCCACCATGCTGCTAATGCCAAGACCTTCACTGAGGCCCATACAGAGAACACAGGTACTGCACACGTCTTCCGTCGGCCACAGTGGCCTTCACAGACACACACTCTGGTGAAAGGTCGTTGATTTGAGCCAGCTGAATTATGGTCTTCCTTTATCTGCTCATGAGGCAGCCTGGGGAGTGGTAGGCATGTCACAAGAGCCTGTGCACCTGTTTCTTCTAAAGTACCAAAGTACTTAAGGAAGCAACTCTTCCAGACCTGACAAGGGCAGAGGATGTGCCTAAATGCCATGAGGAACAGCATCAAATCAAACAAGTGGCTGGAGCAACATTGAGTGACTGCTCAAAATGAATTTATACCTGCTAATATAGAGAATAATACCCGTTTTAAATATATTTGGACTGTAAACTGTGAAGGGCCATTTAAAATGACAGATTAAATGTATTGTCTCATACTCTATGAAACCATGTAGATTTGTGAAATGTGTTTATTGCTAAACCCCTTCAAGTCATGATCTGAATTTCCACATAGCATCTGCTCATAAACTCTTTACATTAATTACTCTGTACAGGCTAAAAACACACTGAAAAAAAACACAAGGGTTTCAGCCTCAGCCAATACACTCCACAGCAGGCAAAGAAATGCTCTGTCAGTGCGCACACACACACACACACACACACACACACACACACAGACACACACACACGGTTCACTCTTGAATTGACTCACCATTCACCATTCAGAAAATCATGACTGCTAAATTTGTAATATGGATAAAAGTGTCTGCTAAATGAATACATGTAAATAATTCCTCTACTGTGTGGAAAATCATATGAGGTGTTAGTACTACTAAATTGAGATTTTTCTACCGTATGGAAAATCATATGAGGTTAGTACTACTAAATTGAGATTCTTCTACCGTATAGAAAATCATATTAGGTTAGTACTACTAAATTGAGATTCTTCTACTGTATAGAAAATCATATGAGGTGTTAGTACTACTAAATTGAGATTCTCAACCGTATGGAAAATCATATGAGGTTAGTACTACTAAACCCAAACGCCAAAATCACAAACCAGCACACTACATAGAATGGAAACACTAAATGTCCACACAACCCACACCGCCCTCCACACCACACACACACACACACACACACACCTGAGGCCTAACAGCAGCATGTTTACATTGGGCCCTACTCCAGTAGCCAGTGCTAACTGCTCCTCTCCTCTCCTCTCCTCCCCTCTCGTCTCCCTCTCGTCTCCTCTCGTCTCAGTTTCGCTGCCTGTCTCTCTGGGAGTTTCCCTTGCAGCTGTCACAGACCCAGACAAACAGGGTATTTCACAGGGACTTTTAAGAGTCAATCTGCAAAAACGATGCAGGGAAAAGCAGCAGGCAGCACTTATAAATAAATCAGCCTGTCAAACACGCTCTCCTCAGCAGCTCACGAGCCAGCGGCCCCAGCACAACAGCCCAGACTAAATGACCCAGCTACCGGGACAACTACGAGGGAATCTGTGGCTTGAGGACGAGGTGATGACAGCCCTTGAAGGGACAGAGATATAGAAAAAGACAAAAGAGAGAGGGAGGCTTAGGGAAGCGATGGGGAAAGAGAAGAGAGAGAGAGAGAAGAGAGAGAGAAAGAGAGCAAGATAGGGGGACAGAGGGAAAGAGAGAAAACAATGGAGGAGGAAGTGTGGAAGTCAAAAACAAAAGGCAGGGCTTCAATCGCCCCCTCTCCCTTATCAGGTCCCCCAACACATTCCTCCAGCAACTCCCTCATCAAAATAGCTCACATTCCAGCCTTCCACCAGAAGCAGAGGGACAAACATGCACACAAACAGAGTGTACAACCTCTCTCTCTCTCTCTCTCTCTCTCTCAAACGTGTTATTTCACACAGACCGTGTCTGCAGGTGAAAGAGGAACAAAGGCCATGAGGAACATGGTGGATCTATACGATCAGTGAGAACCCCTACAGAACTCCAGAATCTGTGGAACCAGGAGGACAAGAAGCAACCAACCCTTGTGGGGCTGTCTGTGTCTGAGGAGCAAAAAGCAGTCTATGTAAAGTTTCCCTGTCTGTCTGTGTCTGTGGTAAAAGCGTGAGGAGATCTGGGGGCCCTAATATGATGCTTCAGGAATAATGGCATCTATTTAGGACCCAGAGAGGAGGAGAGAGGAGGAGAAGACTGAAAGAGGAGGAAGGAGGAGGAGAGGAGAGAGGAGGAGGAGGGAAGGAAGGAAGGAAACTCCATGCACAAGAAAGAAAGAGAACAGTGCCAGAAAGGGAGGGGATAGAAAGAAGAAAAAGAAGAGGGAAGGGAGAAGAAGAAGAGAGAGAGAAGAAAGAACAAGAAAGGGAGAGGAATAGGAAAAGAAAAGAAAAAAAGAAAAAAGAGGAAAAGGGGAGAAAGAAAAACAAAGGAGGAAAATAGAAAAAAGAAAGAAAGAAAAGAAAAGAAAAGAGAAAGAAGAACGTTGTTGTGGGGAGTTGGAGGGTTGGTTGGATCCAGTGTCTGGGATGAAACGTCTCCACTGCACTGATGGAGCACCCCATCCCTCCCTGCCTGCCTCGCTCCACACACACACACACACACACACACACACACACCTCCCCTCCCTGCCTGCCTCGCTCCACCCGCTCACACACACATAAACACACACACATACACACCCCTCCTCCACAGTGCTCCCAGGCCTACAATTTCATTCCCCTCAGAAATATGGTTAGCATCTTGGCAGACACGACCACAGGCTCTTATCCAAATATTAAAAAGTGTGTTTTCACCCAGGTGATTTAATCACACTGCTTGTGAGGGCTACTGCTAGGTAGAGAACGTGAAGACGCAGAGTACACACACTTGATTTAATAAACAGAGTCTCTCGTAAACCACTGTGGTATCAATACAGGAGAGGCAGGGCTATTAGCGTTAACCACATTAGAATTTGTGCAGGTCTGCTGTGTGTCAGGGGAAGTTTGTCTGTGTGTGTATTGTGTTAGAGGAAGTGTGAGAGAGAGAGAAAAGAGAAGAGAGAGAGAGAGAGAGAGAGAGAGAGAGAGAGTTTGGAGTTCACAGGCAGGGTTGAAGTGACAAATGACTAGGCTGGAGTGCATGTTTATGTGTATAAGTGCAAGTGTGTGTGTACACATGTATGTGTGTGTGTGTACACACACAGCATGTGTGTGTGTGTGTGTGTGTATATGTGTGTGTGTACTGAACACAGTCACAACTATTTCTACAAATCAGGCTGACAGAAATTGCCCGTGAGCCTGCTCACACACAGATACTAAGGAGGCCAAGTCCACAGCCTGCAACACATTATTATTAATGTGTGTGTGTGTGTGTGTGTGTGTGTGTGTGTGTATATATATATATATGTGTGTGTGTGTGTGTGTGTGTATATATATATACTAATAATATGTATATATATATATATATATATATGTATATATATATATATGTGTATATATATGTATATATTATATACGAGCTAATAGCCCATAATATTGATGATGATGATGGATAATAATATAATAATATATATATATATAGCCTATATATATTCTTATATCCAATATTATTATTATTGCTGGGTACATTGTTACACACATTATTGATTATTGTGCGCATTCTCGCGAGCTGCAGCAGCCCACAGCCACGTGGAGATAGGTGTGAAGCCTCCTCTTCTTCCTCCAACAACGTGCTGGGTAGGTGTACATCTGACCCGCGGTCATTCCTGTGTACAGACACACAGATATATCAACACACACACGTTTATATATATCACGCACACGCACACAAAGATGAAGACACAGCAACACACACACACACACACACTTCCTCCAACAGTGAGGCAGGTAGGCGTACATCTGTCCTGCAGTCGAGGCCTAATAGCACAAGCACAAACACACATAGACACACACACACACACACCCTATGATGTATGCACCAGGGTCTTGATGGTGTCATACCAGTTGTAGTAGCAAGCCACACACACACACACACACAAAAATCCCTGCCTGTGATGTATGCACCAGGGTCTCGAAGATGTTGTTACATCCAGATGTAGCAGTTAAAATAGCAAGCAAACACACACACACACACACACACACACACACAATTCCCGTAATGTAAGTACTAGGGCCTCGATGGTGTCACTACATCCAGGTGTAGCAGTTAAAGTGGCAAGCAACACACACACGCACACACACACTCCCAGTAATGTACGTACCAGGGCCTCGGTGGTGGCGCTCCATCCAGATGTAGCAGTTGTTCTGGGCCACGCCTGTCTGGGAGTCCAGGAAGGGCAGGCGGACGCTGCGCTCTGCGCACAGGCGAGCGTTGTAGCTGCGGCAGTGTTCGATGGCCTCCTGGTAGAACTGGTCACCCAGCCTGCGGAACACACACACCACAAAGGGACAAGTCCACTCAGCGCAAGTCAATCCACTCCTATAGAACTAGTCACCCAGCCTGCGGAACACACACACCACAAAAGGGACAAGTCCACTCAGCGCAAGTCAATCCACTCCTATAGAACTGGTCACCCAGCCTGCGGAACACACACACCACAAAGGGACAAGTCCACTCAGTGCAAGCAGAGACTTTCTAATGAGGAGACATAGCACTCAAAAAATACTCCATAGAAATGCATGGGGCTCGTTTGTCTTCAATATGGTGGATTGTCTACACATATCCCACCCCTTCCACCGGCAAAACGTCGACATGTGAATACATTGAGCCAATCATGTGGTGTGATGTGAATACATTGAGCCAATCATATGGTGTGTTGTGAAGACATAAATTGCCAATCATGTTTTTGTGATCTTGCGGCTGGAGCAAGATTGGTGTCGTTGAAGCCTCATGCAGCGCAGTTCGACCTTAAAGACTGTGCCCGATGAGTGCCCATAAAACGTTTGGTATGGCCGAAAGTGGGAGAGACTTGCCTAAAAAGGACTTTGGCGCAAGTCAATCCACTCCGCCACCCCATCTCCCTACCACCCCCACCCCCTCATACCAGCTCCTGGAGCACACAGAGGCATCAGTTCAGGAGGGGCTATTCTACTGCACATGACACCAGGGTGGCAGAGGAACTAGCAAACGGGAGTCATCTGGGGCCTTCAGGGAGGACACTGAACTGAGTACACACACACACACGGTTCACTGCGCAGATGACTCAGGAGTGTCACCATTCAGGAAAATCATGACTGCTAAATTTGTAATATGGATACAAGTGTCTGCTAAATGAATACATGTAAATAATTCCTCTACCGTATGGAAAATCATATGAGGTTAGTACTACTAAATTGAGATTTTTCTACCGTATGGAAAATCATATGAGGTTAGTACTACTAAATTGAGATTCTTCTACCGTATAGAAAATCATATGAGGTGTTAGTACTACTAAATTGAGATTCTCCACTGTATAGAAAATCATATGAGGTCAGTACTACTAAATTGAGATTCCTCTACCATATCAAAAGGTTTGTCTGGCAGACCAGCAAAGAGGAAATGCAACCACAGGCTATCAGACATCTACTAGTGTGTCTGTCTGTCTGTGCGTGTGTCTGTCTGTCTGTGCGTGTGTCTGTCTGTCTGTGCGTGTGTCTGTGCGTGTGTCTGTGCGTCGGTCTGTCTGTCTGTCCGTCTGCCAAAACCGGTCTGTCTGTCTGTGCGTCGGTCTGCAAATGTCGGCATGCGTCGGTCTGTCTGTCCTCGTCTGTAAAGGCCGGGTCTGTCTGTCTGTGTGTGTGGTGGTGTGTGTGTGTGTAAACCCTAAAATAACCTACCGCCCCAAACTAGGGCTGCACAATTATCGCAATCACAATATGAATAATATGATATGAATCGCAATATGAATAAAGAGTATATATACTTATATTTAAAAAAAGTGGGCAGCCGTGGCCTACTGGTTAGCGCTTCGGACTTGTAACCGGAGGGTTGCCGGTTCGAACCCCGACCAGTAGGCACGGCTGAAGTGCACAGTTATTTCTGTCATATTTCTGACTTTTATATTCATGTCATCCTCCCTGATTGTGCCACGTCTGTTTGGTGGGTGTGCTTAGTGTGTGAGAGACACAGAAATTCTGATTGGTGAGCTTCACATTTAGTCGGAGGTGCTGTGCTTCCTGTGCACTGGGCGTGCTCACCAATCAGGAGTGGCACAAATTAAAGACACATTTGTAATACTGAACTGAATCAATTCATTGACATTCAAAAAATCATATTGCAAATCGCAGTTGCAATATTGGTCAGAAAAATTGCAATTTGTGCACTCACACTCACGCCAAACATCATATCATCATGAGTAACTGACTCAAGCAAGAGCTGAAAACACATGCAAGAAAGAAAGAAAGAAAGAAGGAAGAAAGAAAGAAAGAAAGAAGGAAAGAAAGAAAGAAAGAAAGAAAGAAGGAAAGAAGGAAGAAGCTATGTGCCACACGCCAGTGTGACAGTAGTGCAAGATAGTGTGTGATCGTGGTTGTACCTGCTCAGATTAGACCCACAGCACTGAGTGCTCACACACACACACACACACACACACACACACACACACACACACAGGCACACACACACACACACACACACACACACACACACACACACACACACACACACACAGGCACAGGCACAGGCACAGACACGCACACAGAAATAAAATAGGACTTTAGCAGGAGAGCAGAGATATTGAGCGAGAGGTGAGTATGACTTCCTGAAAGAGATCAGGGCAAAGCAAAGCCCAGGTGAAAGGGGAGCTCGTTTAAACTCTACTCGCGTCTGCTCTGATGTCACACCCAGCATGTGGTGTGTGTGTGTGTATGTGTGTGTAAGGTGAGGGTTGAGTTCACAGCTCTCCTCACAGTGCATATTAACACCCAACCTCTCAGTTCTCCAGTGCAATACACACACACACACACACACACACACACACACACACAAAATGTCCTCCCCCACACACACACTCTCTCTCACACAGATACAGGCACACACATACACTCTCCACACACACACACACACACACACTCTCTCTCACACTCAAACACACACACACTCAAAACACACACACTCTCTCTCTCTCACACTCAAACACACACGCACACACACACTCTCTCTCTCACACTCAAACACACACGCACACACACACGTTTCATATGCTAATTACAGCAGGCAATTAATTAGACGAGGGTTGAGCTCCGGCAGACCCGGCAGCCATGCTTTAATCTGGGAGCATTAAAAGCAGAACAAAGACTCTGCATCTTCAGGCACCTCTACCGTCACCACATCACGCCACCGCCCTGCCCACAGCTGTCCGTCACGCACCGACACGCCCACAGGTAGCCCGGCCCAGAAGCAGAACCAGAGCCCAGAGCTGCTTAGCGCGAGGCTGCACACTGTAGCCACATGGTCCCAATTACACCGAGCCTCCAACCTCACAGAGCTGCAGTGTAGCATGCCGTTCTTAACGACTTGTTAATAACAACTGGAACGCGCTCAACTGGGGGTTTCAGGCGGATGTGACGTCATTCCCAGCCACCGGTTACTACGACGAGACAAACGGAACGCAGCTCTGCGCCCAGGCTCCGCCCACACGGCACGCCGCCATTTCACACAGATCCTCTGGGACTCAGCTGGGCCAGCGTTGGGCCAGGACTGGAGTCCAGAGGGTGCCCCCTACTGGGCCTCATCTGCTTCGGGCTCAGTGGCTGACGGGTCGGCCTAGCGGCCAGGCTGCATCGGGCAGTGAGTCAGTCTCTGCACCCCCCCCCCTCTCGCACTCCATCCCTCTGGTCTGTATCTCCTATTCTGCCGATTTCTCTCTCTCTCTCTCTCTCTCTCTCTGTCCTTCTCTCCTGGTTCAGCTCTCTCTCTCTATTGCTCACTCTCCATCTTCCTGCCTGTCTGTCTGTGTGTCTCTCTCCATCTCTCCATCTCTCCTCTCTCCCTCCCTCCTTCTCGCGGTGAGAAGCCCTCTTCAGGCGCTGAGCAGACACATGTGAAATGTTGTCTCACACAAAGAGAACTGCCTGAGTGTGGGAGAGGATGGCGGGAAAGAAGAGAGAGAGAAACAGAGAGAGAGAGAGAGAGAGAAGGACAGGGATGGAGAGAGAGAGAGAGAGAGAGAGAGAGGAAACATAGGCAGGGATGGAGAAAGATAGGGGAGGCTATAGCAAAAAGATAAAGAGAGAGAGGGATAGCTATAGTACAGGTATAAAGTGAGGACAGAGAAAGAGATAGAGGGGAGGGTTATACTGAAAAGATAAGGGAAGAGGAAGAAGAAAGGGTGGAGAGAGAGAGAGAGAGAAAGAAGAAGGAGAGAGAGGGAGGAGGGAGAGGAGGAGAGGAGAGAGAGAATCAATAGAGACAAGAGAAAAATAATAAAGAAATGTCAGTCAGGGGAAAGATCATTTAGAGTCACTGGAAGAGAATGCACAAAAGTGATGAGGAACAGGGTGAGGGACAGACAGACAGACAGACAGACGACAAAACAGACAGAGAAAGGCAATTAGACCGAATAGGAAGAAACAGAAATAAATGCGAAGTCATTCGAATCATCGAACCACACACCTGACAGAGACTCTATGGGGAGGAGGCAGGAGCCAGTGGCTGTGGGGGACTGACTGACTTATTCCTGTGGGACTGGTGTGCTGTGAATGTGTGCAGTGGAGTGTTGCTGTTGACGGGTGTGAGAGCTGTGTGTGTCAGTGTGTGTGTGTATTAGCATACTATAGTGTTGGTGTGTATGTGCTGTAATGTTGTACCTTGTGAGTGTGTGCTCTGCTCTGTAATGTTGCTGTGTGTGAGCGTGTGCATGTGTGTGTACTGTAGCATCAGCGTGTGTGTGTGTGTGTGTGTGTTGGTGGGGTCAGCCTTCACACACACACAGCGCAGGTGTGCAACAGCTGGTCAGAGAGAGAGAGAGAGGAGAGGACTTGTCAAAACTGCAAAAAGATTAACCAGTCTGACAGAAAACGGGGAGCAGGATCACCCGTGTGTGTGTGTGTGGTGATGACTGCTCCTGCTGTCTGGAGGCAGTTTCTCTCGGTCTCTCTGTGTGAGTGTGTGTGTGTGTGTGTGTGTGTGTGTGTGTGTGTGTTGAAAGGCGATGTGTTTCCCTGAGCAGCAGGTGGCATGACCTGGGTGACAGATCTCTCAGCGACACCCCATAATGAGTGACATGTTCCACTGTGCTGCCCTGCCTCCCCCCCCACACACACAGCTCTTCACTCTCCCTTACACACACACACTCTCACTGATTTGTATCCCTCTTTTTCTCACTCTTGTCATCTCTCACACTCACAC
This sequence comes from Alosa alosa, assembly GCF_017589495.1. Lineage (NCBI taxonomy): Eukaryota > Metazoa > Chordata > Actinopteri > Clupeiformes > Clupeidae > Alosa > Alosa alosa. Next base: position 6,021,315 of record NC_063207.1, on the reverse strand, counting down.
ACACATTCACACTCAAACACGCCAAAGCTTCTCTTCCCTACACACTCACATTTGCCATCTCCAAACTCTTCTCCTCTCTCTCTCTCCTCTTTCTCTCTCTCTTTCTCTTTCTCAAACTTTTTTGAGACTCTTCACCTGTCTCACTTTTTCTGTCTCTCTCTCTCTCTCTCAATTTTCTTCTCTTCAGTCTGCACTTCTCTTAGTTTTTGTCGTCATCACTCACTCGCTTCACTCTCTCCTTCCTTCTGTTCAGTGACACATTGTTCCATCTCTCTTCCTTTCTCTCCTGTCCCACTGGGTATTCTGTCGCCTCTTGGGTGACAATGAAGTGATCTACTGGTGTCTCTGTATCAGAGCAACATACCAGAGCCACACACACACTCACACTCGCACACACTCACACTCGCACACACTCACACTCGCACACACACACACTCGCACACACACACACTCTAAGTGTGTCTTTGTGGTATGCCAAAGGTATGCAGTTGTGAGCTTGTGTGTGAAGTTCTTGAGGTGGAAACTACTGAGTAAATCTTGAAGTCGGTTAAGGGGATGGTTTACTGTCAAGGGGCTTGTGTGAGTGTGTGTGAGTGTGTGTGAGTGTGTGTGTGTGTGTACGTGTGTCTGTCTGTCTCTGTATAGGTATGATTATGAGTATAAGGGCGTGTCTACATATGTCGTTGTATAAGTATATACATGTGTGTGTGTGTGTGTGTATGAGAGGGTGATATAAGAGAAAGGGAGAGAGACTGTGTCAGTGTGTGTGTGTGTGCGTGTGTGTGTGTGTGTGTAGTGCAGTGCAGTTGTGGGGGGGGTTCCACTATCAGCGCACTCCTGCCAACGGTCTACTGTGTCACATGTCTCTGTGTGTGTGTGTGTGTGTGTGTGACTGCATATACGTGCAGCGCAGCGCATTGCGTTGCATAAACAGCAGCATTGCCAGCAGTAACGTTAAGCAGCCTCACATTTCAGCGAATCACCCGGAGTCTTCTGAGAACATCTCCCTGCCTATCCCATTCCATCCCCCACACACACACCACACATAACTACCATACACACATACATACACACACACACACAAACAAACAACCACAGTTTCCTAACCGGCCTGAGTGAGCTGACAGCATGACTGATCCTGAAAAAAACGTTACCGAGTTGAGATTGGGCTCTAAAAGGTACCTGACCAAGTTTGTGTTCTATCTGAGTTTTGAAAGGAACATCGCGGAGTTGAGACTTGGTTCTAACTGGAACCTGGCTGGCACCAAACCAGCTCCTGGAACTGGTCTGAGACCTTCAGTGCAGAGAGCAGAATAGCACTGTCCTACTCCGTACAGAGTGACTGTAGACTCATACAGGAAACGAGAGAGGGAGAAAGAAAGAGAGAGAGAAAGAGAGAAAAAGAGAGAGAAAGAGAGGGAGAGAAAGGGAGGGAGTGGGAGAGACAGGGAGAGAGAGTGTAGTAGTATTTTTTTGTTTAATGCCATATCAGCCTCTATGGATATATCATGCCAACAAAGGAAAACAATATAGTTAGTATAGCCTACTATAGTATACTACTAGTATAATAATATAGTTATAAATTAGAGATTAAAAAATCAAATAAAATTAATACATAAATAATATGATTCTTTAAATATATGCTTGATTGAAATTGCAGAACATTTGTGGAATCTATTAAAAAAACATTTTCCAGGGTACTCTGAGAATGTGGCAGTGGCTACAGAAAAGAGTATGATAATTTTTGTGCATTTGGGATGGGGAAAGTGTGTGTGGATGTGTGGGGATGTGTGTGTGTGTGTGTGTGTGTGTGTGTGTGTGTGTGTGTAAGAGAGAGAGAGAAGCAGTGTGACATCACAGGTCATGTGTGTGTGTGTGTGTGGGAATTGGAAATTTTATGAGTGTATAATTGTGTGTGTACGTGGGTGGGGGGTGGGCTGAGGTCGAGGGTTAACACGGAATGTGTACTCGTGTGCATGGGGGAAGGGAACCCACTTTAGTGAGTGTGTGTGTGTGTGTGTGTGTGTGTGTGTGCGTGCATGCGTGTACGTGTGTCTGTGTAGTGTGTGTGTATGTGTGTCTCTCATTACAGGGCATACTGGGTAAGGTTAGTCCTGCCCACTAAAACACCCACTACAGAGCATGGCTTTCCACGGCACATTGTGACAGCACATAGTTTACTGGCTAACATTAGCCCATCTAGTGTGTGTGTGTGAGAGTATATGGGGTCTGACTGCTAGCTCTAGCCTTCTTCTTAAAACACCCCCCAGCCCCCCAAACCCCCCAAACACACGCTCAGAAACAACCCCCCAGCGGTGACAGACCACAGAGACGTGACTTACAACACCACCAATTTCTTTAGTTTGTTTGATCTCGGGCCGGCGTACTACCCCACCCGTGGGACGACTGAGCCGCATCCCAGCTCATTAACGGATGGTGGGGGAACGCTCCACAAATGAGCCCCCTGTCCCTGGATCCCTCAGGGTTCAGATAGTTTAGAGAGGGGTGGCTTTCCTCTCTTCTGCATGCCTCCAATAATTAGCGCGCACACACGCGTGTGCGCACACATACACACACAGGGAGGGATAGCGGACTGGTTGTGATACAAGTATGACTTTTGCACCTTTGCAACAAAAGGCAGGACACACACACACACACACACACACACACACACACACACACACACCATTCCCAAAACCCATCCCCCACTCCCCACCTCTCTCCCGCGCTGGAAGGAAGAAAGGGGTCAGGTTGGTCCACATGGACGCCATCCAATTAACATTGAGCTTGACAAATTATGATCCGATCAGGCGTGGGAAATAGCCCGAGAGAGCGAGGCTAAGCTGTGGCGTGCTGTGAGAGCGACGGCCGAATAGTATAACCAAATGAAGCAGCTCATTTAGTCCTGGCTTATGGCAAAGGCATCCTGTGCCAACGTGCCAAAACCTGTTTTGATGAAAAAGCTGCCCGGCATTGGGGAAACGAGCTTTCGATACGCCAGCAGATTAAGACAGCATTACCAGGCCACCAAACTAGAAACCAATTGTACAATATCCTCTGAGAATGGTGTGTGTGGGAGGGGGGAGATGGTATGTGTGTTAACAAGGGGATAGAATAGTGTGTGTGTGTATGGGGAGATGGAAGTGTGTGTGTGTGTGTATGGGGGGTGGTGATAATTGTGTGTGTGGGGGAATGAGTGGGTGTGTGTGTGTGTGGGGAGATGGTGATAGTGTGTGGGGATGAGTGTGTGTGTGTGTGGGTAGGGAGATGTGTGTGTGTGTGTGTGTGTGGGGATGGTGTGTGTGTGTGTGTGTGTAGGCAGGGGGAATGTAAATTCCCTGCCAGAGGGATGGGGAGAATCTACACGTGTTTGTTTGGGTGGAGAGAGCGCATCAAAGGCATGCCACTGGTGACTGAGAGACCAACTCCACACACACACACACTCTCTCATTCCCTGCTTGCACACACTCTACATCCCTCTCTCTCTCTCTTTCTCTCTCTCTCATCGTTTTTCACCTCCTGTCTTCTGCACCCTCACTCAGAGCCCTCATTCTCTCACTTCTCCAACTATTCTCTTGGTCACTCACTCATACATTCTCCTCCACTCACTCTTATTCTCGCTCTCAATCACCCACTCACTCTCTATCCACTCTTTCCCTTTCATGGCCAATCTCTCTACATCACCCTCTCTTTCTTTCAACCCCCCTCTGAGGATGCCCCCTGTAGAGAGTGGATCATGTCCAATCAGCCCTGAAGTCGTGGGTCTCCGGTGTGAGTTTTGCTCCACTCACTGCGCTCAGCGACACACACACACACACACACACACACACACACACACACACACACACACAGACAGACACACAGACAGACACAGTGGAGTGGAATGCACACACAATCAACAGCTTCACACTCAGCAGGCCTCCAGAGCCAGGATTTTCCGACTGGACACAACCGTCCAACTCAACCTGGCCCTCAGAGGGGAATCCTCACAGAGGAGCTGGGGAGGAGGGGGCACACAACGACAAGGGAGGGAAGGAAAGAAAGAGAGAAAGAAAGAAAGAAAGAAAGAAAGAAAGAAAGAAAGAAAGAAAGAAAGAAAGAAAGAAAGAAAGATGACAAATAGAAAAAGACTGAACGAAGAAAGGAATGAAGGGGGGGTACACTCTGGAAAAGAGAGAGGAAGAGAGAAAGATATAAAGAAAGAGAGAGCACAAGAGACAGAGAGAAGGAGAGGGGGAAAAGAGAGAGAATGTGTTTTTTCTTTCTCCAAGACACCAGCTGGTTTTAAATGCATTTTTTCTTTGTCTCTCTCTCTCTCTCCCCTCCTCTCTGCACTGAAGCCTGGGCCTTAGCACAGGCCTGCTAAATACCAAGGGCTCCATCCCCAGCTCCAGCCCCAGCCCCATCCTTCTCTCCCCATGCCCAGCCTGGGCAGCTCTGCTGGGAGCAGATGGGGGCCGGCCTGCGTCCTGCGCCTCCACCCAGCCGGATCTCCCTCTAACAGATGGGCCCTGGATCCTGGGCTTGGCTAATCTGCGGCGTAGGGCCCGGCTGCCTGCCTGCCTGCCTACTTAAAGGAACAGGCACGCCATGCTATAGGCGCTTGTGCATACAACACACAGTACACAGAACCCTACCCGCTCCAAAAGTAGCCTGGTTGCTAGGCAAGCTGGATACTGGGCAGATCTATGCATGTTTAAAAGAACTGCTATGCTGGTTACCTGTGTGCACAATGGTTTGGTGTGCAATGTTTGTATAGTCACTACCAAACATATTTAATGGCCTTCTTATGTTAGCTGGCTGTGCACAGGCCATGGAACGGCATGCCGACACGAAGGTACAGCCACGCCAAGCATTTATGTATACAACAGACATTGCTCTGCCTGTGTAAAAGCACAGCTATGTCGCTCTGCTATGCTATGTGTGCAGTGCAATGCAGCTTAAATATAAAGGCAGTGAGCGAACACACAGAGCAAACAGAGCAAGGCATGCTAAAAGGTTGCTGGTTGTTTGGGCATGGAGCAGGCAGAAGCATGGCCACTCAAAGGTGCAGCTGTGTTAGTAGCCTGCTCATAGGCTACTCATCAGTGGCCTGCATGCCTGCATAAAGCTATGGGCTTAGCTATGGGCAGATAGCAACATGCATTCTTAGCGGCACAGCAATGGGATAGCCTACTGTATGCTCTCCGCCTGCTTTAAGGCTTAACTATGCTAGCTGACTGTGTGCAATATGACCAGCGCTGTTTAAAAAGTGTCAGTAAAGTAAGTAGTTCATTTTAATTTGTATAGCACATTTCCTTCCAAAGTGCTAGTAAAAATTAAGAGTTTAGAAGATGATTCCAACACCACTACAAAAGTACATGCTGGTTGACTGTGTGGATCCCACCGCTGTTTAAAAAGTGCAGCTATGCTAGTTGACTGTGTGCATCATGGTTGCTTGTATCTAAACAGAGCAGACAGCCTCACGTAAGGTGAGGCGCCCAAGCCATCCATCTATCCTGTGCAAGCCTCGGCTAGCCCTGCTGCTCCACATGGATGCTGCAAGGGAAAGCTGGGAAGAGATCTGCTGCAGGTACTGATGACAGCCAGGATGACCTGAGCAAGGAAGAGAGGCAGTACAACCCTCTCCCTCTCTCTCTCTCTCCAAGACACCCTAAAAACAAAAGTCTCAATACTTCTCCAGTAACGTGCTTATCGGCCATCTTGGTAAGGACCCTGAAGCCTGTGTCTGAGTCATTCCAGAGGGTGATCAGAGCAAAGATTTTGCCAAAGAATGCCAGACTCAGGAAAAACAATTCAGTAATGTTTCAGAAACATGCCATTTCAGTGGAATCAACACAACCCATTGTTCTAGCAGAAGTGGACAATCTGCCTCCTTTAAGTAAATGACATGCTCATGTTCAGTAATGTGAAACATGACTTTAGTCACTCAATAACAGGTGTGGTGTACAAATGATGAAGGGCTAGAGTATTATCATAGCTGCAAGGCAATAACATCCAGGTTTGTCCCGTGTCATAGCAATTTGTCAATATCAAATGACAAACAAAAATCTACTATCGTACTCAGATATCATTCCAAGTATGACATCACGCTGTCATATGGCCCACATAGGCTACCACCCACCGATTACAACACTCAAACAACATTCTTTCACATGAGGGAGATAAGCGTGTCGACCCAACACCTCTCAAAAGACCACAACCAGGCACAGGTAGAGTGGCACGAACGATGTTTTTTTTTTTTTTTTTTTACAGTGCATCGCCACCCTACTGAGCTCACAAGTTTCTATCACATTTTGCTCATCAGTAACAGCCAGCGCTAACGTTACATCGCTGTCATTTTTGTTTGCTCCGGGAGTGAAATGTAGGCTACCCGATGCCGAGCCGATGACCCAGAACGCCAAGGCAAACATGACCACATTTATACTTTTATGCTGCAAAGTTAAGTCGACAATCTGTACAAACTTTATAGATTCCTGAGAGGTCCATTCGAAGCCTGTTCAACGACAGGTTTATAACATACGCCATTGTGCGCTGCACAAAGTAATTAGCTGATACATTGCTCGCATTGTGCCTGATTAAAATATCCCGGGTCGGGAGCAAGGGTCTGTCCGATTTATAACACAGGCTAGTGTAGTGGACATCTGCGAACAGACAACTAGTAAATCATAAGTATGTATCTTTGAGGAGAAACAAAGATGAAACGATTTCACCAACTTCGAAGTAGACGTAGACAGCACATCGACGGCATGAAACACTTTCACGAAGTCATAAATTTCAAATTAACGAACGCTCGGATCGGCAACTGTGCTAACTAGCAAGGTTGATGGCACTTCTTATAGCTTGTAATTCCTACATCATATGCTGTATAATCCTGCGTTAAGTCATACGAATTATTTGGATGTTAGGTGGTCAGATATCGACTCATAAGTAGCGATAAGCAGGCTACATTTTGGAGAGTGGGGATGATCATGCAACCAGAAATTCTCAGATAGCAACAACAGCTAAATGCGTCATTTTCAGTGCATTCTGGGTCTATCTTGCTGGATGGCTTCGCCCGACAATGCATTAAACATGGATCATGAAAAATTAGTAAAATGACAAATTACTTACGCTTTTAGTGGATTCTGAATGACAGCCGCCATTTTGCTACAATGTAACGCAAGATCAGCGTCTAGCAGTTCTGGGGGAAACCTACGAGGTAACAACCAATCAGGACACTGTTTGAAATCTCTGACCAATGAGACACCGGCGTTCGCATAGCAGGCGTGGCTTATGAGGTAAACTGTCAAAAGCATTTTAAAGGGTTTTCTCCTTGTACAGTATTCAGCACAATGCCGGCAGGGCCACCACTTGACATAACATTTCCCCATTCGTGGGAAGTTTTGAGAACCTATTATGGATAGTCTATCTCAATAGGACTGGATATCCGGAAGATTTATGGCAGATTAGGCATCTTTATACTCTCGTCTGTCCTTACACTGTTGACTCAACCTAATTATCTACAAGAATATTATTCATAATGGCTTAAAAGTAAACTGAAAAGCCATCTCATTGTTCCATGACCTGGCAGCCAATGACTGATAGAGAACCAAGAGCAGTACTACACAGTGCCACCTAGGGCGTAGGAATTTAAATTCACCAGTGACAAAGGACATCTGTTGGATCTGTTCTTTTACTATTTTCTGCAGTCATGATCATACGAGTACCTTTATTTGTGTTGTGGTAAAAAAAAAAGAGACACCTTACATTTCTTCCCCTTTAATCTGCATATGATGACACAGACAACACACGTTTTAAGTTTTACAGACACACATCTCTTCATCTTGGGTCAGTGCATAGTAACTGTAGCTGTGGCATGGAACTCTGTAGTCGTCACTCAGAGAGAAGTTGCCATGGGAACGGATCCCGGATCTCAGGGGTGGAGTCTGTCCCAGGAAGAGATGCATACTGGGACAGCAATGTCAGATGGTAGGTGGACACCGTGTATGAGTGCTGACAGACTGTAGATCTCACCACAAAGTGCTCAGAGGAGCATCATCCTCAGCTGCGATCCTCATATCTGTTCTTGTGTGTATGGTGAGGTAAGTACAAACGTGATGGCATGGCAAGGGTCAAAGGTCAGGGGGGGTCACACAGAGAAAAGATATGCAGCACACACCACAACAACCGTTTGAAAATACTTTTTTATGGCACTAGAACCATCACCATCAACGCATCTCCATCAAATACTCTGTCCTTGTGATACTTTTGATGGAGAAGTACCACAAACACTCAAAGGGACGTGGTTGAATAATCAGTGCAAATGCGAAATGATCATGGCAGACAAGTGGTAACATTAGCACTACAGTAAATCAGACCATCAACCCCCCCACCCCCCTACACACACACAAACAATTCTTGTGTTCTTGTGTTCCATGCATCCTAGTGCAACTGATCCAGGGGATTAAACCCCAGACAGCAGAGAGCTCCGGAGCAGACCCGACCCAGGTCCAGCTGTGTTCTGGCTCAGATCCGGCTGTGTTCTGGCCCAGAGTCAGCTGTGTTCTGGCCCAGATCCGGCTGTACTCTGGCCCAGACTGCTCCTTTTGCGGCAGCTACGTGGGGGTGGATGCCCCTCATGAAAAGAACAGCGCGGGCCAAGGCATTGCAAAAAAACTGAGCGGCTGGTGCAAAACAAAGGAAACGCGTCAAACTGAATATATGGACAAGATATTCTGTACATTCAAGGCAAACAGTTGTTTTCATTCACTGGCTAAAGGCAACAGATATCTGTGTGCTTTGAATGTGTGTGTGTGTGTGTGTGTGTGTGGTAGTGTGGTAGGACGGGGAGTGCCTTTAGACAATATCGTTTCTGACTACACTAAAGTTACATAACCTATAAATGCACATACACTACTGACTATGAGGAAATTTCAAATAATTTCAGTCTTCCTGTACAGATCTAGTGACAATCTAGGGGTTGGTACCCATGTTGTAAATAGACTCAATCCTTTAAAAGCTTACTGATACAAAAATAAATGTCATTTTTAACTGAAATCTTGACTGGCGCTCCATGGATACCAACCCAATCAGACGAGCAGATGATTAAACCTTTGGTCAATCCATCTCACACCCGCAGGTGACTGCTGTCCATGTCCAGCAAGCAGGACTGCAAACGCTCAGAACAGAGATATCAATAAGTCTATTCACAATAAGAGCCTGCTCAATCGTCCCCTATTCTGACTTAAGTTGAGGTATTGAATTGGTGAATAGCTGTTCTTGAATGAATAGTCAATAGTTATTTTAGTTTGTTTTGTTTTGTTTTGTTTTCATTAAGAAGTATTTCTAAAACGAAGCCCGGACGTAAATGGTGCCGCAACTCAACGGGACGGAGCTGGAGGCGGAAGGGGAGACACCGTTTCAGGCAACTCAAGTGGCTACTTTTACAGAATACAGCATCATCTACAAACATATACACCATCTCCACGTCAAAACGCACAGACTATCGATCGGTGCTCTCACAAGACAGCTAATGATTCACTCTTCAATAGCAATCTACCACTGACGAATCAGCTCTTGGGCAGGTGTGTCGTTATTTCCCTTTTCTGGGACAAAATGTGAACTAAAACAAAAACAAAGCCTAATAGAAGGATTACAATAATGATGAAAACATAACGTAATAAACATACATTAGCATTTAAATGCTATAAACACAACCAGATATGACTATATTTAATGATGAACCACACATGCTCCAGTCCAATGAATATCTAGGTGGCTGAGCAAATCTGTCAATATCTGCCACTGACTTGTAACAGCTGTTACTTCCTGTTGTAATAACAGAATAGATACTATCTGGCATGCTATGAGCATGAACACTTCTCCTCTATGGTACGCTTATGCTTTACCTTTTTGCAAGATAAAATGATCATTGAAAAATAAACAAACAAACAAACAAACGAGAAATGATCCCTGAATCATCCAAGTTTGATAAGTGGATTAGCAGGTCACATCAGACCATTCCACAGTGTAACGTGTGACTTTCCATGATAAAATCAGAGATAAAAAGACTAAACAGTTGTACACTCAAGGCAATCACCTAATGGAGGAAAGATTGGGGATGCAGTGAGGGAGGATGCACAAGATGGATTTGGGGGGGGGGGGGGATTTGAGGGGTTAGTGTGAACTCCTGGTCTCTCCTCAGCTGATGACCAGTTACAGTACACCATATTACTCAACTAAGCACCAAACGTCAAGTGATCTCCAAAGGTTTAGGTGCAAGGCTGATGTCAGTTGTTGTTTCTTTTGTCTGTTGTGCTGCACACACACACACACACACACCATTTTGTATACGCATTACACACACACACACACACACACACACACACACACACTCACACACACACACACTCACACAACAGCTAAAAATGTTTGTTAGGGGGAGAGTGGCAGAGGGATTTGGCGTAATGATAGAGTTGAGGGGTGGGGGAGCTAACATACTAAGTTCTAGAGTAGGTCCAGCCCTGCTTAAGGTCAAACGCTAGAGGATCACAGGGGTCAAGGGTCAGAGGTCGCCGGGCCTCTGATTGCAGGGGGTGCAGACCCGGACAGGGTGGTCCCAGCCGCGAGAGGGCACGGAGCGCCTGGCGGGCGAGCACTCGGAGCACACGCCCTGGCCGCATGCCCGGCAGTGGTGCTTGGACAGCTTGGCAGTGAAGTGGCGTTGGCAGCTGTGGCAGGAGTGGATATCCTGGTCGGGCACCCAGTAGGCTGGACGCGCGGCATCCTTTACCAGCCCTGAGGAGAGGAGAAAGGAGAGGACAGGAGAAGAGAAGAGAGGTGAGGAGGACCACAACAGGCAGGCAGAGGTGGGGAGGTTAAAGGTTAAAACAATCACATACACAGATTGTTTGTCCTGCACTAGTCACATGACACAAATGACACATTACACATCCCCAACTACGAGAAAATGTTTGGGGGGGGGGTACCCTTTCCTTCCACTGATGTTTGGGGGTGGGGTGCTTCAGAGCTACTGTTGGGGAGAAGCGGAGCAACCCTGCCCTCCCCTCCCCTCCTCCACCATCATAAGCATGCATTATTCATTACGGCTCTATGAATTGTACATGTACCATCTTCCATGAGCCTAACCAACACTCATAATCTGCCACAGTGAATTAATGACTACGGGGTTTCCATTTTGTCTTTCTATTCCAGAGCATGTGTCAGCTAGTCTTAAGTGTCCTAGTGTCCTCTCTCTCTCTCTCTCTCTCTCTGTGTGTGTGTGTGAGTAGTGTGAATGTGTGTGTGAGATGAGATTCTGTGCATGCATGTATGTATATGTGTGTTTGTGTGGGCATGTAAACGTGTATGTCTGTGAGTGTGTGTGTGTATGTGTGTGTGTGTGTGTGTGTGTAGCGGGTGGATGTGAATAAGTGATGACTAACGCTGTGATGACAGCTCCTCAGTCTCATCCTTGTCAGCGCGTGAGGAGTTTTGAGCCTGCAGAGCTGCCGCAGATGAACTGTGCTGTGGGCGACTGCTAAAATCTCACTCAGAGACGCCAGCCTTAAACACCAGCTCTACAGCACAATGTATCTATCCTGACAGAAAAGGGCTTTGTTTGGAGAAAAGAAAATGTTGGATTTTTTTTATTAATTTTTATTAATTATTTTTTAATTTTTATTGCACTTTCACAACTCCTATGCTTTTGAATTGGACTTTGTCCTTCAAATCTCTGGATGTCCTTCAACCAAAGAGCTATCTGACAGCCCTGTTAGTAGGTAATGCCCTGTATTACAGGATGTCTTGTTTTGTGGAAATACTACTTAAAATAAGCTAAATTATCTGGCAAGATCTGCCAATAGAACAAGATTTTCACTTATATAAAAAATATAATATAAAAAAAACTTAAATTAACTTAAGCAAACTTAAGCAAATAATAGAAAAACGAGCATTTATTCACTTGATTTAAAGGTCCAGTATGTAGGAAATAATGGAAAATAAATGGTAACCATTCCAAAAATTATCACCATATGTTGTCAGAGAGTAAGGAAACACGATGAATTGAAGTAATGGCTTATTTGACAACATTACTATAACCTGTAAAACCCATGAAAAAAAAAATAGTTACGGGGCGGAATCTCTTGGAATTTTCGTTTATGTTTTGAACTATTAATTCTAGAATAGCATATTAATAATGGGCTGGCGAGTCCTCCTATTGGTGTTGCCAAATTAGCAAAGGCCAACTGTCAACTTGCTGTCAGTTGTAGTCAGGCAAATTTCCAAAATTAAAACAAGATTAAGTGGACATCGGAGGAGCTTACTGATATGGCGACGTCTTCGTCAAACGAAGAATATCAAGTCTGACGCAGAGCTGGCCATATTTCTCCACGACAGGTAGCCTATGCTAAACTTCATCTGCATCGCTAACTTCAGCTAAATATGTTACGTTGGTTAGAGAGGTATTTTTTGTTTTCACTGTTTCCGTAATGTGTAGCTGGGTCATGATTGGAGAAACGTTAAAGCAGCTGCAGGTCAACTAACGTTATTAGCTAAGTCTTAATTACATCTGGCAACCCAGAAGAGGCTCGCGTCTGGTAGTGTTGAGAACGTTCACCAGTGTTTTGATTTTGGCCTACAGAATGTTCGGTAACAATCCTACAAATCGCTCCTTTAAGGTTATTCATCTCACTTAGATTCTATTATTCTAGGATTTTTTGCAGTGTGGTCAGCAGTATGCAGAATACAGTAAGATTATGTACCGGAACAAACAAATCAGTTTCTGACCAACAAAAACAAACTTTTTCATGATGGCCAGTGAGTTTGTGTTTCCTTTAGGCAGCATGGTGGACGAAATATGACCTCTAAATGCCCAATGATCCGTTATGGATCTCTGAAAACAGATCAGGCTCCTAACATATGCTGTTTAACTGATACATGACTAGGGTGACGAGATTGTGTCCTTTTTTGGGTAGTGAAAAAGAGGACAGCAGAGAAAACACGGCCTCGAAAGGCTATTTCAAACTCATTTGTGAACGACAGAGAGAAACGCAATGCAAATTCGCTGTGAACACGTTTGACGCTCTAGGAGAACAATATCCTGGACGATTTTTTAGGTCTCAAAAAGAGGACATGTCCTGGAAAAAGAGAACATCTGGTCACCCTATACATGACACAGCCATGTTGATAGAGAGTTCTATATCAGAAATATAAACACGACGTCATCTGACAGCAGGTCAAAGCCCTGAGCACTTCTCTGAGGTGCCTGTCTGTATGTTCTACTATTTTTGTCTTATCTTATACGCCTTTCTTTCTTTCTTTCTTTCTTTCATTCATTCATCTTGTCTTTTATCCATTCGTCATCTTTTCTATTCATCTCTGGATCTCTGGACCCTGACTGTCACACCTCAATAAACTCATCAGCCCTCGTCACTCCTTATCATCAACTAATCACCACTGGATAATTATACACTGTACCTTTAATCACGACGAAAGAAAAAGAGTGGGAGAAAGAGAGAGAGAGAGAGAGAGAGAGAGGCATAGAGATAGAGACACATACACAGACAGATAGATAGAGAGAGAGACAAACAGAGGTAGAGAAAAAGAGAGAGGGAGAGACAGACAGACAGACAGACAGAGGTAGAGAAAGCGAGAGAGAGAGATGGAAACCTCACAGTGAAGAGGTCTCTGTGGTGCAGGACTGAGAAACTGTTCTAGAGTCTTCCAGATCTCAGAAAAACAATACTCTCAGTGACCACTAGAGGTCAGCAACTCCATGGTCAGAAGTGCTGGAAGACTTTGGCAGAAATCAGTGAAGAGCTCTTACATTAAAGGTTAGGCCTGTGAGTCTGGCAACAGGCTAAAAAGCTGATATTACACCTCATGAAGAAACGTGCTGATTGGCTAGAACTATTTACAACTCAGTCTATTACTCATATGGTACAAGTTTAGTTTTGGTCGCTCCTCTCCATTGGACGCTACTCCTCACTCACCTAGTGGGATGTCAATGGCAGTGACGACAGCTCCTAATGTGTTGGACACCGCTTCTCCCACCTTCCTGGCCAGGGTGCCGCCATCCTCCTCCTCATGCTCCACCACCACTAGTTCTGAGGGAGGGAGGGGTACACACGCACACACACACACACACACACACACACACACACACACACACACACACACACACACACACACACACACACACACACACACACACACACACACACGGGTGTGTCAATATCAGGACTCTCTTCATAAGACTGCATGTGGATGGGTGTGACCCTAAACCTGTGGCTTGGACATATGGTCAGTGTGAGTGTGTGTGTGGATGTATGTGTGTTCTAATGTGTGTGTGTTTTAATGTGTGTGTGTGTGTGTTGTCCTTCATTGCACAATTTTAACAAAGTGTGTGTCTGTATCCATATGTGAACATTCCATGCAAGTGCCACACCCACCCACTCATGCATGTTTGTGTGTATGTGCCTTTTACATGTGTGTGTGTGTGTGTGTGTGTGTGTGTGTGTGTGTGTGTGTGACAAATGTCCTGTGCAAGGTCCTTGCCCACCTGTGTGTGTGTCCTTCTGCTCAGAGCATGCATGCCACACACACTGACCCGGAGGGCCCCCAGCCTCTCTGGTACTGGACGAGGGCGCCATTTAACACTGGTCACAGAACCCTCTCCAAGATCGCTGCTGCAGTGGTGCTTCGAGTCATTCTCCTCAAACACCACCCTGCACTTATAACATGTCTGAAATACACAGAGACAACACACACACACACACACACACACACACACACACACACACACACACACACACACACACACACACACACACACACACACACACACACACACACACACACACACACACACACACACACACACACACACACCTCCTTTTAGAGTCATTCTCCTCAAACACCACCCTGCACTTATAACATGTCTGAAATACACAGAGACAACACACACATTACCACACACGTACACACAAGACTCCTTTTAGAGTGCACATGAATCTGTAGGCCTAGATGTTAATTGGATAATTAGAGAAGCCTGATCATTTGTCTACACACATTTCAAACCTCCTTTCTCAACATTCTCTAGCCTATTTTACTGTGGTTACTAAGTTTAAACTAAATTATATTACAATATTTTTGTTTTATTTATAAGCTATAAAACATCTTAACATTCCAGTTTAGTTTTCTAATCCCTACATGAACAAACTGCTTACTGCATAATAAAAGATAACTAAACAAGACTTGACTCGTTCATATTTTATTTGCAGAATAAACAAGACAAAAGGAAGAGATAGTTTATACATGACATTGGAGTTCTCCCTCCAGTAAATGCCGCTGAATATAGCCTAAAAATTAATGCCATATGTGCTTAAGCAGAGACTTTCTAATGAGGAGACACAGCAAAATCCTCCATAGAAATGCATGGGGCTAGTTTGTAACGACAATATGGCCGTTGTCTACACAAACCCACCCCTTCCTTGGCAAAGCGTCGACATGTGAATACATTGAGCCAATCATATGTTGTGTTGTGAAGACATCTTCCCAATCATGTGTTGTGAACTCGCTGCTGGAGCAAGATTGGTGTCGTGAAGCCTTGCTCACACGCATTTCTGCTGAATAGGATGCCCGATGAGTGCCCAAAAAGCGTTGCTACATGGCCGCCGAGTGGAGGGACTTGCCTAAAAGGACTTTGGCTTAAGTCATCATGTCAAACTTTCTTAACATACTCTGGTCTACAGTCACTTTACTTAGATGGTTTTTACTTGAGAGAACATTATTTGTAATACAGGCAGGGGAATGGCTAAATATGGTTTGCTTAATTATGATAAGCTCACATTGTCATATCATGGGGTATAGCTCAGTGGTAGAGCATTTGACTGCATATCAAGAGGTCCCAGGTTCATATTCTGGTGCCCCCTCAAACATGCTCGCAAGCTGGCGTGTGCAAATGCGTTCTTGAATTTCCCCTTGGGGATCAATAAAGTATCTATCTATCTATCTATCTATCTATCTATCTATCTTGTCTCAAATCCAAAGAGGAGGATGAGGGGTCTGTTGCTACTCCACTCCCTGGTGTGACAGTTTCTGAAACTGAGGGCCATGTTTTTCACAACGTTAAGATCTCCTTCTACTAAATTTGGCATAACTATGATGTTAACATGACATGTTGAGCTACCAAGCTACTGTACCTATGACACTGATTAGCCTATTATTGCTAATTAGGCGTATAGACATTATAGCCGATCATTTAAAATGAAAAATGTTTCAGATTAGGTTATTATAATGGTGTGTTAGTGTTGATTATTTTTTTAGCCTTTATCTCAGATTACTGTACACGTATAACCAAATTATCATTTGAAAGTACATGGTCTGCTCTTTCAATGTCTCTGTTCATTTTAGCCATAGCACTAATGGTTGTGGAGATATTCCTGTGGAGATATGTTTTTTCTAGTTTGTGCTTCTTTGAAAAGAATTACCAATTGTTTCCCCTCATTTTGTTTTCTCTCCTTCTCCTGTCTTTCCTTTCTTTTTGGTAGCCTGATTGTGTGTGTGTGTGTGTGTGTGTGGTAGCCTGATTGGCCTTCTTTGAGAAAGACATTTCTTCACCAGAAGTTTGCTCTCCACCAGATGCTCAACATAGACAAAATGCATGCAGATGGACTAAACCATTTGGCGCAATAGCAAGGGGTGGCTGAGACCTTAGATAGTTTTTTTTGTATACAAAATGTAGTCAGTCAATCAACCAAGTTATTCAGCCAATAGACTACTGTAACTTTGTATTTCATCTGACATGCATTATGGAATTTAATTAGGAAATGAAAATATCCAAGTAAAATAAAGTATATTCCAGACTTGTCAAGGGCCCCTCTCCCCTATAATCAGTAGTGGTTTTACCCCAAGTCCGACGCCCCTGCACACACACACACACACACACACACACACACACACAAACACGCCAGTTCCACAACACGTGACGGATGGCATCCATCTACCATCTATACCACTTCAACTCCTGGAATATACAGTAGATTGATCATCCAGAAGCTTGTTGCACAGCAGCGATATTCAATAGCAACCAAATCTCACGGTGATAAGCTAACACACAAGAATCCCAACTGGTGATCAAAGCAGCTCTGCTCAGGCATGCTGAGCAGACACCGGGCCGCGCGCGTTGTGCTGTGACTCGTGTGGGTTGTGATAGCCAACGTAACACCGTGTGTCCCAGATATGGGGACAGGACACCCAGTGACTGTGACTGTTACCAGCATTATAAATATTTACGCTCCGGTGGTGTGAACGGGCCAATCACAAACCCAAGAGCTGCCTTGCTCTAGATGGAGCTATCTATGCAGCTAATTGGACCGACCCATCTACACAACTATCACAGCTATCTATGCAGAGGACTGGACAGATCTATTTACACAACTGGTGAAAAGACTAAAGACATTTTCTTTAAGACTGTAAGAGACTGGGCCATATGGAAACACAAGCAAAACATACACACACACACACACACACACACAACACACACACACACACACACACTCACACTCACACACACGTAGATGCATACACACACACATGCACAGGCACACACTCACACACTCCCGTGACCTGAAATCCATAGTTGTGTAAGACTTTGGTCATGAGGTCAGCTGAAGTGGTTAGCTGTAAACAGAACAGAACCCCCCTTAAAAAAATCTGGCCAGCTGGTAGGGAAAGCCCCCCACGCCTCCCTAGCTGTGGCAGAGCTGGAGGTAAAGTGCAGACTCACCAGGATGAGGGCGTTGGGTTTCCAGTAGGCTGGCGCGATCTGATCTGTAAGCCAGGAGGTGACAGCCTTGGCCGGTTTGACGCTGAGCTCGGACACGGACTGGGCCATGAGGTTGACCCCATCCAGCAGCCGCTGCGCTGCGTTACTGTTGTCCTTCAGCAGGCTGTCACACTGGAAGACAGACACACACACACACACACGCACACACACACACACACACACGACACACACGCACACACACACGCACACAAACACCCCCGCACCACAAACACACACACACAAAGACATGCACGTACAGAACGTAAATTTAGATGCAAGATAATCTCACTAATTATTCAATCAAAACAAGCCATTCACATAAAAACAGTCTGGAGTGACCCTGCTGAGACACATTTACTTACTTAAAATGTTTTTGTCATGTGGTGTCAACACTGGCGACTACGCCGCTCCGTCTGGCATTTTTTGTGTTATTGTCTTTTGTTTTTTTGTCTTGTATGTGGAGCGCTTTGGGTTGCACTTTGTGCATGTTAAATGCGCTATACTAAATAAAACTGACTTGACTTAGCATGCCTGCTGCATAGAGAGTAGTTACATTAAATAATATGGATGGAAAGCTTGTCAAACTGCTTGTTAAAGTAGTTTGATGGTTTGAAATGTGTTTAAAAGACATTTCATTATTCAAAGTTTCAACAACATTTTGATATCCTATGAGGAATGACTCGCTGAAAGCCATGCACTGACTACATTTCCCAGAAACCCCAGCGGAGAGCCCTAGAGGCTGCTGTGGCTGTCTTATGGTGTGATCCATTTGTCCACTGTGCTCGTCTTACGAGTAGTAAAACAAAACGGAAATTACACAAAATGATGCAACAGCACACCCCTTAAACTCGTCTGTCGAGAAGCAATCTCATACAAGTCAAAGGACCCCCAGTTCATGCCGAGTTCTTACGACAAGGAAGTTACGTCATTTCACAAGTTACGAGTTGTCACAAGCCGTCAGCATGTACAAATGGAATGCACAATTACCCCAGGCCAGATGTGCTGGATCTCGGTGCGGACCACCGTGTTGACAGGGTCCTGGTTGCCATACCAAAACTGTCTACTGCGGTAGATTACCCCACAATTAGGACACTCAATCACATACCTGTAAGGGACATACACACACACACACACACACACACAATCAACAATCAGACTTAATCATTCATATTTTCACTGTAACCTGCACAGCACACCCTCACATCCCACTCACCTGTGTTTAGCATAACTAACCCACTGGTTAGCTAACACACATACTTTGACAGGTAAATACACTCTCTCGCACACACACACACACACTCACCCTGACCAGGCATATCGGGCAAGTCCGAGCCATGGAGAGTCGGAGGACGCAGAAGTCTTTGGCACAACGATCACCTCCTTCCCTCCCTCATAGCAGGCCTGACGTGTGCACACACACACACACACACACACACACACACACACACACACACACACACACACACACACACACACAGACACACAGAGACACAGAGATCATCATTACAGTCAATACATCATGCCAGTTTGTACATCTATGGTCATTAAGAGAAGATTCTTTAATGACAAAGCCGGACTTCCATGCACTGTCCACTCTTTCATAGCTAAAGAGATCCCCTGAATGGAGATTGTAATTCGTCCAGAGTGCCTGCGGTCCAGCCCTACCTTGCAGGTGAAGACTCTGTTGTCATAGTGAGCGGAGTATCGGCATCGCTGCTTGGCCTCATGGGGGACGTCCTCTCTCAGGTGGTTTGTGCTGTTCTTACAGCTCGAACTGAAACACCCGAGCGCGCCACACACACACACACACACACACACACACACACACACACACACACACACAGTGAAGGGTTATAAGTGGTTGTACAGCATGAGAAGAACAGCACTTCTGATTGGTGAGCATGCCTAGTGCATGAGAACAGCACTTCTGATTGGTGAGCATGCCTAGTGCATGAGAAGCACAGCACTTCTGATAGGTGAGCTTCATTGTTTGTCACACAAGGAAGATGACATGTACATGAATATTAAAAAAATCATAGATGTGACAAGATTAACCATCGGGACAGAGTTGTGAGCTGCATGATTAATAGCAGCCTTTGCGATTAGCTAATTGCGTTGGTTCAAATCGCGATTCTGATTAAAAAAAATCAATGAATTGTGCAGTCCCAATTTGAAGAGCAGAGAAATTGAGAAGACAGGAGGTGGTAGAGACAGGAGGTGGTAGAGGCTATTTGGGGAGTAGAGCAGTAGAGAGTTGGAGCAGTTGAGGAGGTGGGAGGTGAAAGGGAGACCTTAATATCACTAAATAACTCTGCACAGTAACAACCAAATCCGAGGATATTGCCACTACAACAGCCCTTTGTTTTACCATTTTTCCCAGGCAGTTGAGGAGCAGGGAGGTGGAGAAAGGGTTTGAGGAGCAGTTCAGGAGTAGGGAGACGAAGGAGGGGATAAGAGGAGCAGTTGAGGTGAAGGGAGGTGGAGGAGGGGATACAAGGAGGAGCAGTTGAGGAGGTGGGAGGTGGAGAGAGGCTTTGAGGAGCAGTGCTACTCACCCACAGCTGAGACAAAGGCTGGAGCAGGTGAAGTACTCATCAGGGAAGAAACAGCTGTGAGAGATGATCTCATCCGAGATCTCACCACTGAAGCGCTCACTCAGGGCCTGGGAACACAGGACAGCAGCATGTTAATGCGCGCGCCGTACACACACACACACACACACACAACACACAAACACACACAGAGCTACAGAGAATCAGAAGAGGCTAGTGTCTATACACACACACAATAACATACTCAACAGCATGACACAGCTTGTGCCTGGTTTAATGTCCTCGCAGAGGCACAATAAATCTGTGTGCAGGTGCCATTAACATTGACTTAGTGGGGGTCACCTGTAGGGCTTTGAATATGACCAGCGGTGAGCGTGGGGAACGCGTGGTGTGGTTCTCCAGCTGGCTCTCTAGAAGGTTCCGCAGGCCCTTGAAGTTGGTGGGTGGGGTGCTGGTGTGGGTTCCGCAGTAGCGCACAGAGCTGAAGGCCTCGGGAAACCGGCCCAGCTTACGGAACCGCTCCTGAAGCAGCCGCTCCACCTGCTCCGATGGCCTCTCTGTGGGTAGGGATGGAGAGTGTGAGGTGTGTGTGAGTGTGTTAGTGTGTTATAGATTACCGTTCTGCCCCATTAACATACAGCACACAACAACGCTAAGGCACAGACAGCCTCCTTGAGGACACGGGGAGAAAGAGATCTATGAGGTGTGTATTACATATTACAGCTCAGTCTTAAGACCGCACACACACACCCACACCCACCCACAGGCGCACACACACACACACACACACACACACACAAGGCTATGTTTCTCTGTCGGGAACCAGCAGTCTCATATCGCAGATTACAGCTTTAGTTCACAAGCCTTTTCCTAATCAATGTGTGTGCCTCCCCTGATCCCTCACACTTACAAAGACTGGAAAATCACACTAGCTGGAAAGCATCAGCTGAATGACTAATGCACAGTTTATTTTAGTTTAAATCACAATAAATGTGTATTTTTGCATACACATCTTCAGATAAACAAGCATGTTGGCAATGCAAATTATATGTAAAAATCACAAAATGTCCTGTATTTCCTTGAACCATCACTGTCATTTTGACCTTTATCACATTCAATTGCTTTCAATTTCCTGTCTAGATTATGATTGTACAATCAAACTTAAATATATTACCTGAGAAATCAATATGGCATTTCTGGCTCCACTGAGATGCCATCACTTACAAAACCCATTTCACTAAAGCAGGAGCCTTTTCCCTGCATACTGACCTTAAAATCACTAAATAAATGTTGCACAACAACACAATCCAAGATTATAGTCACTATATCAACTTAAATGACACCCCTTTTTTAGCATTTTCCCCCCTTTAATTCAGATAGGACGGTGAAGAGAAGCACCTGTGGGAGAGAGGGTGGGAACATTCTAACAGAAGATTCTGTTCCGCAACAATGTGTAAGGTTCTAAAAATTCCATGTTGAATTCAATGAACCCAGAGCCCTATGAACCCAGATATTCTTTGGATTGTTAAATTTCCAACATTCCATACTAACGCATTTTGAAACCCTGTAAAACCCTAATTTAAAATCACATGTTACCCTCCCTCCCTGACTAACCTGATCCCAGCAGAGAGGTGTGGACCGTCTCGTGGAAGATGATGGCGGAGGGTCCGAGGGTGGACAGTGGCACGTCCAGTCCGAAGCGCGACGCTGTGGCCTTCAGCTCCTTGGTGAAGTACTTCAGGTAGGCCTCTGAGGCGTCGCCAAGGAAACGGAAGAGGTCGTCGTGGAGACGGTCGGCGTGGGTGCGGTAGATGATGAGGTCGGAGATGGCCAGGACTTTGAGCAGGAGCCGCGTGCGCTGGCCCTGGTTGGCACTGTTGCTCTGGAGACCCTCCGTGTCAATCACGACCACGCGGTGGCAGGGGTCAAAGGCTACCCACACCCCCACGGTGCAGGACTCCTGCGTAGGGGATGTCTTGAACACCTCCCTGCCTTGGAAGAAGGTGTGGTTCAGCGTGTGGGACTTTCCCTCACCAATGTTCCCGAAGATGGACACCACTTTGAGGAGCTCGTCCGGGTGGCAGTCCAGCCTCTTCACAAACTCTTCGTCGTTCTTGATCTGGACAAGACAAAGAGTTCAAACAGACATCATTCACACTTTGCAGTGATTCCATGTTAGTCAAATAGAATGTGAAATAAATTTGATTCTGAGAGATTTCTCTCAGTGCCATACACACTCAAATGACACACATTAGAACACACACACACACACCCCACCACCACCACCGACAACTTCAAAACAGGCACAAACAAAGCCCTTTTCAGCACTCAAAAAGGTCAAAGTTGAGAAATGGCTTGAGGAAAATTAAAACAGAAATAATGCTGCCAGTCAACCTTCCCCAATCAGTACTGAGGGAGAGAGCACAGCAGAGTATAAGGGTGAGAGATGCTCTCAGCTGTGAACTGTGAATACTGATATCTGAAATGGCCATAATCACTCTGAAGAAGGGCGTCTTGCCCGAAACGTCTGAGTGGCAATTAAAACTTTTTTTTTTTTTTGCTAACCTTTATTTCTAAAGTTTATCTTGATGCTCAGGAGGATTCAAAACACCCAGTCGAGAGTGCACTAAGGTATTGAGCAAAAACTATAACGCAGCGTGTGTTTACCTGCATCTCCTCGTTCTCGTCCACCAACAGGAAGCTGGCGACCCTCTCCAGGAGCTTGGCCTGCTGGGCTTTGGCCTGGTCCTGCCCACCACTGGCATTAGTCTGGGCCCCCGTCTGGGCACTCCCGGGTGGTGGGTAGTGAGTGAGCGGGTGCTTCTTCTTGCCCCCTCCATTGTGGGTACGTTTTTGGCAGTCCTGGCACAGGTTGATCTTGCAGGTCTGGCAGCGGACGACGGACAGGTTGCGCTTCCCGTTGCCATTGCCCGAGCCCTTGCCCCCCTTGCAGCCGTTGCAGAGGGGTACGTGCCCGGGTCCGATGGGAGCCCGCTGGTGGTCTTGGAGGCCCTCCTGCTGATGGACCTCTAGCTCACAGAGCGAGCACTGGACACTAGCACACTCCGTGCACTCGAACACAGCCTCCTCTGAGCCATCACACACATAGCTCTCCTGGCACGCTAGACTGGTGTTGACTCCTTTTTCCAGTGAGGGACCATGACTGCTCATTGTATCTCAAGCTACTTCCTCTGGGCGTGTCTGGGCTTGACTGACAGGGACACTAAAACTGGTACAACTGGTAAACAGCTGATGCTGAACTCAGACAAGTCTGTGACGCTTGATATGTCTGTGATGATGTTATTGATGATAACAGCTGTGTTATGACCGGTTACTTAGACAGCCTTTGCTCTCTGATCAGCATTTGCCAGTGCAACCCAAACACAATCTATGCAGAGTGGGTTCTGAACGCCAAAATTATGGCGTTTTAAATTATAGCTAAATATCAATATGATCAATGTATTTTAAATGCAATATATTATACACTCAGGTGATTGTATGTGACGTAATACCACTGAAAACACACAAACAATGTAACAGCTGCCTGTGTAGAATCTGAGTGCAAATAACTGCTATCGATTAACGTTGATAGCTTACAAAACAAAACGTTAAATTAGGGAACAGCCGAAGTTGCACAAAACTCAAACCCCACACAGATGCATCAAGCTTGTAAAATAACTTGGCTGGCGCCGTGGAATAAGGGATAGCTGCCTTAACAGTAAACAGTTATTTCTGAAACATTATACCAACAAGATATGTGAATAGCGCTGCTGCTAACGCTGCTAACAGGATTATTTAAAAGCCTCGTCAAACAACAGAAATATGGAACCAAACGATTGACACAGACGAACAAAATGGGCAGCAAATGAAGAAATTTCAACTGGATGCTTAAAATAACATGACGATACAATGACATAACAATTTTGCATTCAAAACAGTCCAATTGCTATCCAGTGTAACAGGTCAAATTACCCAAATAACAACAGGCTAAGGAAATGTCAGATAGAGTTAGCCAGCGCTAGCATCCTGTTTACTTGTGTTCTGTCTTTACAAAACCACAGGCACAGTAATTTTCTCAAGTTAAGAGGTCAATCGGCTATGATGGCTAGTAAAAAAAATCAAATAGCAAGCTAGGCTAACTCTCCTTTTTTGATACCGATGACTTGGCTATCCCGCTGCTATAACATTCCGCTGGCTTCGATTCACCACAGAGACGTTAAACGTTTCCGCCTTCTTTCTCAGATGTTCACTGTACCACCAGACACATAAGCTTTGGCACTGAAAGACGTATTTGCAGTAAAACCTGAGGTTTAATCAGTAACATTAGTCTCTTGATTGCTGCCCTCTGTTTTCCTCTGTTGTGTTGCTAGCAGTCAGATCAGCTGATCAGATTATTTTGAGTCGTAGGTCAAGAACAGCCAATCGGAGAACCCTATTTGACCACTGGGAGGGTGCTTTCACGTGAATGGGTGGAGTCCAACAACTTTGGGCATGTTCATGACAAGGATAAAAACAAAGCTAGAGAGGTGAGGTAACTAACTCCCAGTCATTGCTCCTGGCATAATATAGCGCATAAATCCGCATAATGTATAACCCCAGGTGAGTCGACGATCTTTTCAGTCTCCTTCCCGTAATTTCAAATCAGATTATGGTTATGGGATTTGGCAGACTCCTTTGTCCAAAGCGATATAGAAATATATAATATTTCAGGCTATATTAGGCCTACGCAAGTTGTAGATGATCATGATAGACAATTTGAGAACCTGACAGACTTTTCCATATTTGTTGTGCTTTAGCCTCATCTCATTTTTTCCTCATCAATCTACACACAAAATAGGGCCTCGGCCTACTCCACACTGACAAACCACAGGTGTGAGTGCTCTAACAATCCTATTTACATAGGCCCAACATCAGGCCCTTATTTATGACACTTGCAAGTTCTGGTGCCTCCTACTTTTATCAATGGTCTTTGAGATGCTTAGGCCTATAATCTGCCTGGAATCCACCTGGGCCTAATTCTCTACACAGTTAGGAAAGGCACACTGGCAAGCCATATCTCACAGCAGAGGGGGTAGCCTATTTCAGTGGGTGTTTTCACATGTAGTCCTTAAGGCCAACGCCCACAACGTCTGATGCGCATAAAGTAACGGAAAAGTTTAGAACTCCATTATTTTTAAGAGATCAAAGCCCATTGCCGGTGTCTGACGCATTGGGCTTTAGAAGAGCCAAACTCAATCCTCAAAGCAAGCCGATTGAGAAAGTAGGCTAGTCTGGAGAGGGCCACACGCACTGGCCATATGAAGTCTAGCCGCCATTCACACAAATGAAAGCGATTTTGGGACCACAGTACTGCCAGATTTGAACAACCATCCTCCAAAATGAGCAACTGGGAAAGAAGGGCCTTGGTAACCAAGAACCAAATGGTCACTCTTAATGATGGGAGAACTTTGCCGCAGGACAACAATCAGTGCATGACTTACGACTTAATGGTAGAGCGTCCAGACAGAAGACAGACAGCCCACTGGAAGTTTGAGGTAAAAACACCAGAATGACCATCAGGCCATGAGAAGAAATATCCTCTGGTCGAATGAAACGGAGACTGAACTATTTTGCCACAATTCCCAATGGTTTGTGTGGACAAAACCAGGTACTTACTGAACATCATTTAATAAATACCACCTGGTCCTCTACAGTGGTGGCAGCATCATACCCTGGGGCTATTTGTCTGCAACAGGGACCAGCAGACTAATCAAAATGGAAGCAAAAATAGATGCAGAAAGGGGGCGGAGCTGTGGCACAAGTGGCTGCATGCAGTGTCCGTACCACAATCATCATGTCCGAATTCCCACGGGGACGGAACCAGGGTTTGAATCTGACCCACCGCCATTTTCCCATCTCACCACCATTTCGCTCTCCTACTTACTTCCTGTCATTCTTCACTGTCCTGAATAAAGGCAGAAAGCCCAAAATATACTTTAAAAAGATGCATGCAGAAGAATGTGCTCGATGGTGTTTTATGCCCCCAACGTTGTCTTCCAGGCAGCACTGCCACCACTGACTTAAAGGCACCTAATCCTAATACCTAACCCTAAACTTATCCTATGCCTAACCCTAGTGCTTTCCAGGCAGCGCTGCCTTGAAGAAAACGTTGGGGGCATAAAACACCAAGAAACGAAGAGCGTAGAGCAGTCCTGAGAGAAAGGCTTTTCCAGGAGTGCAGACCTGAAACCAAGAAAGCTCAGAAGACATCCAAAAATGGCTGTGCACTGACCATTCCCATCCAATCTGGTTGAGCATGAACAATTCTTCAAAATGAATGGGAGAAACTTCCAAAAGAAAGCTGCACCAAGCTTGAAGGATCATTCTCAAGAAGACTTGAGGTTGTCATTGCAGTCAAAGGAGCTGCAGTACTAAGTGAATGGTGTAAAAGCATAACACATACACACACATACGTGTACTAAAACTTTATTTAGGATTATTACTCTGAGTGTACTAAAACTTTATTTAGGATAAGATTATATTTCTCTGATTTATATCCCAGAAATAAAAAAAACATGCTCACATGGTTACTGTAATAAGAACATCAGCAGAAGATCCTTACAGTATAAAGACCATTTACAGAGTCATTAGGACAGTTAATCTGGCCTCTATTTCTTTCACACACGCGCACACGCGCACACACACAAACACACGCACGCGCGCACACACACACACACACACAATACTGCACGTACCAATGTAGCTGACAATAAGCGGACACATTTGTTGATGTCCAAATATTTATTTGGTGCTTTTTCATAATACCATGTGCTGAGACCATATAGTCATATTTCTGATTAAATAACTAAAAGCCTGAATGCCCCGGATATGTTACATGCATAGTAATGTGCCCGTACTATAATATGTGCTTCCACATCATGAAAATATATAGAATTTCAGTACAATTGTCCATTGTAATTGCGCTTGTATACATTTCACAACCGGACAGCTCATCTAGAACATAGCAGTCAGGAGGTTAACATTGGATAATAGTAACACAATATCAATATGTACAGTGTGTTTTCAGCAGTATCCCTTCAAAATGAATACCACCCCAGATCCATATATCTCAGTGTAAGCTCTGTAAAGCGAGTCTTCCTGGGGCAGTTAACCGTATGAGAGCCCAGTCCTGCTTTAAAGGAGAATCCTGGCAATTTTTCATAGTTCTCTGTTTCTCAAGGTCACAGAGTACAGTCGGTAAAATCATGCCCCCAGTGTAGCATTATCTATCTGTTTTGCCAGTTGTCCTTTAACACCTGCTCCTGCCCTTCCTGTGACAGGTCTCAGACTGGACAAATAACTCAGATGTGATTCATTCAACCCCTTCTGAGTCCTTTTATTGGGCTTTAAAAAAAACTTGTTTGGCAATGCATTAAAGGCTTCCTCTTAGAATCTGTGGATAGTATAAATAATATTCTTTCAGCACATTAAAGGCTTCCTCTTAGAATCTGTGGATGGTAAGAATAATATTATTTCAATGCATTAAAGGCTTCCTCTTAGAATCCATGGATGGTACAGATAGTATTCTTTCACCTATCAGCTATAGGATTATCAAAGAACTCAAGACACTTTAAGGTGCTAAGCGCACAGGTAGAACCAATACATGGTAGGACTTTTACCTCCCTGCAGAACCTGCAACAGTTCCTTATTCATGCTGAGCTGAACTTGTCCTTTTCAGAACCCATTAGTACCCTTAAATGCTCATTATCTGTTTTAGCAGAAGATATTGTGAAAGACTTGACACTAAAGGGCAAGTGTCATCTAGAAACCTTTCAACGTTCTTCTGTGGTGAGCAGGTCAGGCTGATTCATTATAGAACCGTCCTGCTTGTTAGTGTGTAAGTTTCAATCTTGATTGATGTTTAGGGCGTAACACAGGAGAAGCCGACTATTCTTGACATGAGACGTGAGTGACAGTGGCAGTTACTTTGGCGTGCTAAACTGGTTGTCTTTGGAGAAATCACAGATGTTTGTGGACACAGACAACACACTGACCGTCCTCAGGTAAGACAGACTTGGGGACTTCATCTATGTTATGTAAACAACACAACGTGGGGAAGATGCAAACACACCCCACAATAGAATGTACTCATCTGAGATTGATGTTGTTTTTAGATGTGCAGATACCATCACAGAGGTGAGTATCTAAAAAATAGGCATATACATAGTAAATGGGGATTAGTTAAAAATATCTGATAATGTGCTTGATTCAAAATACTTCTTGTGGCTATGATACAGATTTAAAAAAAAAATGACATCAGAAATATTGCTCAAACAGAAATCTTTTTCACATACTTCACCGTCACCGCGTTGATAGTGTACCCCAGTCTCCAACTGGCCATAAAATTATATCAACAAACATTTTAACAATCATGCAACAGTACATTTTCTTGTTGCTAACCTAAGTAAACCACAGTCTTCACTCTATGTCTACTGAATATTGAGATTTTTGAGGATAAGATATGTCAAAGGGTTGATTAAGTTGCATGTTGAACTTCAGTCATTGTTGCATCCATACTAACAAGTTGGTCTGAAAGTGATCAATTCTAGGCTGTTATTCCCAAACTTGTGTTGATACCATGTAATACCTCACATACTCCACTAAGTGGCACTGTGGTCACATTCTGAAGTTGTACAGTTGACAGCATTTCCTGTGGTAAGGCAAGACATTGGAGCCTTTTCATGACGGTATTCAACACATGGTGAGCTGCACACAAACACAGAAACACACACACACACACAGACACAGACAAAAGATAGACAAAAAACTCACGCCTGATAAAACTAACACACAAACACACACATTTGTACACCCACCTCCACATTCCACACACAGACACAGACAGACATACACACTCAAACAAACAAACTCACATGCATACACTCACTTTTGTGTATGCCAGTGTGCATACACACACACACACACACACACACAAACACACACACATATACACTGGACATCGCTTTGGTCTGATGAACAGCAACACTGATGACATCAGTAATGGGTGCCAGCATCTCCAAATCCAGGCAGTGTCTTTGAGACAGGTGAACTCTCAGACCAGGTGAGCAGAGCGTCTCCTGCTGATGTCCCCATAGTGAGCGTCTTTGAGACAGGTGAACTCTCAGACCAGGTGAGCAGAGCGTCTCCTGCTGATGTCCCCATAGTGAGTGTCTTTGAGACAGGTGAACTCTCAGACCAGGTGAGCAGAGCGTCTCCTGCTGATGTCCCCATAGTGGCTTTGTGTGCTTCTCGTCAGTAAGATCCGTGGGGCCACCCACCTGTCCAGTCCGCCGCCACGTTCAGCTCAAGGAGCAGCTGGACGGGCTAACGGACAGCTCTCTAGCCTGTGGTCTGGTAACAGTTCTGTTTTTGCTGTGGAAAGCACACTGATTGGTGCTTCGCATCAGCCCTTTGCGTCCTCCTTGGAATGTAGTAGGACATGGCAGACACCGTTTTAAACACCGTTCAAATGCAGTCCCAGCCTTCTCATGGTCTACAACTGTTTGCTGCTTCCCAATAAAGATTCCTTAAAAGTCTATACGGCTCAAACACTTCTGAGAAACCTCTTTGACAGCTTCCAAGAAGTACTAGTGTATAATTTGTGATAAACAGACTATTGTACATGTTTAAATTGTAGATATATTCAGTGAGTATAAAGTGTATCAAGTGGCTTGTTGTTTTTGTCTGTGTGACACACACTTTATTGCTGACTCCCTCCTGAGGACAAGTGGTTGGTGTGCTTTGATCTGAAGTGTCCAGATTTCTTTCTGCTCTGAGTTCTGAGATTGTGAGTGAGTGTGTCAGAATGTGTGTGTGACCCAGAGAGAGCCGAAGAAAAGGCATATCAACAAAGTTTAGCTAAAGAGAATGTGTGTTTGTGTGTGCAGAGATGAGTGTCCATTCATTGGTTCACTTGTTCCAAATGCATGTTGGAGACTTCAGCTTTAAATATTTGAGCCAGGTGCATCTAATGTTACGGCCTATTCCTCTCTTTATGCAGTGAGAGTGAAATCTCATGACACACACTCACACAGGCGTGCACGCACATCCAGAGAGGACTGTGTGAGTTCTGGGATGTGGAGGGTGTGTTTCATTCATGAACTGACCGTGGTATTGTCCTTCCCACCTCTCCCATCTGGCCACGTAACCCCCCTCCCACACACACACACACACACACACACAATTCACTCATCCAGACATTCACCACCATGTCATCCTGAGTGTCACTGGTCACTGACTTGGATCTACATGCATTTCTCTTTTTCAGTCTTTCATTCTCTCTCTCTCTCTCTCTCTCTCTCTCTAGGTGATAATGGCGATAATGTATTTCTCTCTCCAAGTCCTGTCATTCATTCAGCATTGCAGATGAGTCTCTCTCTCCTTAGTCCAGCCCTTATTATGAGTCTGTCTCTCCCGCACCTTCATCATGATTCATGACTGTCCCTTACAGCTGCAACTCCTACTCTCCTAGTGTGTTGTCAGTTGTGTGTGTGTGTGTGTGTGTGTGTGTGTGTGTGTGTGTGTGTGTGTGTGTGTGTGTGTGTGTGTGTGTGTGTGTGTGTGTGTGTCGCGCGTTGTCAGTGTGTGTGTGCATTGCTCCAGTGGTCCAGGCTTTGTCAGGATGACTGCATCAGTCCTGTCAGGCGCTTCCCCGTCAACGACTTGCCCTAAAAACCCAACGGGTGAGAGAGCCAAACGAAAGCACAGATAAGAGAGTCTCGAGGTGACCATGGGACTGAAGCAGGAGGGCCACAACAAGGCACAGCAGCAGATTAGCTCAACTGTGTAGATAACTACCATGGGTGGTGGGTAGCATAGTGGCTAAGGAGCTGGGCTAGTATGCAGTAGCATAAAAAAGTTGTGGGCTCAATTCCCAGCTGCCACCGTGGTGCCCTTGAGCACTAAGGCACTTAACCCTGAGTTGCACTGGGGACTATGGCCCTTGTAATGTAATTAACATACAGTGCCTATAAAAAGTATTCACCCCCTTGTATATTTCCCCTTCTGTTGCTTTAAGAAAAGGAATCTATCAATTTTATTTGGCCTTTTTTTACAATAATTTACAAAAATGCCCTCTTTAATGTCAAAGTGAAAGCAAATTTCTACAGAGTAATGTTAATTGATTCAAAATATGTAAGTGACCTAAATCAACAGCGGTCCAGCCAATTGGTAGCCTAGAAAGCTAGAAGCACCCTAGCAGGAGCAGGTAGCCTAGCAACTCGCTTATGAGCTGGAAAAATCAAACTTCGATCAGGCCAATCACATCGTGTATAGAGTCGGTGGGCAAGCCTAACGTAATGACGGCAGAGTTGCGACGACTCCGCGTGAATTCCCTGTTACTTGAAAACAAAGAAGATGGATGCTGCTGCTGGCGAACAGCGCCACTCAAGTTAAACCTTTTTTAAGTGGGCAAACGTTTGATCAACTAGCCAACTAGCTCCGCTGGTGGGAAAACGCATGGGACTCGTGAGTTGTAGCGCTATCCTATTGCGTGCAGAGGGAATTTGAAAGACAACCGTTTATCCCACCCCTCGGATTGAGCACTGCCAATGGTGAGTTCCCAGACCCTATATCTATAGTATAGTATAGTATATATACTTTTTTAAACCCATGAGGGAAATTTGGTCTCTGCATTTAACCCAATCGGTGAATTAGTGAAACACAAACAGCACACAGTGAACACACAGTGAGGTGAAGCACACACTAATCCCAGAGCAGTGATTCTGACTTGAAGGGGTTGAATATTTATGCACTCGCTTATTTTGCATTATAAATTTCATTGATTAACATTACTTTGTAGTAATCTGCTTTCCACTTTGACATTAAAGATGGGATTTAAATGTAAATGATTGTTAAAAAAGGCCAAATTAAATTGATAAAGATTCCATTTATAAAAGCAGTAAAAGTAGAAATATCCAAGGGGGGGGGATACTTTTTATAGGCACTGTGTGTAAGTCACTTTGCATAACAAGTTTCTGCTAAATAAATAAATGAATGTAAATGTACTAATTATATTGTGTAGATGGCTACATTTACTTACACAATCTGGACATATTCCAATGCAGCATACAGTTAGTGCATGAATGCGATCAGTGTAAATGTACTAATTATATTGTGTAGATGGCTACATTTACTTACACAATCTGGACATATTCCAATGCAGCATACAGTTAGTGCATGAATGCAATCAGTGTAAATGTACTAATTATATTGTATAGATGGCTACATTTTCTTACACAATCTGGACATATTCCAATGCAGCATCCAGTTAGTGCATGAATGCGTGAATCAGTGAATAACCTCGTTAGAGCTTTGCCTTGGCCATGCTGAAGCCACCTACATGGACACTGCCACTGCCAGCTGCCACAATTAGCTTCTAAACTCCAGTAGAGAGAGGGTCCTCCTAGTGAGCCTCATGTCCTCTTCCTAAACACTAATGACTAACGCCCACAGGGGGCGTCTGACGTACGTCGAGTGACGGCAAAGTTTAGAACTCCATTACTTTTAATGGAGCAAAGCCAACTCGTGGCGTCTGACGCACGCCAAAATTTAGAAATTTTATTGTATCTCTTGAGCGTCAAATCCATAGACACGAATGTGGTCACCAGAGAGCCATTAGTTGCTATTTGTTGGCACTTTTTGGGTGTTTTTGTACATAGTTTTGGTATTGCTTGACATTTGTACGAATTTGTTGATTTTGTTTTCCTATTGGAGTTTGATTTTGTGATCTGTTGCTGTTTGGTATGTGTACATTTGCCCCGTGGCATTGTGTGTCTAAAGCTCTGTGGCAGGGCAAAGCAGAGGGGAGAGAGCAGCGGCAGCAGCAGAACCAGTAGCCGCGGTAGCGCCACTTACCATGCTGCGCGTGAACTTCTCCAATGAGGTGCGCCGGCCTTGCTCACTCTCAGCTGGAGGCTTCAGGCAAGGTGGTGGTGGTGGGGGTTCAGATAGAGAGGAAGTTAGAGGGGGAATGTGTCTGTGACGCACCCCCCTACACACACACACACACACACACACACACACACACACACACATACACACACACTCAGCTCGAACCAGAGCGTGGCATGGTAACGGCAGCCAAGCATTTACAAGCAGCAGGGATACAAGCCTGTTAGTTTCATATGCAAGCTGCCATCCTTGTTGTGTAATCGTGTAACAACTGTGTAAGGTATCCTCGTTATAGGACCAGTGTGTTTGTATAAGTGGGTTATAGACATACAGTAGGTTTAGTGTGGCTAATGCAACCTATGCTGAGAGTTCATGTGAGTTAATGAATCGTGTGTTAGAACCCATGGTTCCTGAGGCGGGTCAGGCCCAGTTCTGTTGGGCTGGGCGGGGTGAGGAGGGGTGTTACCTTCTTCCGGGCCAGCAGGAGGTCCTGGTACGTGCTGGACCGCAGGAACCGAGAGTAGCTGTCACTCTTCATCAGTTGGAATATGTGCTCCTGCACGCACGCGCAAGCGCACACGCAAACGCACACGCACACACACGCACGCACACACACACAGAAACACACACACACACACACACACACACACACACACACACACACACACGCACGCACACACACACACACACACACAGAAACACACACACACACACACACACACACACACACACACACACACACACACACACACACACACACACACACGCACACACACACACACACACACACAGAAACACACTTTAGGTCACTGGATTGTGTGTGTGATGCAGGGGTATGTTGGCCATTTGTGTGTGTTTGTGTTTTTATCTGTGTGTGTGTGTGTGTGTGTGTGAAAGTAGGCCATGTAAGAGTCAGAGTGTATACTGTATGTGTGCATGGTGCATGTGTGTGTGTGTGTGTGTGTGTTTGTAGCCCACCGGTGCACAGCAGCCTCAGAAGTGATGTGTGCTTATGTAAGACGAGGTCCCAGAGATCAGTTCTTTCTTGTTTCCTTTCTCTGTATCTCTCACTCTCTCTTAAAATCTATTTCTCTCTTTTATGTTTTCTCTCTTTCTCTTACAGACACACACACACACACACACACACACACACACACACACAACACACACACAGATAATCTCTCTGTGGCTATGTGTGTGTGTGTGTGGCTGTGTGTGTGTGTGTGTGTGTGTGTGTGTGTGTGTCCGTCTCCTCCAAACACAGCTAATGCGCTCTGAAGCTGCAGCTCGCCTGGGACTCGGTGCTCATTCAGGGGCATTAAACGGCCCATTAGAGACCAGCAAACAGACAACTCTTCAGCTCCTCACATCTCATCTCCTCCCTTTCTCAACACTACTTCCCCAGCAAACAGACAGCTCTTCTGTGTGTGTGTGTGTGTGTGTGTGTGTGTGTGTGGGGGGGGGGGTGTACCTGGGCGTCCTCGAAGCTGTACCGTCCGGGGTCTTTGATGTTGTGGCTGGTGCGCTCGTAGCTGTGTGAGTCCAGGTTGATGGAGCTGGGGGCCCCCTCAGCCAGAAACTCCTGCCAGATGTCCTGCGCGCGCGCCGACACGTCCTGCTGCGGACGGCGCTTCAGGTCTTGCACCGCCAGCCAGAACCTGCCCCAGGGTCTGAGTTAACGGCTGTCATCGTTACACACACTCACACACACACTGAGATACACACTCACACAGTCATGCTCACACTCACTCACACTCTCACACACACTCATATAAACACTCACACAGTCATTCTCACACTCACTCACACACACACATATGCTTATACTGGCACAAACACCTACACACACTCACACCCTCACTCGTAATAAACCAGCCATCAACTCTAGGCCACTTGTTTGTTTCCAGCTCTAATTGAATGTTCCTGTTTAAAGTCTCCATCTTGCAAACAACAGAGTAATCAAAAGTGACGCCACAGTTTCAGCATCGGCCAACCCCAAATGCATCGCAATGCAGTCAGCTAGCGCTAAGCTAACCCCAAATGCATCGCAATGCAGTCAGCTAGCGCTAAGCTAACCCCAAATGCATCGCAATGCAGTGGCAGGCTATGGAGCTGCACTTGTCTGCTAGGCTAAACGCTAACGCTGTCATTTCAGCTTTCGCTTTTTGCTCTGTTTAGGTAGCCTGAGCCTCACTGTTTATTAGTAAGTCATTACACCAGCGAGGAATCACAGACGGAAAGCGTGACCTTGACTGTGACCTCTTAGACTACATCTACACGAAACCGCCGGATGAATTTTCTCTTACCACTTTCACACCTTTAACGATACCAGAAAAAGAAAAAACTTGCGTGCACACACAGAGGTGAAAGCGGCTAGTGATGGAAGGCTAACACAGCAGACACTCAGAGGAATCACAGTAGGTGAGAGGGGGGCATAGCGCTGGATCCAAGAATTCAAATAAGAAAGGGCAGAACCAGCAAGTGACCTACAGGCCAGAGTGAGGGATTTGACCCTTATCCTAGCCTTAAATGGACTTAGAACTAGATGTACTTTCAGTGTCCCAGAAATCGTTGACACAAAATTACTGAAAAAAATATAAAAAATCCGGAAGAAAAAAAAACTGACTAAACCTTCGCTTGCGCGGCAGTCACAATAACAGCTAACAGTTGCTAACTAGTAATTAGCAGCAGCTAATAATTAAATAAGTAATTTGTTTAGTACGATGGTGAAGGATGGCATGGAAAATGTTAAAAATGTTTTTTTTCTTTTTGTGGGTACCTAGTATGTTCTTCCTGAGGAGAGGGAGAGGGAGATGGATATGGATATGGAGAGGGAGATTGAGATGGAGAGGGAGATGATTCAACGGTTCCTCACTAGAGGATCTCCAAACTAAACACTAAAAACACTCAAATGCTACAGACCGACTCTACAGCTCTGTATGGTTCCTCACCGGAGTTTCTCGAAGCTTGACTCTAAATCAAGGAACACACACACACACACACACACACACACACACACACACACACACACACACACACAGACTCGAACACTACAGTTCTATGTTGTTCCTCACCGGAGGTTCTCAGAGCTGAACTCGGACTCGAGGAACTTCAGGAATTGTTCTCGTCCAGCCGGGTCCTTCAGAGCTTCCTCCAGAGAGAAGCTCCACTTCTTCACACGATGCTGATTGGGCTCCCTGATGCACACAAGAGCACACACAGTCAGAGCAATGTATGTGTGTGTGAGTGTGTGTGCGTGTGTGTGTGTGTGAGTCTGTGTACGTGTGTGTGAGAGAGTGTGTGTGTGTGTGCATATGTGAGAGTGAGTGTGTGCTGTGTGTGTGTGTGTGTGTGTGTGTGTGTGTGTGTGTGTGTGTGTGTGTGTGTGTGTGTGTGTTTGTGACAGAGACAGAGATTGAGAGTGAGTGTGAGTGTGAGTCAGTGCAATCTAACAGATGTGTCCCCACAGAACCCTGATACAATAACACATCTGGGTCCCCTGGATGTCTCAAATACACAGATGGGCCAAACTTTCCATACAAACACACATCACACATCTTACATAACCAGCCACGGCCCACACAAGAACACACACTATGCACACAAGAACACACAATATGCACACAGGAACACACACACAGGAACACACAATATGATCACAAGAACACACAATATGCACACAGGAACACACAATATGCACACAGGAACACACAATATGATCACAAGAACACACAATATGCACACAGGAACACACAATATGATCACAAGAACACACACACAAGAACACACAATATGAACGCAGGAACACACAATATGCACACAGGAACACACACACACACCGAGGAACACACAATATGCACACAAGAACACACACACAAGAACACACACACAAGAACACACACTATGCACACAGGAACACACAATATGATTAAAGAGCACACATTATGCACACAATAACACACAATATGATCACAAGAACACACAATATGATCACAGGAACACACAATATGCACACAGGAACACACACACAAGAACACACACACAAGAACACCCAATATGATTAAAGAACACACAATATGCACACAGGAACACACACACAAGAACACACACACAAGAACACACAATATGATCACAGGAACACACAATATGCACACAAGAACACACACACAAGAACACACAATATGATCACAAGAACACCCAATATGATTAAAGAGCACACAATATGATTAAAGAGCACACAATATGATTAAAGAACACACAATATGATTAAAGAGCACACAATATGATTAAAGAACACACAATATGATTAAAGAGCACACAATATGATTAAAGAACACACAATATGATTAAAGAACACACAATATGATTAAAGAACACCCAATATGCTCAATACGCCAAACACAGTGCTGCAACTTAGTAGTGCTAAGTAATGATGGAGTGGATAGCAGTTGGCATCCTGAATAGATAATGGGCATTAAAAAGGTAAAATACTATAAACTAGAGCAGTGATGAATAAAGAATCCAGGGCATCTGTCTGATGTGGATAATATACACGTATAGATGTACATTATCTGTAACATAAAGGGCAATTTTCCTAATTTTCTCCAGATGTCTGATGCATCTCTATCCAGCTGTAAGGGAAAGACAACACCGCATGTACTTAAAGAGCCAAAGAGTTTTAGGCTGCTGATATGACCCTGGATGACCTTACTCCTGGTCATTAGTCAGAGACGTATAAAACTATTTAGTTGTTTGTTTGTAGGAGCTGTGCTGCACCTGGCTCGTTCTGTACCTGATTTTCTTTTCTTTTCCATATCTTGGGTACGCCGCTGTTTCTGCATTGAATTATATTTGTATGTGTTGTGATGATTCTGTTTATCTCTTTTGCGACTATCCTGAGCCAGAGGAGCTGTGATGCGCCCGGCTCGCTCCATGTTTGATTTGTTTTCTTTTATTTTCCATATTTTAGAGAGAGAGAGAGACCATAATAAAACAGCAAAATCCAGGTCGGTTGAGGCGTCCATCATTTTAACACCATACAACACAGAGATCAAGAGGGAGGGGGAGTAACAAAGTACCCACACAATAACCCCACCCAGACTGCACCTGGTCTCCAGGTCCCAGAAGGTGGTGTCGTCGCTGACCCAAGGGTTGGACGGCTCCAGTGGGTCACGAAAGGGTCATACTCCAGGAACTGCTCTGTGTAGCTCAATAGACTGTGGAGACAAGCACAATCACAGCGTTCGTGGGCCACAAAAATAGTTTTAGAAGACTGGTCTAATTT
>NC_063207.1:5965240-5972740 GCF_017589495.1 Alosa alosa | reverse complement strand
GTACATGAGCATGTACAGTATGTTTGTTTATGTGTGCGTGTGTGTTTGTGTGTGTGTGTGTGTGTGTGTGTGTTTGTGTGTGTGTGTGTGTATGCATGGGCATGAACAGTAAATATGTGTCTGCCCCTCTAGGCTTGTGCGTGATGATATGCTGATTGGTCACTGGCAGCAAGCATGTTGACTGCTCAGCCATCACACATTAGCACGTACTGTATGTGTCGGCCTGCAGGGGGACCGTGTGACTGGACGTCAGCAAATGCAGCAGAAGTCTCCTCTCCACCGATATCACACGCTCACGCTCACAATGGCTGAAATGCAGACTTCTCTCAAATCAGGATTTCTTTCCAACTCACTGAGGTCGGCTGAGCTGGAGCTTCAGCTGAAGTTACAGTCCCTTATTTATTTTTGCATTTGGCTGAAGCCTTTATCCAGTGTGACCTACAGATAGCAGTTACAGGGGGCAGTGTGTGCAGGGATAAATGCCTTGCTCAAGGGCGCAGTGGTGGCAGCTGCATGCTAGCAGAGCTCCTTAGCCACTACACTACCATTGGCCCCTTTATCCTGATCTGCAGTAGGACAGCAGTAGGCTGCAGCAGGTGATTTTGGATGTTCATAAAGAGTCTGCGAGCCTGGCGTTTATAAAAGTCTGGCGAGCCACAGTACCACCGTAAAGCCTGCGGGTGAAGATCCATAAGTGTGGAGCAGAAATATCTGTGTTCTCAGCAGCAGAGAGAGAGAAGATAGAGGACCTTCCCATGGAGGAGAGGAAAGAGGAGGAGAGGAGAGGAGGGGAGGAGAGAGAATGAGAGAGAAGGAGAGGAGAGAAAAGGAGGAGGAGAGGAGAGTGAATGAGAGAGAAGGAGAGGAGAGGAGGAGAGTGAAGGAGAGGAGAGGAGAGGAAGAGGCGGAGAAGGAGAGGAAGGAGAGGAGAGGAGAGGAGGAGAGTGAAGGAGAGGAGAGGAGAGGAGGAGAGTGAAGGAGAGAGAAGGAGAGGAGGGAGAGTGAAGGAGAGGGAAGGAGAGGAGAGGAGAGGAGGGAGTGGAACAGGAGAAGGAGAGGAGAGGAGGAGAGTGAAGGAGAGGAGAGGAAGAGGAGAGGAGGAGAGTGAAGGAAGGAGAGGAGAGGAGGAGAGTGAAAGAGAGGGAAGGAGAGGACTGACCACTTCTACCAATAACCCTGCAGGTAAAAATCCATGTGTGTGGAGCAGAAATATATTTGTTCTCATCAGCAGGGAGACAAGATAGAGGACCTTCCCATGGAGGAGAGGAAAGAGGAGGAGAGGAGAGGAGAAGAGACAAGAGGAGAGGAGAGGCAGAGAGGAGGAGAGGAGTAGAGGAAGAGAAGAGAGGAGAGGAGGAGAGAAGAGGAAAGGACAGGAGAGGATAGGGGAGGAGAGTGTGTGGGTTTCTGCTGAAGCGCTTTCAAGAAAATGAGAGGAGAGAAGAGGAGAGGAAAGAAAATGAGGAGTGGAGAGTTCAGGAGAGGGAAGGAGACTGCGTGGGTTTCCTGCTAAAGTGCTGTGCGCCCAGACAGACTAGCCCTTCACTGGCTGGTGAGTAAGAGATGGCTATAAGTGCCCGCCTCTCTCTGGCCGCTTCAACAGTCCATCCATGACAGGCTGAGAACAGCATGGTAGCATGGTGTTTACTTACACTGCTGGAGAGATTGAATGTGTGTGTGTGTGTGTGTGTGTGTGTGTGTGTGTGTGTGTGTGTGTGTGTGTGTGTGTGTGTGTGTGTGTGTGTGTTTGTATGTGTGTATTGAGAACAGCATGGTGTTCACTTACACTGCTGGTGAGACTAAATGTGTGTCTGTTTGTGTGTCTGTTTGCATTTGTGTGTGTGTGTGTGTGTGTGTGTGTGTGTGTGTGTGTGTGTGTGTGTGTGTGTGTGTTGAGAACAGCATGGTGTTCCAACACACCACTGGAGAGGAGACTGAGGGATGATTCAGTCTCAACTCAACACAATACTCCAAAACGCTTTATTACTAAATATTACTTAATTACTGTGACCATTCAATTAAAATTGTTCTTTTCTAAGGATTTCTACAGGGGGAACATGTTGCTATTTGTCTGTTACTATACAACTAAAAACAAATTGAGACATTTCTAAAAGCATGACTGCATAGAACTCATACTAAAGCAAAAAAATCATCCTTTGATAAGTTTGTTTTATTTTTGTTTTTATTGTTGTTATTGAATTGTTATTGTATAATTATCACTCTATGATTCGGGCAGGTGAGTCATCGTCGTAGCGCTAAAGAGTCTCACCTGGAAGCGGAAAAACGTCCCATCGTCCTTCAGTGTGAGCACGTGATCTGAGATGGGAAAGAAGTAGCCATGGG
The DNA here is from genome assembly GCF_017589495.1 of Alosa alosa. NCBI lineage: Eukaryota > Metazoa > Chordata > Actinopteri > Clupeiformes > Clupeidae > Alosa > Alosa alosa. The sequence continues at coordinate 5,970,397 of NC_063207.1, read as the reverse complement.
CAGCGATGAGGCTACCAAGATGGACGGCCTCCGCTGGACAGAAGGAGATAGAGACAGAGGATGGAGAGAGAGGGAGGAGAGGAGGAAGAGAGAGAGAGAAGAGAGGGAAAAAAGAAGAGGTGAAAGAGAGAGGAAGGGAGAGAGAGAGGGAGGAGAAAAGGAAGGGAGAGGAATAAGGAGAAGCAAAAGAGAGAGACAGAAAGGATGAGGAGAGAGAGAGGGAGAGAGAAGAGGAGAGGAGAGAGAGATAATGAAAGAGAGAGAGGAGGGATGGGGAGAGAGAGAGGGAGAGAGAAGAGGAGAGGAAGTGGGGAGGGAAACACAGAGAAGCCGAATGAGGAGATATATATATATATATATATATATATATATATGGGGAGAGATAGAGGGAGAAGAAGAGGAGAGAGGGATAATGAAAGAGAGAGAGAGGAGGTGGGATGGGATGAGGGAGAACGAAGGAGAGAAGAGAGGGTTAGAAGGGAGCAGAGGATTTTACCCCAGAGGATTTTGTGTTTTAACACACACATATAACACACACGTATAACACACACACATATAACACACACGTATAACACACACACATATAACACACACGTATAAAACACATGTATAACACACACATATATATACCGCGAATAACACACACACACATAACCTGCGTTAATACGGTAACACCGCGATATAACACACACATATATAAACACACATATATAACACACCATATAACACACACACAACACACCGATTATAACATAACGTTATAACACCTGCGTTATAAAACACATTATAAACACATGTAACACCTGAATAAATACGTTAACACACACGTGTAACACACACAAATAACACACACGTATAACACACACATAACACAACACACACGTATAACACACACACGTATAACACACACCTATAACACACACGTATAACACACACATACAGTATAACACACACATATAACATATCCTCTGGCTGGTGGTCGGGCTCATACCTGTTTCTTCAATTGAGAGGTTTTTCATCAGCCACTGGACAATATCAGAACCTGGCCATCGAGAGAAAATCTGAGTCAACCGTTGTCATGACACACACCATACATTTTTATTGAAGACAGAAAATGTTTAATTTTCACACTCTCCCTCTCTCTCTGTGTGTGTGTGTGTGTGTGTGTGTGTGTGTGTGTGTGTGTGTGTGTGTGGGAGAAGTTGTTTATCTGTCAGCCCACCACAGGGAGAGTAGCACTGGCAGATTTGGATCAGATTCTAACAATGAGGCATGACAGTCTGTCTGAGTCAGACCAGTGACAGAATACACACATATAAACAAGCATATGCACACACACACACACACACACACACACACACACACACACACACACACAGACAAACACACATGCAAAGACATAGAACACAAACACACACACACATACACACACAGACACACCAAGACACGGATACACACTCATGGAGACAGATTTACACACAAGCACACATGCACACACATCTACTCTCCTACACACATGCATAAACACACAAAAGTACACACAAATCCTTGGCCCCATGGCTACTGTTGACTCATCCTCTGTAGTGTAGCAGCCAGACCTAGACTGGCCCTTTAGTCAATGTCGACACAGTGCACCATCACCCTCACAATGCAGGGAAACACTGGACACACACACACACACACACGCACACAATACAGAGAGACACAGGACAAACACACACACACACACACTATCACACACTATCACACACACAATACAGAGAGACAGGACAAACACACACACACACACACACACCATCACCCTCAAGTAGAAAGAGACACTGGACACACACGCACACACACACACACACACACACACACACACACACACACACACACACACACGCACACGCACGCACACACCATCAAGTACAAAGAGACACTGGACACATGCTATCACACACACACACGGACACACACACACACGACGCATGCTGCGACGCGCACGATGCGCTGCACACGCATCTATCACACCATCACCCTCAAGTGCAAAGAGACACTGGACACACACGCACACACACACACACACACACACATACACACACACACACACACACACACACACACACACACACACACACACACACACACACAATCACCCTCACAATACAGAGAGACAGAGGACACACACACACAGACACAAACACACAAACAGACACACACACACACACACACACACACACACACACACACATCACACACACACACACACACACACACACACAATAGAGACACAGAACAGACACATCCTCACATCACAGACAGAAACACACAAACACCCTGAATTTCCCCTTGGGGATCAATAAAGTATCTATCACAAACATGCCCACCTCTGACTCTCTTAATAACTCTGCTGCTGGAGTCTGAAGTCTGGAAAATAACTGACCCTAATGCAGCCCTGACATGGAACATATACGGCTCTAATGCAGCCCTGACACAGCACATATACGGCCCTAATGCATATGATATGGAACATATACAGTAAGGCCCTAATGCAGCCCTCAGATCTGGCACTTGGCGGTGATGATATGGTGTGGATATAGCCAGGCTTGGAATTTCACCATTCTGGGGGCAAGGCCACTTGGCCTTCAGTTGGGCATATTTGGTGGGGGGCACAAAGGCCACATGTCAGGGCACCAAGGCCAAAGTTAACTATACAGTAGTAGGCTATAAAAATGATCAAAGTTTAGCCTATTCACTGCAGTAGACCTGCATCACTGTATGAAACATTACAAAAACATGAAATGAAAACATGACATATTACATAGAACTGTAAATCATCTGACTATCTAGGCTATATATAACATTTATTTTATATTTGGCCTGTTATGAAATCATGTATTGAACAATTTAATCACAGCTCAGCTTTAAGAAACTCAAATAGCCTAGATGCATGCTTAGCATTTTGTGATCATTAAGGCTACTTTCACAAATTCTTAGTCAGCTGTACTCTGATTTACCAATATCTAGACAATATTTGTAACATTTATTTTTGTATTTGGCCCGTTATGAAATCATGTGGAACAAATTTAAACACATTGTAAAACTTAAAGCCCAAATTTGGAGACATCCATGTATGTCTAACTTTACTGCAAATTCAAAACTGGATTACTCTGGAACAGCTAACTGTTCAGGGGACTGCTTTACACTTTTGTGTTCGGTAAGGTCTCCTGTTTATTCTGATATATGGTTTTCATGTGTTAAAAGAAGGGTTCGTAAAAGTATTCCACTGAGATGAATGGGTAGGAGATCATGGGGCCTTAAAACCTTCAGTAGAATGTATGATTACATTTAATTATATTATTTACTTTTCTCTTGAACCGTTCAACACAGCAATTATCGGCTAACATCGTTTAAAAAGCTGAGAAAAAAAGCTCTTTCATGTGATACTTGTGATGTCTGTGTGATGAATAGGCTACTTCATGAGTAGTTCAACTGAGAATGGGGTGAATTTGGACGAATTTCTTTCTTTGCTGTCACTTTCTCCACTGCGTAAAATACTAAATAAATTTTGCTGTGAATGCTAAGATTATTTTGACAGGCCACAGGCTAAATAAAATTGCTATTAGTAGGATGCAAAGCAGAATATTGAAAGAAGGGGCACCAAGGCCACCGCGGGCCTGTAAACCTCCTGATTTTCAAAGTTGGGGCCCCACGGCCCAGCGCCAGGGGCCACGGCGGCCATGGGCCGTGGGCCGCCGTGAAATTCCTACCCTGGATATAGCACAAATATAGTGTGGATATAGCACAAATATTGCCCTGATGCGGCACAGATGTGGCCCTGATGCGGCCCAGAAATGGCCCTGATGTGGCCCAGACACTCTGAGGGCCTCTGCTAGTTTGATGAATGGCTCCTCACCGGCCACCACGCTGGGGATCTTGGACAGGAAGCTCTTGACGGTGCGGACGGGCACGCCGCCCGCCTTCTCGTCCTGCAGTCGTAAAACGACGTCCTCGATCTGGACAGAAAAACAAAACACATGAAAGACATTTAATCGTACACGGAACGAGGGAGATGAGATGTCATCATGGACAATCAGGACAGACGGGGACGATGCCCTCAATCCACAGGTGACCAAGTTAAAACGGGACAGAGGGGACAGAAAGGGACAATGTGGGACAGACATCTCAATCCACAGGAAAAGTACGATGTCTTCTGAGAACAGGAGAGAGGGCAGATAGGCAGGCAGGCTTTCATCTGAGGATGGTTGTCCAGAAACCAGAAAGAAGACACACACACACACACACACACACAAACACACACACACACTCCACTCCACTCTGCCCAAAAACCCCGTGATCACTTTCCCCTCCTCATCATCCTTGTTGCTGCTGGTCTAATGTGCCTAAAATTAGAGCAGCACAACACTATGGCTGGACACACACACACACACACACATACACACACACACACACACCACTGGGCAGAGATGGGAAGTTGGACAAAAGGGAAAAGAGAAAGTATAAAAAAGTATAAATGGAGATAGGAACTGACAAGACACACACACACACACACACACACGCACACACACACACACACACACACACACACACACATGCATGCACACGCACACACACACACACACACACTGCGCGTGCACACATGCATGCACACATGCATGCACACACACACACACACACACTCGCGCGCGCACACATGCATGCACACGCACACACACACACACAGAGCAAGTGAGCAGTGGTGCACCATATCCAGAATACAGCATATGTGACATTCTATTTGAATACAGCATGTGTGGCATTATTTTTAAATCTGCAGTGTATGAGATATTTCTTAATGGAAGTCGCTTTGGATGAAAGCTTCAGCTATATGAATAAATGCAAATGAAGACAGTGGTTAATTAGAGACAGTGTGTGTGTGTGTGTGTGTGTGTGTGTGTGTGTATGTGTAATGTATGTATATGACAGGAAGAGCAAAAAACACAAAGTGTGTGCGTGTGTGTGTGTGTGTACTGTATGTGTGTGTGTGTGTGCACGCGCGTGTGTGTGTGTGTGTCTGTGTGTGTGTGTGTGTAATGTATGTACAGCTCTGGAAAAAATTAAGAGACCACTGAACCACTGACCAGAACATTTTTTTGATGTCATCCTACAGTTGCT
>NC_063207.1:5952740-5960240 GCF_017589495.1 Alosa alosa | reverse complement strand
GGTTATTAGTGTAGCTGTTTGACCTATCAAAGGTAATGTCCAGGCCTCCGCAAAATATATGATTACCTTTGGTTGAGGGAGCAAGTGAGTAGTTGAATGACAGTTTTCTTATCGGCTAACGTGAATAGTGGAAAAAATAAGTTTCTATTACTGTCAATGGGCAAAACCAGGCAGACCCGGAGAAAGAATTATCGGCACATTATTACATCACGACTTCACAACCAGATAGTGTCTGTTGCTAGGCTGAGAATATCACCTCACCGCATTGCGTTTTCCTGTACCAACGCTGGTTCTAGACCAGGTATCTATGCAGCATAAGTATAATCTTTTGATTCCGTGAGGGAAATTTGGTCTCTGCATTTATGCCAATCCGTGAATGAGTGAAACAGACTCAGCACACAGTGAGGTGAAGCACACACTAATCCCGGCGCAGTGAGCTGCCTGCTACAGCGGCGCTCGGGGAGCACTGAAGGGTTAGGTGCCTTGCTCAAGGGCACTTCAACCGTTCCTACTAGTCGGGGTTCGAACCGGCAACCCTCCGGTTACAGGTCCGAAGTGATAACCAGTAGGCCACGGCTCTGGTTCTGCATCCGGGAAATACATAAAACATGTGTTGAGATGGTGTCATTACAACATAACATGCACTAACTCATCTTCCTCTTTGCATGTCTTCACCATACAGACTGTCTATGTTCAAGTGAGGTGTGGTAATAATAAGTCTTGGTGTACTGTAGATCACATATTCATTAGCTTGTTTACATTTGCCACTCTGATGAACCCTCTTGAACATTCTCCTCAAAACATCAAACATTGCTCCGCCAGTGGCTTTCAGCCTGGTCTGTCATCATCTTAAATGAGCTACATATCCTTCCTCTTATGGCCCACCACTGCTGCAGCAACTCCAGCTAGGTAGCTAGCGAGAACACAACCAGAGCAGGGGTGGACTGCCATACATGTAAACACCAAGGGCCGTCTGCTCTACAGTTTGCTTTTATTTGATTTATATATTTTATTTTGTTTTATTCATTTTTTAAAAATATATATTTTATTACTTTTCCTACATATTATTTGTTGTGATTTGTTGATTTCTGCTGACAATGTAAGGCAAATTGAACTGCCTTGCTATGAAATGTGCTATATAAATGGCCTTGCCTTGCCTTGCCTTGCCTTACAGTGGCACCAGGTAGGTTTATACAGGCTCCACCAGCCAGGCCTCTGGAGCTCCCTACTTACTGTACTAACTAACAGGTGAGACCAGCTGGGCCTGACCTACGCCCCTCTCAATCCCCTCTCTACCCCTTATCTTAGTGTATGTGTGTGTGTGTGTGTGTCTGTAAGTCTCTTTCTGTGCTTATTGACTCCTGTTTGTCCCCTCTCTTATGCCTTGTGTGTGTGTGTGTGTGTGTGTGTGTGTGTGTGTGTGTGTGTGTGTGTGTGTGTGTGTTTGTGTTTACTTCGCTGCCTGCCACTTATCCATCTGACCTCCTTTCACAGTAAAAACAAAACAAATCCAAACATTTCAGTTGCACCAGTCTGGGGTTAGACACGCAAAAACAAAAGAATTGAGGTTGAAAATCTCCAAAAAGGCGGACGAACGAAATATCGGTCAAATTTGAAAGTGGATATATAATAATAACAATAAAAAGAACAGAAAGTGTTAACTCAGAAATCATAAGTACAAACATAAACAAAGGTAACGAAGTAGAAACATAATCAAAAAAAAAAAAATTGGTCTAAAGTCCAAACCCACGTCAAGGCCATGCCAGACTCTCAATCTGGCAATTCTGGCAACGACGGCAAAAACTGCTGGGCGGAGTGTAGCAGGCGAAAGAGCGCATCAAACGGAGAGGTGGAGCGTAGCGTAGCTTCTGAGATGGGGAACAGCGCCCCTTTTATACAGCTGCGCACCCAATCACCAACAGCAGGAGCAGAGTTGGCAATTAGCGCATTACTACCGCCAGCAACATCCTGCAACACAACTCACACACACACACACACACACACACACACACACACACACACACACACACACACACAGACAGGACAGAACAGAGTAGGGCAAAGGAACACAAACACACCAGGACATAACAAGCGCTAATGACAGACTGACCCGGCCCCCCATCACCACCTCCTGGCGCTGTCCCACAGCCGCCTCCCGAAGGACGCATACAAATCTCCAGCACCTCACCAGTCCGAGACCAGGCAGGCAGCACCAGGCGGGCAGCACCAGGCGGGCAACACCAGGCGGGCAACACCAGGTGGGCAACACCAGGCACATAAATGAGGTGAAATGCTGAGGTCTAATTGTTACGAGTGTACGAGCCGCTATCTCACGTCTGATGTGGCCGGTTTCATTGATTACAGAGGAAGCTAATGGCTGTAGCTTACACTTAGCGAACGGAACGCTTCAGTTACGTGCCTGGTGTAGCCTCCCTGTAAGAGACCAGTCGGAGTCATGTGACCCATGACCTCATCACATTACAGCCTTCTAAGAGTGCTGTAGCACAAGCGCCAGCACCGCAACACACTGGAAACTCAGTAGTCATGGCTACGTTTGATTCCGGCCGGCGGTCATGTCCTGATCCCGCCCCATCTCTCTCTCCCATTCGCTTCCTGTCTCTCTCCACTGTTCTATCGATATATAGGCAAAGGCAAAAAGTCCCCCCCAAAAAATAAATAAATAAATATATATATATATATGTGTGTGTGTGTGTATTCATATATATACTGTATATGTAATAAAACACACACACACACACATATATATATAGGCGTATATAGAAATACACATATCTATATATGTATATGCATATGTATATACTGTTACAGCCTTCTGTGAGTCTGTGAGGGAGAAGATAAACACTGGCAACCAAAACATGAGGAGACAGCATTATTGTAGTGTAATTATTAGTTCCTTTGACTTCTTTGACTTGAGCTTTAAGAAACCTCTCTGGCTTCAGAATCCAAGTTGAGGTGAAGCTGTCAAATTCAGTATCACATATACTTCAGTTATCCATCCAAACACATGATCTTACTTTAAATCAGCCGCGCACACTGATCACCTCACGTAATTCAGCCATCTACACGTTATGAACCTGAAATCAGCCAATTCCATCTCACTCTGCCAGGCCTACATCAGTGTTAACTAGTTACCTTACACACATACACATACACAAATTCCCATACAATAAGGTGTTCATACACACATCAGTCAGGCAGTGCTACACTCTGGGGGCATGAACATGGGGGCTCAGGCACATGCCCCCAGAGTGTAGCACTGTAGCTGCCTGGTAGATAGAACTGATTGTTTTCTTTTTTTTTTTTTTGGTGACCTCAAGAAACATCTACCTGATCTATGTGAAAAATTGGAATTCTCTAGAATTCTCTGGAAAACTGGAATTCTCCTTTGACCAATGCACTACACACACAGACACGCACACACACACACACACCACACACGCATGCACACACACGCACACACACACACACACACACACACACATCATGATGACTTACAGTGAGGTGTTTACCTATGCCATGCTTGCATTCAGCCCAATGCGATGCTAGTGCTGCTTTCTCTATGTGATGCCAGTGGCTCCATGCGTCTCCACTGCCACACAGCTGTGAGTTTTCTTCTTTTTCGTTTGTTCCGTCGCTATGATTTCTGCCGCAGCTATCAGGAAGTCACTCATCTCTTCTGTGAAGCGAAGGGCAGTTAAACTCCTTGAGCTGAGCTGCTAGGTTTGATGTTGATCACTGTATAGTTCATGTCAGGGCTCAGTTGATTGACAGTGACCTGTGGAGCAATGAACCAGCGGGTAACGGGCTCAGGTGATTGACGCCAGTCCACTGCATCGACCTGTTTTTTTAGGGGGGTGGGTGAACCCTCCCCAATCAGTCATGTCCTGAGGAGAAACCTCAGATCTGCCTTCCATCACCGATCTGGTCCTGATTTGGTCCTGATTTCATTTGAGACCTGCCTTTATTTGTCCAAAGTAGTGCTGGGCGGTATACCGGTTCACACCGTATACCGGTGTTATATTTTCGTTATGATATGAATTTTTAATATACCGCCATACCAGTGTATTTGATTACACAACGTTTGGAACGCTGCGCCGCGCGACAGTGTTTCAGACGGGACTTTTTTTCACACGCACGGATGGTGCCACTGCGAGGCATAGTGAGGGCACAACACACCTTAAGTTTTTCCCCTGAAGTATGACCCTTAAGGCTTAATTTCTCCTTAGGTGAGGGGTTTATTTAAGGGTGTTGCACAGAATAATACCTTAAATTGTTTCTTTAGTTAAGGAAAAACGTTAAGGTATACTGCATTGAAAAGGATTTAGCCTACCGTCACAACAATTCTATTGAGATTGTTCAACAGCTGTAACTAGCTGGCTAGTAGGTGATGTCGTTAGTTAGCAACCCACCGAACACAGTGAAGTTTAATGATCTTATCATTCATCTCACCTTAAGAATATTCGCTGAAATTATCCAGGTAGCAAGTAAAGCATGTTATAGACGTGCACTGAGCAATACTAGCTGGCTAGTTAGAAATGATCCTGACTGTAATCAGTGCACCAAAACGAACTTTTTTGTTAATGTTTTGCCTAGCTTAACCAACCCGGCTCATGGCAGGCTAACAAGACATCCACATCCACATGAAGTTAACGTTAGCCTACCACTAACGTCATGTAAACCACACAATAACAATACATTTCTGATAGGCCTATTTGACAGAGTAAGCATATTAACAGAGAGGTTTTATTTTAAATTGTATCATTTTCAAAAAAGTATAATTATTGCAAGTTGCACTACATTTTGTATTGGTTTTATACAAGATGTTTGTGAAATTTGCACAGTAAAAGTTCTGTATTTTGACTGCATTTGTCTTTGCATTCTGATTAGATTCTTCATTAGAATCATGAGTGGCTCTTTGTAAACAACATCATTTTCTGGGGCCATGCAAAACTGCATTACCACTAGTGTGGAGTTATTCTACGACAGTAATCTATGACAGTAAAATAGACCATCCTTAGTCAATGTACTGCAGCAATTCCTCTCTCAACCTCTAGAAAATGCTGTGAACATCTGATTATGCATGGTAAAAAAATACCGTCATATACCGTGAAACCGTAAGAATTTTGAAAAATACCGTGATATAAATTTTTGGTCATACCGCCCAGCACTAGTCCAAAGCTGTAGCCACACCAGGCCAGTAGAAGGGACTTGCGTCTAATTGGAATGAGGCTTTTAATTAAGTATTTACGATAATCAGGGAAGCTAAGACTCGCACCTTACAAAGGTGCACTTTGCAAAAGTGGACGCTTAAGCTTCACGGACGCGTCACAGATTCCCTGATCAGAATGAATCTCCCGCTCCACAGCTACCCCCCTCCTCAAAACACATCAAACTGTTTCAGAAATTAAGCACACCTTGGAAGGTCACCCTATTTGGCAGCCTGCAATGCCACTTGTGTGTATATTTACCCGGCAAGAAAGCGAGCACGGCTAGATGCAGGAAGGCTGGCTAGATGCAGGAATGTTATTTCGCCACCTATCAAAATAATATATTCATCATCTAAAGGCCCACAGCGGGCAGGCAAACACTCAAGTGTGTGTTTCAGTTCCAGGAACCCTCTGCGTGATTGCCCAAATTAGGGCTCTCTTAGGAGTGGCTTGGGGGGGGGGGGGGGGCTGTAAACAGCCAGCCGATGAGTCAGGCGAGACTCTGGACCTTGGAGCCTTCGAGAGCGGAGAGTTCTTCATCTCGTCAAGACCTCAACGGCGGCGGAGGAGCGTAGAGGAAGAGGAAGAAAGGAGCGAGAGACCATTATAGCTCCTCGTTCTCCATCGCAACGCCTCAGTATGAATTATTCATCAGTCGTGGAGGGAGGTGTTGCCAGCAGAGGCGCAGAGTCCAGTGATGAATCACCGTGGAAACAGTAAAAGCGGATGAAACAGACTCCATCTTCAGGAGACAAATGAATTCCTGCCAAACCTGCAATCGGGTGTTAACTTTTTCAACTCAGCAATACGGCTGGAACAGTAACGCTACTGTCAAACAACGTGCCGAAACACTTCACTCTCAAACAAAGGGCAATGCATCATAAGAGTTCTTAGTCATTCACTGGCCTACTTTTTATTCATATCCCTAAGTAGTGCAGTATGTAGTACATACATAATTAATAAAGTGCATGCTACAACATACCTATAAAATCACATTCACATAACAATTATTAATTTGGCTTTATGCAAATATTCTTTTATGCAAAGTGACCTACAGTACAACTGAGCAACAACAATGATGCTGCCGTAAATTAGGAGATGTGTTGAGAGTGAGCACTGATTTACTGATTAACTGATTCACTGATTAACATCACCCTGAGAGAAGGGCCGTTTGTAGTTAAGTTAGGAGACGTAGTAAGTTAGGAGATGTGGTGAGAGTGTGCTGATTCACTGATTCACTGATTAACATCACCCTGAGAGAAGGGCCGTTTGTAGTTAAGTTAGGAGACGTAGTAAGTTAGGAGATGTAGCAAGTTAGGAGATGTGGTGAGAGTGAGCACTGATTCACTGATTTACTCATAGTAAGTTAGGAGATGTGGTGGAGTAGTGAGCTGAATCACTGATTCACTCATAGTAAGTTAGGAGATGTGGTGGAGAGTGAGCTAAATCACTGATTCACATCACCCTGAGAGTCGTGCCTCTGAGAGCAGGGAGAGCAAGAGCCCAATAACATCAGCACATGTTCCTACAAGCCTGTAGCTTCTCGAGGTTAGTATTTGTACAGTGTATTTGATACTGTACATTATATTGCATATGAGACACTATAATACTGAGTAGAACACTAGTACACTATGGCGCGCGACAGCTCTGTCTGGCGACGGGGTGATGGGTTCTTTTCCTGTACAAGCATCACTCTAGTGTTATAAATAACCTTTTATCTGCGTCAAGAGACGGCAGCAGGGACAAGGGCAAATATGTGAACTTAGCATGTTAGAGTGCTCTCACCGCTGTTCTTCCTTTGACCCACACACACACACACACACACACACACACACACATATGTGTGGCAGAGGACCTCTTTCTCTGTCTCTTATCCTAGTTTAAGTGTATTTGTGTAGGGTAGATGTATATGGTGTGTGTGTGTGTGTGTGTGTGTGTGTGTGTGTGTGTGTGTAGACTGTGTGCATACACATGGTGCTTGCACAGTATATGTAAAGACAGTTAACAGCTGGTAAATATACCCTCTATCCTACACTAAAAGCCAATCTGTTAGAGAGAGAAAGCGAGCTCCATTATCTGTAAATGCCTGCTTGTCCAAAAACACACGTTTCCGCACACACACATACTGTATCTTCGCATACACACACATAAATACACATGCACACAAATGACAAATACTGGTTGAAGGAAGGAATGAAGTCCCGAGTCAAGCTCCATAACTACATGCCTTTAACACACACACACACACACACACACACATCCTCTTGAAGAC
>NC_063207.1:5945240-5947740 GCF_017589495.1 Alosa alosa | reverse complement strand
CACCCCATCTCTCCCTCCCACTTACTTCGTCTTACTCTTCACTGTCCTATACAAATAAAGGCAAAAAGCCCAAAAAATATACTTAAAAAAAAAGAAAGTTGAAAGTGAATTGAAGTTTAGAAGTTTACTTTGCTTGTGAGACAAGGAGATGCAGTTGGGCCAAAAAACATGCAGGATTAGGACCTTATTTGGACCTAGGGTGCCTAGTTGAAAGTATTGCGCAGTAGAATTGTTGCCTAGACTTGTCTCTAGTCTTCTGACTAGAGACTTTCCTAAAGAACCCTGTGTGTCATGCCTGGACTCCATTACACTACCTGAATCTGTCTGCTGCCACCTCTTTCCCTCAACTTCATCCAGTGGCGCACCTCCCTAAATTGGAAGGTGACCACCTTAGTTTCTCACATCATCTGGTGGTATGTATCTAGAGGAATACGCCTGGATTCAAGGGAAAATAGGGAAAATATGTCTCTGATTTTCGAACAAACCTTTTTTCAATAGCCAATCGCAGAGGGGTGGCAGACCTTGTCTTCAGTATGCACATGTGCTGGGTGTTTCATGAAAATACCGCCGACAGCGGACTAAAAACCAAAACGATGGCGTTTAGTTTGCCTTTGTAGCCATCTCTGGCTAGCCTTTGCTTAGGCAAATGAGACATAACTTTTGCAGAGGTTTAAAGCAAATGTTGTTATGAACTTCAATTTCTTCAAAAATCGACTCTAAACATGCTTCAATTGTGTTTGTATCGCCAGCCATTTCGCACTGGTTTCAGTAGGAACTTTTCCCCATGAACACAACGAAAATGAGATCAGTGGGCATCTCTGAAAGTATCTGTTTTCCAGTTGTGAAGAATTTTGGCCCAGAAGTTCGTTCAGCATGATGCAAACTTTTGGGTACCCAGAATAGATGGTATGGATGATTCAACGTGCCAGGAAAAGGATTCTTGCCCCTACAAGCCTGCCTTGGCACAGATGTTTTCCTCTGGAGCTGAGAGGAGGGGGTGTGGGTGTTGCGTTTTGGGAAGGTCTGGGAGTTTGTTAGCCCAGGAGTCGATCTGGGGTGTTAACTTTTTTAGTCACAGGTGACTCTCTATAGGCTTCCAACAGCTGCGCCATGGTAAACTCCTGACAGATCTGAGCGGAGGTTAGCAATTTAAAAAGTTTGGCTTCTTTGGTTGTTTGTTATAAATGCTCTTTATTCCTCACAAATCCAAACAGTTATTTTTCAAATCTTTATACTGGAGAGCTCCGTGCAACCGTCTGTGGAGAAGTACTTTTTCAACTCATCTATCCATATCCAGAACCATCTAACTATCCATATCCATATCGCTCAGTTGAACACAACAATGCAGACTTTCTCTGATGCCTCAGGGAGCAAATCAAGCACTATTTTCTCTCTCTCAAAACATTTTCTCTCTTTCAAAATCTCGACAAAATATCAGAGCAGACCGAACGGAGAGAACTCTCAGCTGCTCCATTACCCTCTGGCAAAGCAAAGAAAAAAAACACTCACAGTTTTTACTGGCTGAGCTGTCATTCTTAGAGAGTTGCAGTCTTCACCGACTAAGCTCTTGTTCTTAGAGCGGCAGTGCTCACTGGCTAAGCTATTGTTCTTAGAACCTTGTAGTTGTAGTCACTGTAAAAGCTCTCAAGTCTCAGTCTTAACTGACTAATGTTTGTTTGTGTAGAAAAAACTTAAGGTTCACTGGCATAGCTGCCATTTTTAGAAAGTCTGAATGTTAACTGGCATCTATCAAAGACTAGCTGCCAAGTCTGTCTCTGCCTCAGATCTAATCAGAGCAGTTGCCGCCACAGTCCTACTTTCTGACCCCCCTCTCCCTTAACTTGATGTTTTCGTTCATCAAAAGACAATGACGGAAAAATATGATTGAAAATGTACTTTTTCCTGAGAACTATATGTTTTGAACAATGTGTTTTCTATTTTCTGGTGTATTGTTGACTGACTGCTTGATAGTGTGTATCATTTTGATCACTTTGTTTAAGATTTGAGGGCAGTGTTTGATTTTGAGCACAAGTAAAACTGCTTTGAAGCAAAAGTTTGATTTTGAGCACAGGTAAATCTGTTTTGAGGTGAAAGTTTGATTTTGAGCACAGGTAAAACTGTTTTGAGGCGAAAGTTTGATTTTGCAAAAGGAGTCAGAGGTTTTGTAAATAATGTTTGAAGCTGAGGTTTTGTGTTTAATGTTTTAAGAAAACGGAGCAAGGTTTTAGATATTCTGTTTTAGCAATTGAGAAAAACTGTAAAGGTGAGTGTGTGTGGGTGAAGACTCAAAACATCATAGGTCAGAAAATAACTCCCATGAGTCAGGGAGAGAGAGAAAAGAGAGAGAGAGAGAGAGAGAGAGAGGGAGAGAGAGAGAGGGAGAGAAAGGCAGAGAGAGAGAAAGAGAGAGAGATAGAAAACAAAGAGAGTGGGTAAGAGAAGGAGAGAAAGGGTAACATAATGTAATAACCAAATGCTCTCCAAAATCCTTTCAGAGAAC
>NC_063207.1:5932740-5942740 GCF_017589495.1 Alosa alosa | reverse complement strand
TTTTTTTTTACTCTAAACAACCAATACAAATGCAATAAAATAATATTTCTTTTTTAGTAGGCCCAAGTATTGTGAATATAAATTGCCTACATGCAAACGTGGCTCACTTAAAAAAAAACCTGTGGCGTCATCTCTACACCATTGGTTTTACGCATGTCACACTATGGCCTACGCTTCGTTTCATTCACACAAACTGATAACGCTTTTACTTGGCACGAAGTTCTGGAAGAACTGTGGCCAGATCTTTTCATCCCTCCTCCCCTAGTCTAACGGTGACCGTGTCGGAGTATTGAAATTGGTTGTGGTCTATTCAGCATTTTCAAAATATGGGTCCGCAACATGGAGACTGCTGGTCCGCGGAGTCGTGGAGGAAATTAGGCCCGGTGCTTCATCTGATAATTTGCTGCGCAGTTGATCAAGAAACCGCGGATCGACGAAAAAAGAAAACAAACGTTTCTGCTATCGATGTCATTAAACATGGAGCCCTACAATTAAGTGGTGGTATGAGCATTCATTCAATGCGCGTCTGCGCGAGAGAAACTGAAACTAATCGATAACGTTGGTATCAAAGCTCCGCTTCAACCTGTTGGAAGGCTATTTATTTATTTAACTTAATAGAACGACGTTGTTTTTTTGGAACTTCCTTAGAAACAGAGCAGAGACTGTATAATACACTGTATAGCATTGAGTATTGCATAGTCAAATTTCAATATAACGTGGCCAAGAGCTATTGTAGCCTTCTTTTCTGGGTACATGTAGATGAGCCCTATGACCCAAAAGTCTGCCATGACCGGGCCTCAGGTCAAAGAAGTTTGAGAAAGGCTGGTCTATATAACCTGCATCAGAATGAGGGTTTGCAATGGTGCGCCTGGAAGGCACGGGTTGAAGACCCAGTCAGTTACGCCACGATATGCACATTTGTGTAAATTCATTCCTACGTAATCACCATGACCAAATTGTACTTTTTTTTTACTTTGAATCTTGAAAAAAAAAAAATATTGACCTACCTACCGACCCATTTTTTTTTTTTTGGCTGTTACTGCAAACAAAAATATTTTAAGGATGGCCTTACACACACACACACGCACATACACGCTCACACACACACACACACACACACACACACACAAAGTCTCTATCTGGAGAGAGGCACATTTCTCCATCAGCCTGTGGGTTACTTACACACACACACACGCACATACACGCTCACACAAACACACACACACAAAGTCTCTATCTGGAGAGAGGCACATTTCTCCATCAGCCTGTGGGTTACTTACACACACACACACACACACACACGCACACACACACACGCACACGCGCGCACACACACACACACACACACACACACACACACACACACTGAGGCTCTATCTGGAGAGAGGCACATTTCTCCATCAGCCTGTGGGTTACTGGGCTAAAAGAGGCAGCACATCCGAGATCAAAAGCTCAGGCCATTTTGCACTGTCAACAACATAGCACAGCACAGGCTGGACAACTGGTGCCCCAGAAAGGGCCCTCTCCCTCTCTCTCTCTCTCTGTCTTTCACACACACATACACACACTTTATCTCTCTCACACACACACATTCTCTCTCTCGCTCTCTCTCTTTCTTTCACACACACACACACACACACACACACTCAATTCAATTCAAATATGCTTTATTGGCACGACAAATCATATGATGCATTGCCAAAGCGTTCACAGAAATAATAATAATTACAAAAAAGTCAACAAACAAACATATACAAACATTACAAACATTTACACTCTCTCTCTCTCTCTCTCTCTCTCTCTTTCACACACACACACACACACACACTTTATCTCTCTCTTACACACACACACTCTCTCTCTCTCTCACACACACACACTCTCTCTCTCACACACACACACACACACTCTCTCTCACACACACACTCTCTCGCTCTCTCTTTTTCTTTCACACACACACTCTCTCTATCCCTCTCTCTTTACCCCCTCGTTTCCTATACTCTCTTCTTCCTTTTCTCTTTCACATGCGTTTGTTTCTCACACTGTTTCAGTTGCCCCCCCCCCGTAGTCAGGGCTGGTATTAGTGAAGCGTCTGTGTGTTTGGGAGTCCAGATGGTGTGTAATTTAGAAACATGTCCATGTGAAGTTGTTGCTAGCGGAGACCATATGAGCACCAGTGTGGCCCGGCTTAGCTGACACTTATTATGGGATAGCACTGTGCCTCTGGTTGTACAGGGCTCCGTGTGTGTGTGTGTGTGTGTGTGTGTGTGTGTGTGTGTGTGTGTGTGTGTGCTGTGTGTGTGTGTGTGCGTGTGTGCGTGTGTGTTTGGGACGATTCTGGCCTTGGGGATCTGATGAGGAATTTCAACATGTCAAATACCGCACCCTGCTTTACACAGACACACACGTCGAATCAAACCTTTTGGAACTATTGATTTTTCTGTCAGCATCCATAAACAATGACTTTGGTAAATCTGTTTGCAGAAAGGCGAAGGTATCAGGTAACACGTTGAATTGCTTAGGAATCAATCTACAACTGTTTTCCTCTCTATATCACACACACACACACACACACGCACACACACACACACAGTATTTGCTGTGTGCTGTCCTCCCTGATCATCTTACACCAATGATGCCGTAACTCTGTGTGTATGTGACTCTTGGCAGCAGGCTGCTTCTGATCAGGCAGATGTTTTGGCCCCTACAGGCTGTCAGATGGGCCCTCCTCTCTCGTCTACAGTAGGCCCCGATCCAGGTTACACATGCTAATTAAGTAAACTATACGTGACACTCACCTGTTCCCCCAAACTGTAGCCTCTACTTGTGCAGCTTTCTACCATCACGAGGCAATAAAGGGGCAACAGAATCATCACTGCACGTTATCGCTATTTAAGCTGCTCTGACAGGAGGTGATGTTAGCACATCTTAAAATGCCTACCAGTCTAGAACTGTGAATCAAAGCACTCCAACACCAGAATAAGTAACATGTTTAAAAACTATTGCGTGTTAAGGGGGAACACATCAAATTTAATGAAGCATTTGGGTACACACTGGATAAACTTGAAAAGCAGAGGAACGTTCGATTAGGCTACTTGCCGTTGTTCCATGACCAGGCAGAGTGTGTGCATCCATGGCAAGCCGTTTCAATGTTTAATGGCTAAACATCAGATATGGCAAGCCATCTGAAATTAGAATTATGCCTAAAAGCAATGAAGCTACAGATATTGACAATATAAATATAGTTATATTTCATGTACAAAATTGTCTTATTAATTGAAAAAAGCAATTTAATCTTTTCAACCATTGGTTTGGGCATTTTGTTCCCTTTATTTTCCTCTGGGAGTACACCAGCACCTTTCTTTCTCCACTTCAAGCACTGCACACTACTCACTATAACTTTACATCCCCCACCACACACACACACACCAAATACCCCTACTATAGCACACACACACACTCCGCACACAACACCCACTTCCACAGATACTCACACACACACACACCAAACACCCCCATCATTAAACCAGACTTAAACCAATATACACACACCCCACGCACACACACTAAACACCACCACTGCAATGCACTCCTGCATAAAAACACACAATTCCCCCCCCCCCCCCCACACACACACACACTGCACACCAAACATAATCAAACCATGACCATACTATAATCCTTCAAACCATAATCCACACCTGTATATAGACACACACACACATACAGTACACACTCACACAAATGGGCAGATACCTAAAAAGCATTTGAGAGGTGCCATACACTGCATTACTTCCTGAAACCAGATAGGCCTGTATCTAAGTGGAGCTCCCCACAGCATCAGCGACCGCGTTCTCAGCAGTCAGCACTTTCTCTGGCCTGCCGATCAGCAGCAGTTAAGCCCAGTTCTGTTCGATCCGTGGCCTTATATTGCATGTTCATTTCAGTGTGGCGGAGTCCGCTGAAAACACCAGCACTGCTCAGGGCCCACAATAACCTGGCTGGCACCTCGACTAAGTCTGCAGCTCTCCCATGTCAGGGCCGCATCAGGGCCGCATCAGAGCCACATCAGGACCATATCAGGGCCGGATCAGGGCCACATCAGGACCATATCAGGACCATATCAGGGCCAGATCAGGGCCACATCAGTGCTTTGTCGGCGTTGTGTCTGGGCTGTGTCAGGGTCAGATTAGGCCCAGCGACAGTGCTGCCTGCAATGCTTGTCACACACAGCGGTTCTGTTTGCTTCTGTTGGGGATGAGCGGTACCCAGGTGACAAAACATCACTCCTAGTCACCGCAGCTATCCCATCAGCCCCGGGTCTCCACGACGCCCAGCCGGGGATTAGCGTGACCCAGTTCTCAGCTGCACTGCGTGCCCCCACACAGGCAAGGGTGGACTCATAAGCTGACCGTTTGCCAAGGTAAGTCATCGCATCACGGCCCATAACAAACAACTAATCTCTTTAGAGGAGGGGTGTGTGCATGTGTGTGTGTGTGTGTGTGTGTGGAGAGAGCCTTATGATGAGACCCACACACTCCACATATGAAACATGACTGCAAAACAACACACACACACACACACACACACACACACACAGACGGGAGAAGTGTGAAGATGATGGGGGTGGGGTGTGTGAGTCAGATCATTGTTTCAAACTTGGCTGGGAGAGGGGCTGGCTAATTAGCGGCATGCATGCTGATCAAGGCCCTTAATGCGTCCTGCTGTTCCGCTGTTCCTCCGTAGCCTGTGCGCTTCAGGTTCCCACTGCTTTTCAGAGACCCCGCGGAACCCGGCAGCCGAGTGGGGATTGGCGTTCTGCTCGGCTTCTGTGTGCGCAGTGATTCATCCCGGCCTCTAATCACACAGACTCATTAACAAGCTCCTCCAACACCCACCCGCAAAAGCAGCTCTCTCTCTCTCTTCCTTTCCCTCTTCCTCTCTTTCTCTCTCTCCCTTTCCCCCTCTCACTTTCATGCTTTCTCTCTCTCTCTGTCTTTCCCCTCTCTCTCTCTTTGTCTCTCTCTCTCTCCATTTCACTTTCACTCTCTCGCTCTCTCCATTTTACTTTCACGCTATCTCTCTCTTTGTCTCTCTCACTCTGTCTCTCTCTCCATTTCTCTCTCTTTCTTTCTCTCTCTCTCTCTCTCTCTTCCTCCAGTCGCCGTTGGCGCGGTCAGTGCAGAGGGGATTAGCATATTTAGCATATTTAGCCGGCGTGTTACTGGAGAGGAAGGTAGCAGAGAGGGGGGCAGGTAACTTGTCTTATTACGGGTGTTAACTGTTTTGAGAACGTGATGTCAGAGTTGACACAAGCATCAAAACGATCGAGAAAAACTGTAACGGCACAACATAAACAAGGTAAGCAAGTACAGTAAGTTAATAAGTTGCTGTAATGTGATAGAAAGATGATGATGATGATGATAATGATTGATGATTGATTGATGATGATGATGATGATGATGATGATGATCACAGCTAAACAGGTAATATCTTCCCTCTCTTCCCCCAAAAGGAAAAAGGACAAAACCCCAAACAAAAGTATTTTTCAACCACCACTTCAGTCCCCTCCTACACTCTCACTCTCCAGATGCACAATTATGCCCATCACGCGCATCTATTTTTGTGCAGCCATTTCAGCAGAGACATACTTGTCTCTCTCCCTCTCCCTCTCCCTCTCTATCCTCCCTGCACACAAGCACGCTGGCTAAGAGGGCTGTGTGTGTGTGTGTGTGTGTGTGTGTGTGTGTGTATGTAGCACGCTGGCTAAGAGGGCTGTGGCGGGGGATGTTTAGCAATCCTCCTCCTGCTCCTGCTGGCAAACAACACGAGTGGCACATGGCCACTTAGAGGAGGGTGAGTGTGAACAGTGTCTCTGATAAAGTTTCAGCGACAGACTTCTGGGTCCTAAGACCCCCTCTTAACCACGGGGTCCAAGCATGGGTAGCAGATTCATTGCCTATGAATACACAAAACCAAACAAGGAAACAAGGACCTTTAAAAAATAAAAAGAAAATGGGGATCTCAGAGAAGCTCAAAAACAGTAGCCTTTTGAATTACACTCTCCAACTGAAGGGTCCCTGTGACTTCATCTCAAAGTTTAATGATCTATTGTTTGCAGTTGTAACGCATGCCAGCTAGCTTAGCTGTGCTTGTGGAACATTGGTAAACCTCACTCCCCGACGCCTCAAGAGTGCTGCTGGCATGCAAGCCAGTAGCCTGGGCTATTGGCTCAATTGTTAGCCCGCTGGCCTCCCGATCCGAGGTGCTGCTGTTTCGCGGGTTCGAGTCTGGGCGTGTGCAGGGCTGAATCGCGCAGGTTCAACACAATGCAGGTTACACAGTCTCTCCCCACAACCACTCCCTACCACCACAGCACTCATTTCCTGTACATCAGCTCTGGATGCCACCTCAGGGGAGGAGCTTGATTGAATTGAACTTAAAGTTGCCTGATATTTAGCAGACGTTTTTATCCAAAGCGACATGAACTCGAAACGACGACGATTCAGGGATGAAACTCGGGTCGACGGATTGTCGGCCGGTGACATTATCGCTCGTTGTGAAAGGTCAGCACATACTGTACTGTATAACTTCGCAGTGGATGTCTGCCGGCCCAAAGTAACTCAGGACTTATCCTTGTCTTACCCACTTTCTCTCTCTCTCTTTCGAAGCGAAGAGTTCCATCGACAGACAAAGAGCAGAGAAATAAGAAGGATTTCATCACACAGCACAGAGACGAGTTCAGTAACACTCTGCTCGCCCATCTGCTACAGAGCATGTGAACAGAGAGGCGCTGTCGTAGGATGATGAATGGAGTGTGTGAGGGGAATCAGAGAACAGATGTGCAGTTAAATATCTAACACCGCTCCGGGCCAGACGCCTCATTATTTCATGAAGAGCAGCAAACCAGCTCAGACACTCAGAGGCATCCAAAAGCAGTGCAGCTCCAACGCAGGACATAAAGATCAAGGCGTTGCCACAGGACGCTCTGAGGCATCTGAAAGCTGAGACATGGCTGCAGGACACTCAGGACACAGCTCAGTGGACAAAAGTTTGAATATGATGGGGAAACTGGGACTCATTTCTCAAGTTTTCGGTACAAACATACATTCAACCCTGTGCCCTACCACCCATAACCCCTGCCCCCCGACACACACACACATTTATAAGGTAGATAGGTAACACTTTATTTTAATGTGTCGCTGTTACAGTGTACCTACCTAATTAGATACAGTGGTACAACCTGTGTAACAACATGTACTATCAGGTACTATCATTGTACTTGCATTATGTATTTGTGGGTACCTACATATAGTTGTTACATTGTAATACTGAGTGCTTTTACAAAACTTTGCCAATTTGCCTAAATTTTCATCAGAGGCAAAGAGCTGACCTGAGACCTGCTGGATGGGGTAAATCTGGTCATGATAGATTTGATATACAAAGCATTCTTAGCTCCAGTCAAGGCCTCATTGTCTTCAGTACATGTAACAGCTGTGCTGCTACAACCTTGTTACTCTTTGATACAGTGGAATAAACCTATTAAGTGTACCAGTTAATTACTTGCATGTATGTTATGTCTTCGATGTCTTGGAACAGGTCTACTAATTCACTACATAGTACATATATCAACTGTGTTGGTACACACTTATTGCTCTTTGATACAGTGGCATAAACCCATTAAAATGAAGTGTACCAGTTAAGTACTTACAATTACATATTACATGTATGTTGTGTCATTGGTGTCTTGGAACATGTCTGCCATTACCCCACATACTGTAGTACATGTATCAACTGTGTTGGTACACATTTATTACTCTTTTGATACAGTGGAATAAACCCATTAAAATAAAGTGTACCAGTTAAGTACTTACATCTACATATATACATCCTGTCAATGATGTTATGCATCCTGTAATTGATGTGTTGAAACGTGTCTGCTGTTACACCACACAGTACATGTGAATTAGTAGACCTGTTCCAAGACAAGACCTGTTCCAGTTTATTCCACTGTATCAAAGAGTAACAAGGTTGTAGCAGCACAGCTGTTACATGCACACTGAAGACAATGAGGCCTTGACTGGAGCTAAGCATGCTTTGTATATCAAAATGATCCGATGATCCGAACATGATCCAATTTACCCCATCCAGCAGGTCTCAGGTCAGCTCTTTGCCTCTTTTAGGCAAATTGGCAAAGTTTTGTAAAAGCACTCAGTATTACAATGTAACAACTATATGTAGGTACCCACAAATACATAATGCAAGTACAATGATAGTACCTGATAGTACATGTTGTTACACAGGTTGTACCACTGTATCTAATTAGGTAGGTACACTGTAACAGCGACACATTAAAATAAAGTGTTACCAAATGTTGTATTGCGTGACAACATAAGATGCCACGCAATACAATATTAAAATAAGATATCCTTTAAATGTGTCTTTAAATATATGACTGAATGACTTGAATTTACTGAATACATTTACATTTACATTACATTTACTGAATGTAAATTCAACATGCTGTTCAGGCATTGTGTCCAAACGACCACCACCTCTGTGTATACAAGGACAGAACTAGGTAAAGTCATGACAAAAGTCAATGACGAGGTTCTAATGTGAATTCTAGAGAAGGAGGAAGCGATTTGTGAGGTTTACTTCTAGAATACTGGGACTCTACTGTAGAATTCTAGAATGAACGTGTCCATCCTGTGGCATGTTACCTGAGGAAGCCCAGAGGTAAGCACACCTGGGGTGCTGACGTGAGCTGGCGGACAGGTATGAATATGAAAGGACGCCAGGTGTGTGCTGGCCGCTGGCTCAACCCGTGGGGGTGTTAATGATGTCCGCACACAGCCACGGCCACAGCGCGGGCTGCTATATACTATTCATGGGTACATGCAGATGGCGAGTGCTAACAGCAAACACGTAAGGGACAAGGAATTACAGAACACAACGCGGGGTACACACATTTCCATAGCACACACACTGTACCTCCAGGGCTATACAACACATGCAAACACACACACACACACACACAAACACATAAACACACACACACTCACAAACACATAAACACAAACACACACTCATGCACACACACACACACACAAACACACACACTCTCTCTCTCTCTTTCTCTTTCCCCCTATCTCTGCACACACACACACACACACACACACTCTCTCTTTCTTTCTATCTCCCCCCCATCTCTGCACACACACACACACACACACACACACACTCTCTCTCTCTCTTTCTCTTTCCCCCTATCTCTGCACACACACACACACACACACACACACACTCTCTCTCTCTCTTTCTCTTTCCCCCTTTCTCTGCACACACACACACACACACACACACACACACACACACACACACACTCTCTCTCTCTCTCTTTCCCCTATCTCTGCACACACACACACACACACACACACACACACACACACTCTCTCTCTCTCTTTCTCTTTCCCCCTATCTCTGCACACACACACACACACACACACACACTCTCTCTCTCTCTCTTTCTCTTTCCCCCTATCTCTGCACACACACACACACACACACACACACACACACACTCTCTCTCTCTCTCTCTGTTCTCTCTGCTCTTCTTCTCTTCCGCTCCTCTCCTCCTGCTTCCTCTTCCGTGCCTGGTGTGTGTGTATGTGTGTGTGTATGTGTGTGTGTGTGTGTGTATGTGTGTGTGCATGGTGGCCTGGACTGTGTGTGTGTGTGTGTGTGTGTGTATGTGTGTGTGTGTGGTGGACTGTGTGTGTGTGTGTGTGTGTGTATGTGTGTGTGCGTGGTGGCCTGGAGTCTCTCAGTCAGGGTGAGGTCTGGTTGTCAGCAGCTCTCAGGCGTCACAGCTCACTCGGCCAGAACGCTTAATATTCCCCTGGCACATGCACCTCTGCCAATCTGCCACTTAAACTGGCCTATTTGATGACGTGGGCATGACCCTCTGTGTGTGTGTGTGTGTGTGTGTGTGTGTGTG
>NC_063207.1:5890240-5925240 GCF_017589495.1 Alosa alosa | reverse complement strand
GCACACAGTGAACACACAGTGAGGTGAAGCACACACTAATCCTGGCGCAGTGAGTTTCCTGCTACAACAGCGGCGCTCGGAGAGCAGTGAGGGGTTAGGTGCCTTGCTCAAGGGCACTTCAGCCGCTTCCTACTGGTCGGGATTCAAACCGGCAACCATCCGGTTGACAGACAGCTAGAGGATGGTTAGCATGGCATCGCTTAGAGCACCTTTAATGTTAAAGTTCAATGTATCCAAACTAAGGCCGTGGAACGAGTGAACAGTTGGTCCCGTTTGTACGCACTTCCGACACTTTCTTTAAACATTTATGATGAAAACAAGGACATTTCTAAGCGACTCCAAACTTTTGTACGGTAATGTATATACTCATTCTTACCGTAAAACTAAGAGTAAACAGGCATACACTTTCAAATCCATACTAATTACCATATATATTCAAAAATACCAAAGAATAATTATAGAATGACTAAAGAATAATATTATGATTATGCATATTAATGTCAAAATAACAAAATGGATATGACATTCAAGTTGACTGATATTTAGCAGACACTTTTATCCAACGCGACACAGACTCATAATGGCGGGAATTGAACCTGGGTCAACCGACTGTCAGTCAGTGACGTAACCGCTGCTGCACCATACCCAACTAATCACAGACATGGGGGACACAACGAGAGAGGGAGCTGAAGAGTGTCTGGTCATGGACCAAGTAAAAGGGTTCCAGGGAATGTGTAGAAAAAGGACAGCACTCACAGCTCCTTATAAAACTTTTAATCGCCCCATGGACGTTTCGAGCCAAAAGCTCTTCTTCAACATGATAATGGCGATTTCACACGAACCCTAGATAGGCACCACTTGACCTATGACCTTATACCCAGTGTTTCCTATCAGAGGGCGCTATTACAGTATCTTTAAGTCACAATGAACCTCAATAATGTACATAGTGCGGAAACGTCACCGTAGCATACATTACATTCCATGCGTCAAAATGCTTCCTTTGCGCAATTACAGATAACAATTAAGAACAAGGTTCCAGGGAAAAAATAACTGCCACTCTGGTTCTCCTCTCCTGGCTGGATGACCGTAAGGCTGGATGACTGTATGGCTGTATCACTGTATGGTTGTATAATATAGTTGAAAGGTTGCATAGTGCTATGGCTGTGCTGGTTGAATGAGCATCAATATGACTGACCTGGACTCAATACTCACTCTTTCTCTCTCTCTCTCTCCTCACATATTACAACCTTATTTTTCCAGTTCTAAATGCCATTCCAAACCTTATTTTTCCAGTTCAAACACTAAATGAGCACCCAAATAATTCCATAAATCTTATTTTCTGTCTCCAGTCATTCAAACTTTATTTTCCTGTTCCAATGCCACATTCAGCTACCACCGCGCCATATGTTGCCGCATGCATAGACAAGGTTAATTCACCTGACCAGTTTCCCTGCCGCCAGCACCCAAACGGCTCAACCCAGCAGTGCTGGAAGATAAAGTACACCACACCACTCTGCTGTCAGCTGAGAGAGCAGGATTCACAACTATATTCATAAGGAAGTTACAGCATGTCCTGATGTTTCTGTTATGCGTTCTTCCACATATGAGATGACTGTTGTTATTTCATTCTGTTCCTACTCTCCCTGTGTATATCTGTGTGTGACTGTGGGTTTAGAGATCACGGGGAATATTATGATTTTTCAGTGTTTCACTGTTCTGCATGGGTGCAACCCCTGCGTCAGTAGCTATCTGCTCCGGATTCCTAGGTTGGCACTAATTAGGGTCTGATTCAGTGTGGTCCACGTAAGATGGGATGACCAATGCCATCTCCTGTCAGCCTGGAAGGATACTTAAACCCTAACTATTCCCTTGTCTAGTTAGAGCAGCAGCTCACAAACAGACCTGCTCACTAGAGCAACTCACAGCAGATCTGCTCATTGGAGCAACTTACCGGAGACCTGTTCACTAGAGCAACTTACTGGAGACCTGTTCACTAGAGCAACTTACTGGAGACCTGTTCACTAGAGCAACTTACTGGAGACCTGTTCACTAGAGCAACTTACTGGAGACCTGTTCACTAGAGCAAAATACACTTTTTCTTTTTATCTTGACTCAGGCTCTCCTTCCCCGTGACCAAACATAACCTTGGCGAGAGAAATAGGCAGAGAAATGGAAGCCTCACACACTCATCACTTAACACACACACACACACAAACACACACACACACACCTGTCACGCAATGGCATCTAAATTAGGCTCAGAAGCCGGCCATGCAACAAAACACACACACACACACACACACACACACACACACACACACACACACACACACTCCTTACAGGTGTGAAGAGATTTGTCTATTATGCGTTGTTGACACACCACAGGCCAACACAAACACACATGCACACACACAAACACACATTTGTCAGATCACACATTGTCTCTGCATTTCTGGCTTGATGTCATAAGCTGTCATTAGGTTTTCTCCCCCCAAGTATTTACTGAATGGCTGTTTTTTTTTGTCACACTCACACAGATGGTTGTCCATTTCTGCAGGGTGGCAGCAATCAAATCAAATCTCATCAAGTCCCTCCCTCTCTCTCTCTCTCTCTCCTCTCCTCCCTCCTCCTCTCTCTCTCTCTCTCTCTCCCCTCTCTCTCTCATTTCTCTCTGCCCTCTCATTATATGTATTTCTGATATACAGTGTATGGATTCACAAATGCTCCTCCACTCCTCATCCCACTCCCCTGCTCTTCTTCTCTCCACACTCCTCCTCCACTCCTTTCCTCTCCTCCACTCCTCTCCTCCTCTCCCTCTCCCTCCCTCTCTCTCTCCTCTCCTCCCTCCTCTCCTCCTCCTCCTCTCCTCCTCCTCCTCCTCCTCCACCTCTCCTCTTCTCCCCTCCTCCTCCACCTCCTCTCCTCCTCCTCCTCCTCCACCTCTCCTCCTCCTCTCCTCTCCTCCTCTCCTCCTCCACCTCTCCTCTCCTCCTCTCCTCTCCTCCTCTCCTCTCCTCTCCTCCACCTCTCCTCTTCTCCTCTCCTCCTCCTCCACCTCCTCTCCCCTCCTCCTCCTCCACCTCTCCTCTCCTCCTCTCCTCCTCCACCCTCTTCTCCTCCTCTCCTCCTCTCCTCTCCTCCTCCACTCCTCTCCTCCTCCTCTCCTCCTCCACCTCTCCTCCTCTCCTCTCCTCCTCCACTCCTCTTCTCCTCTCCTCCTCCTCTCCTCTCCTCCCCCCCTCTCCTCTCCTCCTCCACCTCTCCTCCTCCTCTCTCCTCCTCTCCTCCTCCACCTCCTCTCCTCCTCTCCTCCTCCTCCTCCACTCCTCCTCTCCTCCTCCTCCACTCTTCCTCTCCTCCTCCTCTCCTCCTCCTCCTCCACCCTCTCATCCTCTCCTCCTCCTCCACCTCCTCTCCTCCTCCTCCACTCCTCCTCCTCCTCCTCCTCTCCTCTCCTCCTCTCCTCCTCCTCTCCTCCTCCTCCTCCACCTCCTCTCCTCCTCTCTCTCTCCTCCTCCACTTTCACTTCTCCTTCCTTCATTCTCTTTCTATTTCTTTTTCTTTCCTTTCCTTCTTCCTCCATATCTTCCTTCTCCTCTCATTTCCTTCCTCTTCTTCCATCATCACTCTCCTCTCAGATGTTCTTGTCTTGAGTACATGTTTGATGTGTTTTTCTGACTTATCGAAGCCCTACTGAGAGGCACTGGACATTCATTTGGACCATCACACACACACACTTTTCCAGGTCATTACACTTCTGGATAGATTCCTCTCTCCCCCGCATCTACCCCTGCACCTGCATATACACACACACACACACACACACACACACACTCCTCCCCCAGAGTTTTACACTCACTTTCATTTCTCTTTACTGGACTCCACATATGCTCTCAACAGATGTTACACACAAACACACCTCTGTATTGTCTGTGTCACAGGCTAACACATCTAACACAACTGCTGAGGGGTGATGAGCGTTTTGCCAACCACAGAGAATGACAAGAAGCACTAAACGAACTACAGAGAATGATAACAACCGCTAACCCAAGCACAGAAAGTGACAACAAGCACTAATCTGTCATGAATGTTGAGTATTCTGGGTCTGCTTACTTTCGGGGAGTCTTGGCTTTGTTTTATTTTTAATCTTAACACGAATAAAGACTCGAGACTTGGACTTCTGTGTTGTAAAAAATGTCTTGTCTTAGTTTTATTTTTATTGTTAACATGGATAAAGACTTGAGACCTAGACTTCTGTGTTATAAAAAATGTATTGTCTTTGTTTTATTTTTAATGTTAACACGGATAAAGACTCGAGACCTGGACTTCTGTGTTATAAAAATGATGCGCTGGATTTGTGGACCCTGAGCCGAACAAGCAGCAAACTGTTTCCTCAGAGAAACAGTAGCAGAGCGGAGGAAGGACACCCACACACACACACACACACACAGCAGAGTGGAGGAGAAGGACACCGAAACACACACACACACACACACACACACACACACACACACAAAAGCAGAGGGGAAAGCCTCTGTCTAACACATTGTCACATTGCTTGTGAACACGCTTTTAAGAGTACCCTCAATTTCCACAATGCCATGAGACCATCCCAAACAACAATGATGAAAGATTGGAAACCTCATGGGGTCCTACCTGTCAGCGGTCAGCGTGGACAATCAGGCTACACAGGTCAGTGTGAGCACAACTCATTCACAGAGACATGATTGCCTACCTTCCTATCAGTGCTTTTTCCCCCACCAGCCCACAGTGTGGAAACAAATGTATTTTACTGAACGAAACGCACAGGCATATGGAGAGACAGAGTGTAACACAAGCCTTATTACAGGACCTTGTGTAGTACGGCAGAGTAGCGTGAAGTGTTTTAAACAGGTGAGCTCCTACCTTTTTGTAGACTATCATGTTAGGCGAGTCATCGTCTGGATTAGCAGTGCCCACACCAATATGGTCTCTGGACCCTTGTGCCATGACTGCTAGGACCTGTGAGAGCGAGAGAGAAAGAGAGAGAGAGAGAGAGAGAGAGAGAGACAGAGAGAAAGAGAGAGAGGTAGAGAGAGAGAGAGAGAGAGGTAGAGAGAGGGACATTATTAGAAAGTAAACAGATACAAATGCAGGAGAAAATAGTGAAAGAGGGAGAGATGGAGTGAGGGAGAGGGGGAGAGCAAAATAAAGCAAAAGAGGGTGAGATAGAGATGGAGAGAGAAAGAAAGGAGCAAAGAGATAGAAACAAAGAGAAAGAGAGAGAGAGAGAGAGAGAGAGAGAGAGAGAGAGAGAGAATTTTTGCTGATGACTTGGTTCTACTGTCTGGTACTGAAAAAGGTCTACAACTACAGTTAGACATAGTAGAAATGTACTGTAAGACCTGGGCCCTACAGATAAACCTAGACAAAACAAATGTAATGATTTTCCAAAAACGCCCCAAATGCCAAGAAAACAAACACCAATTTAAAATAAACAATTATCACCCCCATTACACCATGAGTTATACCTACCTAGGTATAACAATGACAGCATCAGGGAGTTTTAACATGGCAGTAGGGCTGCAGCTATCGATTCTTTTTGTAATCGATTAATCTAGCACTTTATCGATCGATTAATCGGATATTTTTTTTTTTGCATTTTTTAAACAACCAAAACAAATAATGCATAACGAAAAAAATGACATGGCTGTAAAATGATCAAGCAATTGGCACAGAGGTATTTATTCTAACTCCAACATTTGGCTCCAAAACTAAGCCCATTTATTGCAATTTACCCATTTAGTGTTTATAAGTGCCAGTGCCAACAATTAAATAATGTTCAAAATGCTCTCTGTAAAATTGCAGCCTCTTGTGCATGACTTAGCTGGGCGAACAAAGCTGCCCATACTATGTTGTGAAGTGCTGGGAGGGAGAAGAGGGAAAGCAATTTAATGTATTAATATGCACAACAAGTTTCATGCTGTAATCTAGACTTGACATCAAAGTAAATATCTGTTTTATGTAGATTTCTACACCTGCAGCATTTACCATTAGGCTACTAACAAATAATGTTAACATTAGGCTACTAAAAAATAGCCTACCATTAGGCTACTTACAAATAATTTTACCATTAGGCTACAAAAAAAAAATTCTGGGGTGAGCCTATTTGCTATGGTAACCCAGCAACCTGTGTGTGTGTGTGTGTGTATGCACGCGTGCGGTGCGTGAGGGAAGATGAGGGTGCATGCATGTATAAAAAAATGGGTTCTTTTTTTTAGGCATACTGTCTTGCAATTGAACGTGAATAAGTTTACCACTTAAAACATAAAAGCTAAACATTATATCAATCTACATCGCTACAAATACAGTATGTGATTAAAATCAGCCAACATCAATGTAGGCTATAGGCCACGTAGTTAGATGATAGATAGGCTAGATAGATTGATAGTGCTGTAGTGAATGTGACCGGCATAATTCACCTTTGTTATTAAGTGTGGTTCTACACACCGCTATATTATTAAACATATTAAACACAGCACTTTGTTCTGTCTGTAGTTACTTCATGTAAGTATAACTGTTCAGGGATCGGTCCCTTTAAATGTTATGAATGTGTGATGACGGTAGCCCCATGCCTGTTTTGTTGCTGGACAGCCATTTTATTTTTCAGTGTTTTTCCTATGAAAATAAACGCATTACACGATTTGTGTGCTCAACGTGAGAAATTGTCTCTGCGCATTTACTGCAATTACCACACTGGTGACCCCGACGTTAGTCTGCTGGACGATCCAGAGACACGACACGCGACCATGACCGCTAACGCTGTTACCCTCAAACTCCCGAATTTGGAATCGCCGGGCGCCGCATGGTTTGCCCAGACTGAAGCGCAGTTCGCGTTGCGGAGATCACCGCTGATACAACAAAGTACTACTACGCTTGTGTCGGCTCGAAATTCAACAGCATCCAGAGTAGTGAGTCTTCTTAAAACCCTCCGGCAACTGAGAAGTATATAGCACTCAAAGCCCACCTGTTGAAAACTTTTGAACTGTCAGACGCTGAGAGAGCCAGCAGGCTTTTCTCCCTTCAAGGACTGGGTGACAGCAAACCATCTGAGCTCATGGACCGTATGCTGGATCTCTTGGGTGAGCACAGACCCGATTTTCTTTTTTATCCAACTTTTTCTCGCCAGCTGCCTTCCCCAAGTCAGGGCTGCACTAGCCAACACCGCAATCACTGACTGTCGGAGGCTGGCTGAAGAGGCTGACAAATTCTTCCTGGCAAGTCAGGGACATTGTGTGGCCGCGCTTTTTCCCGCACACATCGCTCCTGTGACGCTGGACGACTCCACACTCATCGCTGCAACCACTTCTCGTCGGCAGCAGTCTTCTGGCCCCCAACAGTCTTCAGGCTTGTGTTTTTATCATGCCAAGTTTGGACCCAAGGCTAACAAATGTCGTTCGCCGTGCAGTTTCGGTGGGTCGGGAAATGCCAGGGCCGGTGCTCAGTAGTGGCCATGAGCGTCGGCCGCGTAGGCAGGCTGCTTTTCATCCGTGACAGCATCTCCGGACGTCGTTTCCTGTGCGACACGGGGGCACAGAGGAGCGTCCTGCCTGCATCCCATTTGGACATGACTGACAGCCACGGCCCCCCTATGGAAACTGCCAATGGTAGCCCCATCCGCACGTATGGAACGAGGTACGTTGAATTGTGTTTCGGAGGACAGCGGTTTGGCTGGGACTTTGTTACAGCAAAGGTTGCCGTTCCCCTCCTCGGAGCCGATTTTCTGTGTGCACATGGACTGTTGGTAGATGTTAAGAACCGCCGTTTGATTGACGCCGTCACATTTTGTTCTTATATGACGCACGCTCAGCGGAACTGACTCCATACGACTGTCTAGCATGCTATCAGCCTCAGATGACTTCCACCGTCTACTTGCCGAAGTTCCCAGCGCTCACTCAGCCCACTTTCTCTGCATCCGCTGTGAAGCATGGTGGTCGGGGATATCATCAGGTGTCGGTGCACCCACTGGACATTCCCAAAACAGCCCGTGATCACGCCATTCGGTCTTTTTGAGTTCCCTGCGCGATGCCATTCGCCTTAAAAACGCCCCAATCTTTTCAACGCCTCATGGACTCTGTTTTGCGGGACCTACCTTTTCTTTTTTTGTGTACCTGGATGACATCCTCGTAGCGAGCACGCCCAAGTCTCAACACCTGGCGCACCTCCTAACACTTTTTGAGCGAAGTTAGCCAACACGGGCTAATTGTCAACCCCGCCAAGTGCCAGTTTGGTCTCTCCACCGTTGACTTCCTGGGACACAGAGTCACTAAGGACGGTGCAGTCCTTCTCCCATCAAAGGTAGAGGCAGTAACAAAGTTCCCACACCCGCTCACTGTCAAATCCCTACAGGAGTTCCTCGGCATGGTGAATTTTTACCACCGCTTCATCCCTCGAGCTGCTCAGCTTATGCGGCCCTTGCACGAGGCCTTGAAAGGTAAGCCCAAGCACCTTGTGGACTGGTCAGAGAGCAGGGACAAGGCTTTTGCTGCCACTAAGGCAGCCCCTGGCGACGCCACCATGCTGGCGCATCCTTCTTCAACAGCCTCCATCGCCATCACCTCGGACGCCTCGGACTACGCTGTCGGTGCTGTCTACGAGCAGTGGGTAGGCGGGGCCTGGCAGCTGCTGGCCTTCTTTAGCCGTCAGCTCCCAGCGAGCGTCAGACATTTTCGTTCCCTGCTGGAAGATCGACACTTCACTGCTTTTGTGGACCACAAGCCACTGACTTTTGCCATGGTCAAGGTGGCTGAGCCGTGGTCCGCCCGGCAGCAACGCCATCTGTCCTACATTTCAGAGTTCACTACAGACTTGCAACATGTTGCTGGTAAGAACAACTATGTGGCGGACTGCCTGTCACGGGCTGTGGCGGGGCAGTCCATCTTTGCTTTGATTACCACCGCATGTCTGCAGATCAGACCACAGACCCGGACGTGCAACTCCTGAGGACCTCAACTACAGGGCTGCAGATCGAGGACGTGGTTTTTGGAGATGCTGGCACCACGCTCCTGTGTGACGTCTCCACAGGCAGTCCAAAGTACACCGTCACACTAAAGCCCCGCTAGAGTTGTTCCCGGTTCCAGAGAGACGTTTTGACCATGTGAATGTAGATCTGGTCGGCCCTCTGCCATCCTCTCACGGTTTCACATACCTGTTAACCATGGTTGACAGGACCACCCGCTGGCCTGAGGCTGTGCCACTGACGTCAGTGGAGACTGTTGAGATGACACGGGCATTTATCGGAGCCTGGGTTGCTCGTTTCGGCACCCCTTCGGATATATCCTCTGACCGAGGCGTGCAGTTCACATTTGAGCTGTGGAATGCTGTCGCACAGAGCCTCGGGGTGAAACTCCACCGCACGACTGCATATCACCCACAGGCTAACGGACTCTGTGAACGTTTTCATAGGTCAATGAAGGCTGCCCTGCGTGCCAGCCTCAAAGACAGCAACTGGGTCGACAAACTCCCATGGGTGATGCTGGGCATCAGGACCGCGCCAAAGGAGGACTTACAGTCCTCATCTGGCGAACTTGTTTATGGACAGCCGCTGCGGGTCCCAGGGGATTTTGTCCCTAGCACCACGGTCCCTTGGTCTGCTACTCTCCAGCGGTCAACTCTATTGGACAATGCGAGGCTTTTCGCACCTGTCCCTACTTCCCGTCTCGGCCTCCCTCAGTCGCACATTCCCACTGGGCTTCAGACGGCTGATTATGTTTTCATTCGCCACGATGCCCACAGAGGACCGCTACGCCCGCCCTACGAGGGCCCATTCCGTGTTTTGGAGGCAGGAGACAAACATTTTGTGGTGGACATGGGCGGCAAACCGGAGCGACTCTCCATTGACCGCCTCAAACCGGCTTACTTGGATGTGGCCAGGCCCGTTGACCTGGCCCAGCCCCCACGACGCGGACGGCCTCCAGCTCTGCCCCCACCCCCTACTCCCCTCTCTCCTCCCACACGCCATGCCCCACACCCGTGTCATGACGGGACACCTGCCGCAGTTGGGTCTCATCGACCTCGGTACAGCATTACAGCCGTTGTGGACGGGTTAATACGGCCCACCTCCCGTTGACTGTTGATTTTACTTCTGATATGGTGAATTCTGGGGGACGTGTGTGTAGTGAATGTGACCGCATAATTCACCTTTGTTATTAAATGTGGTTCTACACACCGTTCAAATTAAACACAGCACTTTGTTCTGTCTGTAGTTACTTCATGTAAGTATAACTGTTCAGGGATCGCGGTCCCTTTAAATGTTATGAATGTGTGATGACGTGTAGCCCCATGCCTGTTTTGTTGCTGGACAGCGCCATTTTAGTTTTCAGTGTTTTTCCTATCAAAATAAACGACACACGCATTTGTGTGCTCAACGTGAGAAATTGTCTCTTGCAATTTACTGCAATTTCCACAGTGCCTACTTTATTTATTGACGCTTGGTGAAACAGCATGGAGTGCATGTTTTCGGTTCAGATGCTTGTTCTTTTCCTTTTTTGAGTATGTAATGATCCCAAAACTTTACTTGAAAACTTTAGACATTCTCTGCCATGCTTCCCGAACAACGGTCCGTGTGGAACAATAAAATCCCTGCGCCAGTATAGTGCGCGTCATAGGAATTTAACGAGGCTTCGAGGCAGGGTTTTTGCCTCGAGTAATTTTTGTAATCGAGTTATTCGAGTAACTCGATGAATCGTTTCAGCCCTACATGGCAGTGAATGCACTAAAGGAAAAAGCTCGAAGAGCCCTAAATGCAATTAAAAGAAAATTTTATAATCTCCAAATTCCAATTAAAATCTGGCTTAAAATATTTGATAGTGTCATCCAGCCCATTGCGCTGTATGGTAGTGAAGTATGGGGTCCACTCAGTCATCATAGCTATACTCACTGGGACAAACACACAATAGAATCTCTACATGCTGAGTTCTGCAGATACATTCTACAAGTACAGAGAAAAACACCAACAAATGCATGTAGAGCAGAATTAGGTAGATACCCACTAATCATTAACATCAACAAAAGAGCACTCAATTTTCTGAATCACCTTAAATCCAGCCCACAAGACACCCTTCATTCTAAAGCCCTCCAAACCCAAGAGCTGAACCCAGAAAAAAGTCCCCTACATCAGTTGTTGCAGACTAACTGCCTTGCCACACACCCACTCTGATCAGTCTCACAACAACACTGTTTTCCAAAAAACAATCAGAGTACTACATGCACTTCCTCCTACAATGTACATCCTTCAATCAAACAAGAAACCTTTTCTTCAACAAATTTAACTCAGAAATTCCTAATTTTAATGAACTTAATGACATATCAAAATTAAAGATATTATTAGGAGAAGGAGATAAAGCATATCTTTCTGCCCAGTATGTATCAACATGCCACAACCTGAGGGACAATGAGTGACCTATATCGACAAATAAACACACACACAGACACACACACAGACACACACACACACACACACACACACACACACACTCATACACTGCATTTTATTTTACTTTTACCATTTATTTTATTCTTATGAAAATCTACTGACATGTACTGTATGTGTTATGTGTTATGTGTCGATTTATTGTATAACTGCTTTGGCAATATAAGTGAGCTTGTCATGCCAATAAAGCATTCTTGAATTGAATT
Source organism: Alosa alosa (assembly GCF_017589495.1). Lineage (NCBI taxonomy): Eukaryota > Metazoa > Chordata > Actinopteri > Clupeiformes > Clupeidae > Alosa > Alosa alosa. Next base: position 5,913,564 of record NC_063207.1, on the reverse strand, counting down.
GAATTGAATTGAGTGCAGCATGAGGAATAGCAGCTAAGCAGAGCAGCACATTAGTGTGTTTGGCTGCTGCATGTGAGTGGAGTAATGCTATGGATACAGCAATGGAACAGCCCGCTAGGAACCCAGCAGGCCTTACTTACCCCACTGCCATTACACAGCCATAAAACCACAGGCCTGCCAAATCCCACACACACACACACACACACACAACACGAGCACACACACACACAAACACGAGCACACACACACACACAGTGCACTCATGAGTGCGCTCATGCAAACACAAACATTCACACTCACATTCTCACACACAAACAATAATCATGCTCTCTCTCACACACACCAAAGTTGCCACGCACGCACGCACACACACATGCACGGTTGCACACACACACACATATACACATGCACAGTTGCACACACAGTCATGCGTGCACACGCACACACAGTTTCCCAGGTACAGGTCTCTGGGGGAGACACTAGTGCCAGTGTCATTCATTTATTTTACATGTCTTACAACATATATACATGCATTCACAGTCGAGTGAAATCAGATATAAGCATACAAAGACGCTTAGAACTCACGTTAAGCCGATGGTAGCACACTGAATGCGAAAGTACGATTTGATGCAGGCAAAAGTATTGACTGTTACTAACGAAGGTTTTATAGCAATATTATAAATGTGGCAACAGAATAGCCTAGAACTTGGGTAAGCCTTGCGTTTAGTAGCCTAATTGTGGTGATAGCCAAAACTAATGTGAATCGCGGACTATCCTACAACCAAAGAAAGTAAAGGTGATTAGTAGGCCTACCTGCGTTAGCCAAATAAAGGACAGGACTGCACCCTTCACAAACCGTAAAAAATAAAGTTTATTAGTTTTACAGTTGACTACAGTTGACAGTTCACCATCAGTCCACACAAACAATTCTGGTTTCCTTGCACTAGCCATTTCGCCTTAGCCTATTCTGTCTGTTTTTAAAGCGCAAGTTTTGCAAGTTTTGGTGAATTTCTGTAAAGACACAGTGCCACCTATAGGCCTGGGGTATGAAGTAACGTGTTGGGTCGTGTTGAGATGGATCCGTTTGGACGCAAATATTCTTGATACGGTTCCAGGGAAGACGGAGGAAAAAAAGATTGGTTTGGTACGTGTGGACTAGGCCTTAGTTGAGTCCAGCGGTGACATGAATCAGCTGGGGGCTGGTCACCGTTGGTGACCGCTGCTGACTGATCAGCTGAATCAGACTGCACTGCCCTGCCCTCAACCACACCAGCACTCCTACACACCAGCACACGGGAGAGGCGCTGGAGGACCAAAGGTCAGCTCAATACCAACAGCACTCATGCAGCTGCACAACCGCTACCCACATTATAAACCAGTTAAAATACATCTGCATATACAGTAATATACTCCTATAGAGTAGTATGAGCCTGCTACAACAGAGCTGAATACTGTATTATGAATCAGTTAGAATACAGCTACATACTGGTACACTAATATAATCTTATAGGGCCTACAGATGTACATCATGAGTCTGCTACAATATAGCTGAATATTATACATCAGCTTCAAAGCAGTTAAATATTAAATAGATCTGCATATTACAAACCATTTACAATAGAGCTGCATATTGTTAACCATCTACAACACAGTTGTAGGGTTATCCAAATAGCGGCCACATCCGCGGGCCAAGTGAGTGGCGCTGACCTGTGTGTGTCTGCCACGCGTGGACAAGTATGCCAGTGTGCAGGAAATCCTCACCGCATCCGAACGAACAACTGTTGTGGCATATTGAATGCTCTCTGTCATAATTTTCATTCAAAATAGCAGAGCAACGCGAGCGACAGAAAGAAAATAGAAACGGGGCGTCCGACAAAAGCTCTGCTAAAAACGTTGCGTTGCGTTGGACACCACAGCAACCCACCAACTTTGCGTTGCATTCTGTCAGGCTATTCCAATTAAAAAACAATGTAGTCTAATTAATAAACTGCTCGCACCGCATTTACTGGAACGTGGAGACCATGTGTAGGCCTAACCAGCTATTTTCTATCAGTTGTGTCGATGCTCAGTGTGTGCTATTGAGAGGAAAAAAAAGATTTATTGTGTGTGTGTGTACCCAGCGCTCTGCATGGAAAAACTCTGACGGTGACTTTAACAAGGTAAATGCTAACTATTTAATTTGGTTTAAGCAATGTGGCAAACACCTTATGCAAAAGCACACTGGAAACGTTAACTTTACCGTAACATGCCAGCTGTACGGACGTATTCACCAGCAAATTCCAGCTGATTATGTTCCCTTTTATAGCAGCTATGTGCGTGTGTTAAAGTCAAGCAAGCTAAAAGAATGAACAAAATAAACATCTCATTTTGACAACTTGTATAAACGATGAATTCCATGGTTAAATAACGTGTGCTCTAAAACGAACTACCTAGCAATGTATGCGCACTGCGCAGAACCAAACATAGAAAGTTTAAGGACTTGGGTATAGCAACAATGAAATCTATTGTAACCTAGCAAACTATTCAGCAGTATCCATTCTAAAATCTTTAGTAATCTCCTTATCTCTGAACACACTATGGCACAGTAGGCCAACTCATTTTGTATGGGTTGTTTTCACATCCACCATCTTACATTGACATTGGCAAAATATTTTCAGATTTTTGAAATAGTTCCATGTTGGTCATTCCTGTAGCCTACTTTTACTGAGGTTTTGGTTTTTGCCCTGTACTAGAATCCTTTTAGTAGCCTATCAGCATCAAGATCATTTGGGCAGGTATCATATTTTCACAATGTTGCTAATTTGCTTTCAGAGGTGCAGTACATAGATAGATAGATAGATAGATAGATAGATACTTTATTGATCCCCAGGGGAAATTCAAGGTCTCAGCAGCAGCATACATACAACACAAACACATTCTTTAACAGCAACATGTTTTTGGTCAGAGTTAGATATAGAAATGTGCATGAGTGTTAGGATTAATATTTTTCCATTTTTAAATGTTTGCGGGTGTGTACATGTTTAATCCTTGATGCTTTGGCCCTTGGTTTGATTTAATTGGGCCCTTGGGCCAAACTATTTGGGGACTCCTGCAGTAGAACATTATAAACCAGCTACCATCTACAATATATACTGCTCAAAAAAATTAAGGGAACACTTACAGTTTTCCAGAATTGTTAAAACACATTTTTTTAAACCTTCCACCCTTTTCTCCATTCTCAAACTACATTCACAGAATGTCTGACAGTTCTTGCGAAATAAAACACTCGCCTCAAAAGTTTTACTTGTGCTCAGAGCCAAACAGTGTCACAGTACCGATCCAGTGTATGATTGAAGTGTTCCTTTTCAGCAGTATATCTGCATCTTATGAACCTAGCTTGGCCTAGGCAACAACAGCTGCATCGTACTGCACAGTTAAGGTCTACAGCTAAATCTCCTCCACCAGGCAACGTCCACCTAAGAGCAGCACAAGCCACAGAGGCAAACCCAGCATCATACTCAAACACTCACCACAGACAACACACAGGTTAGTCTCCCTCTGGCTCTTGGCTACAGTGTGTGTGTGTGTCTGTCTGTCTGTATGCTTGCCTGTCTGTCTGTCTCTGTTCTGAGCAGCGATAAGAGAGCAGACAGACAGGCAGCAGCTAAGTGCCAGCCGGCGTCACACACACACACACACACACACACACACACACACACACACACACACACACACACACACACACACACACACACACACACATGGCCAAAGTGAGGGGAATAGCAGAGTGAGAGAAATGTCAGTGCTCCCATTCATTTCAGAATGCTAATGTGTGTGTGTATGTGGGTGGGCGTGTTTAGTATGTATCTGTGTACAGTATGTGTGTGTCTCTGTGTCTGTACAGTATAGGCCTATGTGTGTGTGTGTCTCTGTGTGTGTGTACAGTATATGTGTGTGTGTACAGTATATGTGTGTGTGTGTCTCTGTGTCTGTACAGTGTGTGTGTGTGTGTGTGTGTGTGTACAGTATGTGTGTGTGTGTCTGTGTGTGTCTCTGTGTCTGTACAGTATCTCTGTGTGTGTGAGAAGTTGACTGCAAAAATCTATTGCAACTATTATGTATGTGCTACAGAGAGAGAGAGAGAGAGAGAGAGAGAAAGAGAGAAAGAAAGAGTTGCTGAGAGCTCGGTCATTTTCCACCACTCTCCCATACCTCCCTGGGAGGTGAACCCAAACCCCTCTGGCCAAGTCCCAGATGGAGATGTCTGTTGTAGCTCTGTGTAGGGGTGGGAATCACAGAGTACTTTGCAAGACGATACTGTCACAATACTTTGTCCACAACGTCAGTATCACGATACAGTGATCCTGCAATACTTGATACACTGCAAGAAAATCAGCGATATCTGTGTAACATCTATATAACTGAAACTGAATAAGAAAAACTCCTCCGAAACAGACAAAAAGCAGGAATTATGCATTTATTTCAAGTACAACAAAGTAGAACCCTTGCACTGTCTGCCACTTTCTCCAAGTAAGTTTTTTATTCAAGTTTTTAAGTCAAGTTTTCCTCATACTGTACATTGACAAGCACCATCACGAGAAGTCATGAAGTAGATAGGGGCTTTGGTAAGTCAAAGAGATGGAGGAGCCTGTATTGCCACACAGATATCTCCGGCAGGACGATACACCACAAACACCATGCGATACGATCTTACCACATCAATATATTGTCACATCCTTAGTTCTATGTGTGTGTGTGTCAGTGTGAGTGTGTGTATGCTCCAAGGATCTGTGGATTTTCCTGAACACCTTTATTTCTTCAAACACTCATGCCCAGGTGAGTTTACTCTTACACACACTTTACACACACACACAGCACAAGACCATCTCTCCTGTGAATAATCGTGAAAAGCTTTGGATGTCATTTTTTCACTGCGACTTCCTGCTTGAGTCTCGTCTCCACATGCACTTCAATATGGTATGTCACACAGGAAGTGCCGGGTTCGATAAGGCCGCACTTGGACCATCCTGGATGGAGAGGACCTCGCTGCGGCTCATGCTCTCTAAGCGTGTGTGTGTGTGTCTGTGTGTGTGTGTGTGTGAGTGTGATGCTCTCCGAGTGCTGCTCGGAGTGCTGCTGATAGGGACCGGCATAAAGCTGGACCAGCGCCAGGAAAGCAATCACATTTTTGTCGCCACACGGGCTTCACCTGATAACCCCCCCTACACAGACACAAACACACACACACACACACACACACACACAGGTTAGTAGCATGGCTTCAAACAGTAGTCAGTCTAAAGAGGATGCGCCTGGAACTAGAGAATAAACTGCCTGTGAGTTCCGTAAAAAAACCCATCCGTCACCTGGACTGGCAGAAGAGCTTATCTGAGGCAGATCAATACTAATCTATTCACAGAACTGGAACTCACAAATAAATGGAATGCACAGCAGACTTGGGGAAATTGCATTCAGCCCTAACACTGCTCTAATTAGGCTACTGTTACATGCAGAAGGCCTAATTTGGCTGTTCTATCTATCCGTGTCTCAGTCGCTTGTAGATCAAATGGACCACCCAACTGGATTTAGGCATACTCCATTCTATAGTTATGTACATTGTTTGTATATATTTTCTCTATATTGTTTTTTTGTATATTGTTTAGTATTTAGTCAATTTGTTGTATCGTATGTTGTCTACATATTCTCTACGCTGCTAGAATGCCACCACCACCAGCTGAGGCAAAATGCCTTGTGTGTGATTTACTCAATTGGCCAAATAGATCCGATTCCAATTTTGATAGTGTGCAGTCTAGTGAGCCCATTCTCATTTGAGGAATATTGTTTCTGCCGGGCAGGCACAGCGTTCTCCTTCATGGCATCACCTGTGTAGCCTACAATCAGCATGGGTGAATGGCGGCAAGCATGCGCTCCGTTTGAGAGCAGCTTTTGTTCACTCTCCACTCAGCCATAAGGTCACAGACATCATTACATAATATGACACATTCACAATTTTTGAGCGGCTGGAGAGGGAGAGAGAGAGAGGGAGAGTGAGAGGGAGAGAGAGAGAGGCTAGGGATAGCAGCAGTGCGGAAATGAGCCATCATCTGCCTCTCACTCATGAGCCCAGGCGGTTATACTAAGGCATTCATCATAACATTACTTTCAGTAGCTCATAGGCTACCTCTTCTCAAAATACTACCATTCCATAGCCAGTCTGAGTGATGTTGACTGACATCATGACTGCTGTCTGACTGACAACTGAAACTGACTAATGTTAAGGTTAATAAATCAAAGATCTATCTGTCTAAATCCAAATTTATTTTAAAATAGAAGAACACAAACAATAGCTGAGATAAAGGAATTCCAATAATCTGTGTTGCTTGACAAGCCATTTTCAGACACACAACTTCAGGACTTGTGTGTGTGTGTGAGAGAGAGAAAGAGAGAGAGAGTGAGAGAGAGAGAGAGAGTCTGTGTCTGTGAGTGCAGGGTGGTAAGCTACTGACATTCACAGAGAACGCTGTTTAATTAGGACTCGCGGTAGTGAGTTAATGAAGCGAAAGATGAGCATTGCTGCACAGAGATTCTTTGCGTCGCATTTACGAACAAACCAAATCCTAACGAATCCACACACAACCCATTCACAGCTGCTGCGAACCCCTGAGCCAGTCCATCTTAACAAGTGTTTGCTGGAGCTGAGAGGAGAGGAGAGGAGAGGTTGTTGCAAGCGGGAGAGTTGGCCAGCAATAAGAGGAGTCTGCCCACAACACAAACAGCGCCACACAATCACCAGCCATTCAAATCGCCAAAAGCCCTCTCAACCTGTCAATGAATGCATTTATTACCTTAGCAACAAAACAACGTCGGAGTCCACTCCTGGCTATTTTAGTGTCCTTAGCAACAAGCCGAAAGCAGGTTCATGACACAGATGACTTGCAGAAGGCGGAGAGCCGTTCGGAGAGAAAAAAAAAAGACGAAAATCACGCCGCGAGGAGCGCAAGAGGAAAACGGCGTTGCAGCGTTCGCTTCTGTCGGTGTGTCCGGACAGCTGAAAGCAGCGACCAGTCAGAGGGCGAGAGCGAGATCCGTGCGTGTGCGTTCCTCCATGTCTGTGTATGAGTGCGTGCATGCAGGAGTGTATCTTGAAGAGTGTGTGAGAAAGCAAGAGAGAGAATAGATAGAAGGGAGGGAGAGTGGAGTGTGGGAGTGTCTATACACAAATGCTGTAGCAATGCACAAACACGGGGGGGGGGGGGCAAAGTGATTGAAGAGAAAAAGAGATGTCAAATGAAACAAATCAATAGACAGCTCTTAGATGTGTAGAGAGAAAACCCAAAAACGAGAAGGGGGCGGCTGGAGACGAGACAGGTGGTATTGGATAGAAAAGTGGAAGCTCTGGCTGGGAGGCCCAGCGGTGGTGAAAAACTTGGAAAATGTCAGATTATAGAGAGGCCATGAAGACCAGTAGGCTATTACCATATGGATATGCTTGCAAATAACATTTAACAAAAATCAATTTTCTCTCACTCTCTCCCAACTCTCTGGGAGCAGTGGTCTTTCTGCAGTGGCAGATTTATCTTCATGTGAGCCGTTAATAAGCAGTTAACATTTGCATTTCCACCTAATTGGCAGATAGACCTCTATAAATTATTTACCAAGTTTTCTGTAAACAGCACAGCCTTCATGTGTTTTAAAGATGAATAATTTAAGATGGCCTTAATTTAAGGTTGTTCAGCTGGTTCAAGTCATACCTCACCGATCGAACAGAATACATCTCCCTTGGTCACTCCAAATCCCCACCACACACAGTCACTTGCGGGGTCCCCCAGGGGTCAGTGCTGGGCCCCATCCATTTCATCCTCTACCTCATCCCCCTTGGACAAGTCATCAGCCACCATGGGATTTCATTCCGTTGCTATGCTGGTGACCCTCAGCTTTATGTCAAAGCCACAGCTGCAGCTCCTCCTTCATCATCACCATCGTCTTCATCATCATCCCCATCAAAGCTCACGTTCTGTCTGGAGGAGATAAAGGTGTGGACGGAACACAACTTCCTCCAACTTTAAAGCTCCAACACTGAAGCCATCATAGTTGGCAGCCCTCACCAGACCCAATCATCATCCATAACCAGCATTACCTTCTCTGGTCACATCCCCCTCTCCTCATCAGCCACCTAACCTGACCCTCGCCAGATGAATTTCGCTCCGCCTAGCTCCACTCATCCATCTGGAACCGATCCATTGAAGTGTTGCTTCAGAAGGCTGGGCCTAATCAAAAAATGCTTGCATATGATTGAATAAGCCACTTGTCCGTCATCTATTGACTTGCTACTTCAACCACTCACATCGAAGCCAACCCGTGACGCTAACAACAGTGTCACAGTCGCTTCTACACTATGTCACATCTATGAAACTCCCGCCCTGCGTCCTGATTGGCTGAACCATAAAGTCGGTTGCAGAAATCACTCTCAATGGAAGAGGTCCCAGATGGATGTGAGTGAAGCTAGGCGGAGCTATAGCGGAACGAAATTCATCTGGCTAGGGTCAGGTTATCAGTCACCATCCTTGGCATTAAAATGGACCCCCAACTCACCTATGAATCCCACATCAACCATCTCTGCAAGATCTCCTTCTGCCACCTTCGTAACAAACTCCACCCCACCCTCTCCCTCCCATATGTGTAAAAGTTGATGCACGCCTCCACATCTCCTCCAGACTGGACTACTGCAACGCACTTCTCATCGGGATCCCTAGCAAGAGCCTCCAGAGGCTCCAATACATCTCAAACTCTGCAGCTAGGATCCTGATGAGAGTGCGGAAATACGAGCACATTACCCCCATTCTTGGACATGCCCCCCCCCCATAACTGTAAGTAATTAATTAATTTAAGGACTGTGATGCTATTCTGGTATTTTGTCGTTCTGAACGCAGTGCTAAAATACATGTATTCTGAAGCACTGCTGTTTTCTTTAGAGAAGCAGTGAGAGGCAGGCTGCGTCAATGGCAGGATCCTTTGACAAGTGAGGAGTGATTAGGCTTTTAGAGGGTCCTCTCTAATGCTTTTTTAATGCCAGGATCACAGTTTCCTGGAAGAACTAGATGTACCACATAGCGGTACAAAACATGACCGCTGCTCAGTCCTGCACATTCTCTCCGCAAAAAGAAATAAAGAAATTACATTTGTCAATTTGTCTCCATCTCCTACTCCATCCCCTACTTTTACTCTTACTACTATTCTGTAAATGAGTGTGTGTGTGTGTGTGTGTGTATGTTTTTGTGCGTGTGTGTGTGTGTTTATGTGTGTGTGCATGCATGTGCGTTCCTGTGTGTGTGTGTGTGCGTGCATTCGTGTGTGTGCCTGTGTGTGTGCGTGTGCATGTGTACTGTGTGTGTGTGTATGTGTGTGTGTGTGCATACATGCGTGTGTGCTTGCAGGGCTGTAGTGGAGGCTAAATGAAAGCTTATCCACCTCTGACATTTCCGAAATAGGATTTATCCACCTTTTATTAGAGTTTATCCACTCTAAATAAATAAGTTTATTCACCAATTGCAAATCACTCTGTATTATCCACAATTACAATATGTACACTCATCAACACTCTAGGAACGATTTAATACCACTGGTATGTTTATAAACATTGTACAATAACCTCCACCATTATCAAACATGTTCTGAATGCCTTTTTTAAAAATCTAATACTGCATGTCTCAGTCCATGTGCATGCTTGTGTGTGTGTGTGTGTGTGTGTGTGTGTGTGTGTGTGTGTACGTGCTTGTAAAAATGTAGCAAGTACATTTCAATCATCCTCTACCGGCAACCCTTCTCTCAACTCCACCATCTACAGGCCGTTTGGTGTACAGTCACTAAAATGTAATTCCACGAACCTTGGCATGCTTTCAGAGGGTGTCATAACATAATGATCATATACTTCAGTTTCAACAACAGGGGTTGAAACAGAGGGTTGAAACAGAGCTGTAATCAAGGATTTTTTTATTTCACCATGTGATGGGGTTTCCCCCACCACATTTAGTCAGGTTTCACAGTTGTGCCCCCACTTTTCTTAACTTTAATTAAAGGAGAATTCCGGTGTGATATTGACCTAAAGTGTGTGTTGAAACATGTGAGTGTGAACGTATGTCTCATAGCCCATCTCGGCTTGTCCCCTGCACTCCAAAATGTGGCGCTAGTTAGCCGATGCTACCAACAGCTTTTTCAATGGTGGTGCTTCGGCATCGGGCTAGCCATGCAAATAAATCACTGTTTTACACCATTTACGAGGCTCAATGTATCTCCACACTTCATTGGTTGACTTCCGAGGGCCCTGACATTTAAAACAAGACATTGAGAACTTTGAAAAAGCACTGGTAGTTTCCCTACAAGACGATTTATACAGACAGTATCTTCACGAAGTTTAGCGTTTGCAGCCATCTTGAATTTACTCACAATAAGTCGAGCGACGAGTAAGAATGAACAGGTATGATAAGGGATCAGATTCCAAAAATAATTCTGTGGAAATGCATGGATTCCAGTTGCTGCTACTGGAAGAAACTGGAATACATGCATTTGCACGGAATGAAGGTGAGGTGAGGTGAAGCACACACTAATCCCGACACAGTGAGCTGCCTGCTACAGCGGCGCTCGGCAGCAGTGAGGGGTTAGGTGCCTTGCTTAAGGGCACTTCAGCCGTTCCTACTGGTTGGGGTTCAAACCGGCAACCCTCCTGTTACAAGTCCGAAGCGCTAACCAGTAGGCCACGGCTGCCCACCCCAGAAACCCCACCCCACCTGGTATGACAAAACACTGTATGATAGCACAACAACGCAGTAAAGAGCACGTGTTACGGACGTAGGGGTTTTTTAAGCCTGGCTTCACCAGACTCACTACTTCATTTCACTTTGTGAACAGGGTCTGGCCACGAACAATGTAATGACCCAACTCGAGGGGCGGCACCAAGCATGCATTTGATACCGGACTTCGACACAATTGGATAACACTACAACCAATGTTTACTGACCTCCAACGTTGCAGCGCTCTCGTCATCTGTTTAGCTTGCCTCTGGCCCGCCTATATCAGATACACAGATGTGATTGGTTCCCTACAATGCAAGGGGCAAAAGTAATGTGCATCATTACCAGTGTTGGGGAAGTTACTTTTAAAAAGTAGTGTTTGCTCGTTACTCGTTACTTCTCAAAAAAATAACCCGTAACTTTACTTAGTGACCCTCTATGGAAAGCAACTTATTACGTTACTCGTTACTTTTACGGGCCTCTGATGCTGTTGAATGTGCTAAGAAGGAAGTAGAGAATAGTGAATCTCAGGTGGAGTTTTACTCTGACAAAGTGTCCGAGTATATGTGTCAAGATTCATCGAGGTCAGCGTGACATCGAAGAAGCCAATGGCAATATTCATCAGACGGCAGTCAAACTGCAGGAAATCTCCGTGCAGCGGGAGGTTGTCGCTGACGTTCAGGCTAAAATGAGACGAGCTGTCCATCAGCTTGGCAAGCTGAGCGGGGTGGGAATGTGGCGGAGCTGCAGACCGACGCCGGATCCTGCTGGAACCCTTGATGAAGATCATGGAGGAGATGACATCAGCACCGGGGCAGATCACCAGAGATGACGTGCTGCACACAGAGGGCATCACTAGCCTGATGTGGGATATGAGGAAGAATCAGAGGAAACTACTGGAATACGAGAGTGCTTCCAGTGAGAGTCCAGATGGTGGTAACAGAGGCATGCGCCATCCTGTCATCTGGTGGCTTATCTCTGGTTTTATCATTATTATTATTATTATATTATTATTATTATATTAGTGCTTGTAAAATAAAGCCCTGTGTTCTTTCTAGGATTAGTCTCAGGGACGTCGTTAGGCCTATTTTGGGAGGGCTGGCGCTACCCTTAGATGATCAAAAGCCCCCTAAGAGAAATATAGTAATAATATGTGTCCAAATTCACATCCATTATTCTCTGTTGAATTGCTCAGAGAGTACTTATCTCAAATAAATCACACAGATATCACATGAAAAAGCGGAACCGGAGCTTCCTAATAATATTATCGACTATGTGCTGTGATAAACGGTTCGCGAGAGAATTAACGTTGGACAAACGTTAAAAAAGGTGGTATATCTCACGAGTGGTGGTATATCTCACGAGCGCTTCACTCAACACAAAAGTTCATCATGGCATGCACAGATCAACTGTGCTTTTCAATAGATATTTCTACCATCATGCTTCAGGTGACATGAATGCAACAATCATGAGACACAAAGTATTTTTCTTTGACATTAAGGCTGACATAAGATTTGTGCAAGTATGATCACATCATACTTTCCCAGATATGGGTAGCCTATACTGTCTTGAAAACAATATAGCCTAGCATAATGGATGGCCCTTACAATGTCCAAAGAGCTTAATTGTAAAATTACACTGAAAATAGCCTAGGCCTCAAAGGACTAATATATGTGATATTTTACATAGGGCTGTCAATCGATTAAAAAATGTAATCGAATTAATTACATACTCTGTGATTAATTAATCTAAATGAATCACAAATATAATTCTTGCTGTGAAAGTATTTTAAATATTTAAATTCAAATGAATCACTGAATAATTAGCATTAGTGACATTAAAGGTTTTATTATTTTCACTGTTCAAATAATGGCCATAATATTCTACGATATGACCTAATATGCTGAGGAAATAAATTCAAAAGTGCTTCGGGAAGAAGTATTTTTTTCACATACATTGCATTTCAGGCCACAGATATAACCTAGAGGATACAATGAAAATAAATTAAACCTCCCCTCAATGTCAACACTATTTCTTTGCATTGATGTGCGACTTTAGAGTTGAAAAAATCCGGTGATATGCAAATTTCTTGCTACAGAGGACATTGCAGAGGACTTTATTTTAATCAACTCTTTATTTTTATCAACACCATCAGGCCTTTTTTTAAAAGTAAATGTTCCAATCAATGATCTAGGCAGCACATTTTCTTCTCTCTCCTTCATTTTACAGTCTAATGGTTACTGACTAGAACAGCTTAGGGTCAAAGGTCATACGGAATCAATTAATCTGCGCTATTTTTTTTAATCAGTTATTTTTTCTCAAATGAATTAATCGAAATTAATCAGTTATTTTGACAGCTCTAATTTTACAGTGTACAATGTAACTTCATGGCCTCAACTGACACACACCTGTTGTTACTGACGCAGTCCCCATTGTTATAATTAGTAGTATAATCAACAATATTGCGAGAGTGAAAATGAATGGCACGCTCTATGCAAGCGCATTACTCACAACCCTGGGGTCTAAGCTCCCCCTGTCTTTCAACCCTAGTGACGTCCCTGACTAGTCTTACTCGCATTCCTCTGGACATGATCTGCTGTTCTGAGAGGGCGCAAAGAGCTTCATGTGAGATATGGAAAAGAAGGCCAACACCCACTCCACCACAAACTCCTTTACTTTTAACGGTGCAAAGCCCACTGGTGGCGTCTGACCCGCGTCAACGCCAAAGTTTAGAAAATTATTGTATCTCTTGAGCATCAAATCCATAGACACCAATGTCGCCACCAATGGGCGTCGCCCTTTAGTCTCTTCATTCAAATGTCCTTTAGTGGATGTCAGCCTGAGAAAGGCAATGTACTTCTTTTGTAATGTGCTGCAGACTATGTTGTTTTTGCATCATAGTTTGTTTTAAAAGCATGGCACACTTTTAAGTCCTTTTAGGCAAGTCCCTCCACTCGGCGGCCATATTGCAACGCCTTTTTGGGCACTTATCGGGCATCTATTTCGGTAGAAATGTGCATGCGCAAGGCTTCACGACATCAATCTTGCATGATTGGCACGATGTCTTTAAAACACACCACATGATTGGCTCAATGTATTCACAACACAACCCATGATTGGCTCAATGTATTCACATGTCGACGTTTTGCCGCGGGAGGGGTGGGATATATGTAGACAACTGCCATATTGGCGTTACAAACTAACCCCATGCATTTCTATGGAGGATTTTTTGAGTGCTGTGTCTCATTAGAAAGTCTCTGACTTTACTAAATCAAAGTGGACAGATGTGAACAGTGCTGCTTTTCTCTTTGTTTCATGAAGTAGCATGTAGGTTTTTGGCCCTTAGCACTTTTAGTGGGGGAGGTCATGGCAAAGGGAACGGGTAAGGACGAAAGGCCCATAGTAACAATGGTCTCTTATCACTTATTTATGTACATTTACAGTTACATTTATTAATTTAGCAGACAAAGTGATTTGCATTATTGACAATTATATTGCAGGGGCCACACTGCAAAAAATGAATTCTAACCAAGTGTTATTGATCTTATATTAAGATTAAAAAATCTATTTGGTATTGTTTTTAGTATGAAAAAACGTACCTAGCGCCCTCTCAAAAGATCATTTTGACTTAATTTAAGAAGACTTTAACTTAGTCTTATCGAGACAAATTTGCTCAACGCACTGACAGACAAATTTGCTTGTTTTTAGGACAAATTTGCTTAACGCACTGGCAGACAAATTTGCTTGTTTTGTCTTAAAATAAGTCAATTTGTTTTTAAATTAAGTCAAATGATTTCACAAGAAAGCGCTAGGTAAGTCTCTTTATACTGAAAACAATACCAACTAGTTTTTTTATCTTGATATAAGATTAATAACACTTGGTTAGATTTTGTTAGATAAGCAGTTTTTGCAGTGCAGAGCAACTCGGGGTTATGCGCCTTGCTCAAGGGCACAACGGTGGTGCTCAGGGAGCAGTGATGGGTTATGCGCCTTGCTCAAGGGCACAACGGTGGAAGCCGAGAATTGAACCCACAACTTTTCAGTCTACTACATACTAGCCCAACTAGTACAACATTAATACTAGTTCAATTCAGATTTTCAGACTTTGAAATTTGATTTTTGTTTTTATTATTTTATTTGTCCCATGCTCTTATTTATTATTATATCCTATTTTCTGTTTTCGGATGATGTAAAGCATATCGAGTTACGAGGGATTAAATCTGCTATACAAATAAAACGTTGCCTCGTTAGTAGATGGTAATGGAATAAAGCTGTTTAAACTTAAATGAGTGCTTTGGTTTGGGGTGTTTCTCTCTCTCGCTCTCTCTTTCCTTCAGGTCTTGGTTTATCAGCAGTGGCTGATGTCCTGTACAAGCTGCAGACTGGGACCTTCCCATGAGTTCTCCAGGAAGTGTCCCACGCAGAGCAACAGTTCAAAGTCTCTTCCCCAAAAATTAAAATTACCAAAATTATAGAAGAATATGTGGTAGTGTTTCTCCTGTCAGGAAAGGCTAAACAGGGGTTTCAACCCTCCACTGACTCTAACTTACAGTACTGTGCAAAAGTCTTGGGCACCCATTAGATTTGTTGTTTTAGCAATGCTATTATGACCATATATGTATATTTTTCATTGTCTTTAATAGAATTCAACCAGAAGATAGACAGAATATAAAAATCAAAAAAGAAAATCATAATGTTATGATGACCAATCCCGCAAGGGGGAAGCTGAAACCGGTTGGTACTGGTACTGGCTCTGACACATTGGTATCAGAAGTGTGGAGATGACACTTTGACAGATCAAAGATGTCATTGAAAAGCTACAGTACAGCTGGAAGAGTTCATTGCTCACCTAAAGTGGAAAAAGCATGGCCAAAGATTTCTATTCAATGAGCCTTGGATGAGGCAAGCTATAAGTATAAGTATAAACACTCTTTTGATCCCGTGAGGGAAATTTGGTCTCTGCATTTATCCCAATCCATGAATTAGTGAAACAAACTCAGCACACAGTGAAAGCACACACTAATCCCGGCGCAGTGAGCTGCCTGCAACAACAGCGGCGCTCGGGGAGCAGTGATGGGTTAGGTGCCTTGCTCAAGGGCACTTTAACCGTGCCTACTGGTCAGGGTTCGAACCGGCAACCCTCCGGTTACAAGTCCGAAGCACTAACCAGTAGGCCACAGCTGACACGGTATTCCCACCTGGGAACGCAATGAAGAGGGTCACAGTATGTTTCCTGCGGCTCCTCCACTTTGTGCCAAGATGCTCTTGACCCGGGCAATCAGTTTTAGAGTCACGGTCAAGTTAGCAGCTGATCTCGAGACCCCCATAGTAGCTGGATCTACCAGCAGCTTCTGGCAGGCCAGGCGTGCCCATCAGTGGCCTGGGTGGGGAACGACAGCTCTGTCAAGAGCTTCCCCTTTGGGTGACCGGTTATTACAGTATAACACTGCTAAAACAACAAATCCAGTGGCAGCTTAAGACTGAAATTGGACTGGCATCAGAACAAAAACTACATTTTATGTGTATTTAAAAACTGTGCACATATTTCCTGTGTTCTCTATTCATATTCTAATTAAGAGTGAGTCAGTGAGAGTGAGAAATAAACAATATGGTATTACTGAAGCAAAATGTGTAAGGTGCAAAAGACGTCTGCACAGTACTATAAGTGAAGCATTTTCCATGTTAGCAAAAATATGCCCCCTATCAGTGATGGTCGTTTTCCTGCTATGTCCGGTTCATAGGAAACCTTTACATCTGGATCTGACACATCATAGGCTACCTCATCATTCCAGAGCAAATGTTCATCCAGTAGCTATTTCGAGGCTGTGTTCAGCTTTTCTATTGGTCGTATTGCCTTTTTCTATCCCCTTAACCCTTATGTAAAATGTCATGAGGTCAAGAAAAGAGATTAAGAGGAATTCATGAGGACAAGGAAAAGACAACCACGATGTTAAGAGAATTTTAATCTACTTACCCTTATGGAAAGGCAGGTGTAGTTGTCTTGTGTCAAATTGATTGTTTGTTATTACCTGGTGCAAGGAATTGTGGGTCATCACTGTCACCTTTTCATTTCAAAGCACGCTACAGTGTAAGCCTAACCTATGCTAAAGAAGACAGAACACACAGACTCAGCCCCAGGTGTAAGGAAAAAGGTAGGTTTTAATGGGAAGAGCCTGTCCTCAGGGTTCACACAGGTCTGGAGAATATACACAGAGTACTCAGAGTGGAGTTTTGTATTATAAAAAGAAATTGCACATACTTTCTCGACCACTAGATGGCACTGTTCACACCCCATCACAGCATGAAAGGATGCAGCCGCCAGCACAAACCTCAACCTGGGGATGGCCCATGGCTATCAGCACTTAGTTCATGCCACAGCCATGAGCTCAACCACCCAGTCATCTCAGCTAAGCATACACCTCTCACGTACTAAATTATGTCAATTCCAGTCAATGTCGCAATGTGACATTTTTTGCTGAATAAAAATGTAAAACTTCGCATTAAAAAGCAACTGGTTAGATAATCAATAGATAGCTTCTGAGGTCTAACCTATGTGTCTTTATGGCATTAAAATAAATGTTTACACATCATTGCTGTACATATATTCTTTTTTTTTTACATACAATATACTTTCCATATTCATGTGATGACCAAGCATTTCTGATTATAATTTAATAAACTGAATGTATTTTGTCTACATTCTTCGTATGGTCATTAACACTAAAATGAGGAGAGAGCTTCAAGGGAAGTCTTTTTAAGCTCCAGTTAAGTCTTCCAGTTTGTACCTTGCAAGGGTAAAATTGAGATGCCATCCAATGATGCTCGGGGTCTCTTTAGTCACCCATATCATTACATTTAGAACAAAAACATCGGTCACTGTAATAACATCACGGTTTCCATTGTGGTTGCCGTGCAGAGGAAAACTGCAACAATGTTTCACTTGAGATGACTGACAGGTCTGACAAATTAAGGAACCCATTAAAACACACGTGAACACACGCACGCATGCACGCACCCACACACATACACACAGAGAGAGAGACTCTGAGTGAGTAAAATTAATCTATACAAACACACAGACACAAGGGTCTCACAGGGTTTTGATTGAAGCCTAACGCAATTGATTGTCTTTCCTCATCAGGATGTCACACACACTGAACACTCGCACACAGAGGGGTGGCGGAGGCTTGTGTGTGTGTGTGTGTGTGTGTGTGGAGGAAGGCTTCGTCACGTCACAGCATGCACGGGGAAGCGGAGAGAGAGGGACTGCATGCAGTTCACCGAGACTCAACGCAACTCAGTTTGTACTGTGGGATTCATACTGGTTCAGAATGGCTGGAAACGACTCAGTTTGTACTGTGTGATTCATACTGGTTCAGAATGGCTGGAAACGACTCAGTTTGTACTGTGTGATTCATACTGGTTCAGAATGGCTGGAAACGACTCAGTTTGTACTGTGGGATTCATACTGGTTCAGAATGGCTGGAAACGACTCAGTTTGTACTGTGTGATTCATACTGGTTCAGAATGGCTGGAAACGACTCAGTTTGTACTGTGTGATTCATACTGGTTCAGAATGGCTGGAAACGACTCAGTTTGTACTGTGTGATTCATACTGGTTCAGAATGGCTGGAAACGACTCAGTTTGTACTGTGTGATTCATACCTATTCAGAATCGCTGGAAGCAACTCAGTTTGTATTGTGTGATTTTATACTACATCAAAATCGCTAGAAATGACTCTGTATGTATTGTGTGACTCATATTGGTTCAGACTCAGTTCTTACTGTGTGATTCACACAGGTTAAGAATGACTCAAAGTGACTCCGTTTGTGCTGTGTGATTCATTGACTGATTTGGTTGGTGTCTGTGTCTGTGAGTGATTCCTCCTGGACAGCTCTCTCAGCAGTGTGGAAGAGTCTTCGGTGATCAGTTGCATTGTTTGAGTTTGACAGCGTCTGGTCCGGTCTCTGGTGTGTTCGACAGCTTCCGGTCTCTGGGTCTGTTTGACAGCATTTGTCCCTTACGTGTGCGTGTGTGTGTGCGCGTGTGTGTGTGTGTGTGTGTGTGTGTGTGTGTGTGAGTGTGTGTGTGTGTCTGAGACGGCAAGAGCAGAGCAGAGAGCGAGGCGGACTCCTGCAGTCTCAGTTCATGTCGATGGTGTTGAAGACCCACTCGGTGAACTTCTTGAGCTTGGCCGAGGCGTTCAGAGACTCCTCCTGCAGCCGCTGGTTGTCGTCCCGGAGAGTCTGGATCTGAGCCTGCAGAGACACCTTGGCATCCTTCTCCTGCAGAGGGAGAGACACACGCACGCGCGCACACACACACACACACGTTGATTATCATTAATAAAATAAATCAATAGAATATATAGTTTACACCACTATCTCTACAGAAAACAACAATAACAATATACACCACAACAATATACTATAACAATATACACCATTCAAAAGTTTCGAATCGCTGAGATAATTAATTGTTTTGAAAAGAAAATGTATTTTCTATGTTTGCGTGTTGCAGATATCCAGGTCTTCTACTGAGCAGTCAGTACTGTCTTTAAATCATGTGCTCACCTTCTTCAGGTCCTCTTGCAACAGCTTGACCATCGACTCCAGCTGACTGACCTTCCCCAGGAGACAGGCTGGCACATCACTAGATAGAAGGAGGGAGAGAGAGAGAGAGAGAGAGAGAGAGAGAGAGAGAGAGAGAGAGGGAGGGAGGGAGAGATGGAGGGTGAGAGGGGAGATGGATAGGGAGAGATCAGGAAAGGAGAGGAAGAGGGGGAGAGCGATCAAGAGAGAAAGATGGAAAGAGAGAGAGAGAGAGAGATGGGGTAAGAGGAAAACTGTACAGTGAGTTAACTAATAACTATACAGTACCACAAGTCTCTCTGTGAAGGTCAAAATAAAACCATTCACGCCTCATGACTGGATCAACACAAAAGCACTGTGATGGACACCAGGAGACCTTTTGAAAAGGACCGTAATAATGTCCATGAGTGGTAGTGGGACTGGGGTGCAGATCCTTACCCAGGTGAGGGGTGGCGCGGTGGGGCAGTCTGGGGCTCGGCCTGCTGGCAGCTGGCACTGCCATCTTGGACAGACAGGAAGTTGGCTCTCTGAGCTGGAGATTGGGACAAGAAGAAAAACACAGTGTAGGTGCATCCTATATAGCCGACCAACAACCTGATATAAACGGCCCTTTTAGAGAGAAAACACAGTCAAGGTGCATCCTATTTAGCCGACCAACAACCTGATATAAACGGCCCTTTTAGAGAGAAAACACAGTCAAGGTGCATCCTATTTAGCCGACCAACAACCTGATATAAACGGCCCTTTTAGAGAGAACTGGTTTTTCAACTGGTTCCGTTCAAAATTCGTTGAACCTTGGTGCAATCTAAGTGAACCAGTTTGCATTTAAACCAAGGATAAGGCATCAACAGAGGGTGTAGAATGACATGTCCACTCCATTTCACAGGAAAAAATATCCATTTTCTGGTGCCAGCTCCGAACCAACTATTCAAGTTCGGATCCAATTTATTTTTGGTCAAAATTCTCTGAATAGTTCAACATCTGGAGCATGACCCAGAATGGAGCTGGTTCTCTGTTGGTAGAGAAGGCCTATTAATGAATGTCTGGAGCCAGTGTTTCCACAGCCCTTCATTCTGGGCTTACCCAGACTCCTTCATCCATTACCTTCACCCTTCACCTTTGCCTCTGGATATTTCCCAATCCAGGGTTTCTGCAGGTTTCAGGAAGTTAAATGGGAGACTTTGTAAGTCTTTTTTAAGACCATCATGGATGAAATTTTGGTTCAATAAATATCCAAAAATACAAATGACTTCCAGAAGTACTCGTAAAGTTAATACATTTGCACTGCAATAAATTCAGTCTGAGCTGCAAAGTTTCTAGCAGTTGTCAGTGCCATGTTAATCTTATTTGCCGCTTTATTACATCGTGAAACATTTGTAGGGCTTAGAGAGAGGGAGAACAATACTGAACAACTTCAATCTCTGCCGACAGAAAATGTAAATGACCACTGTAGAAATAGCATTAAATGAGCATTTAATACAACATAATTAAGACCTACCTAAATGTATTTAAACACCTAGGTCACAATACGTCACTGTATTTACTGTGTTTTATTATGAAATCTTGGACCTTTTAAGACCTTTTAAGACCTCACACAAAATCTGCCATCTCTTTGCATAGCGTGTCCAGCTCACTTATCTCTTTGCATAGCGTGTCCAGCTCACCTTCGAAGGCCTTGGCGGCGTCCACCAGGTCAGACCAGTCGAGGCCCCGGTCAGCACTGGCGTCCGGCAGTGGCATGAGGGGGGGGTCGGGGAGAGGCCGGCGCAGGTCCGCCTCAAACACACACGCCTCCTGAGACGTCAGGTCACCTACGCCAGCGGCCGAGCAGACGAAGAAACGCAACAGTTAGGGCCTTTGCACACTCCGTGTGTTTCGTGTAAAATTGTCGGACGAATGAGAAATAAACACGAGCTCACGTTGTCTCAATCACGTTTGCACACCAACTCAGTGTTCAAAATGTGACTGAAATACTGACGCTTAGTGAGTGTGTGTGTGTGTGTGTGTGTGTGTGTGTGTGTATGTGTATGTGTATGTGTGTGAACACGCGTGTATATGTGTGTAAGGCTCACCAAGGGACTTGGCTCTCTGGTTGTAGGAAAGCTGGCGTTGAGGAGCGTGTGTGTGTATGTGTGTGTGTGTGTGTGAGGCTCACCGAGGGACTTGGCTCCCTGGTTGTAGGAGGGCTGGCGTTGAGGAGCGTGTGTGTGTGTGTGTGTGTGTGTGTGTGTGTGTGTGTGTGTGAGGCTCACCGAGGGACTTGGCTCCCTGGTTGTAGGAGGGCTGGCGTTGCGGAGCGTGGCGGGCAGTGGGCGAGCGGGGCATGGTGGAGCAGCTGAACAGGCCGTCGGTGGGCACAGAGGTCACGGGGTCACGCTGCCCACTGTAGATGCTCGATCGACAGGTGTCCGCTGAGAGAAGAAGCCGGGCAGCGCGGGAAGGAGGGCTGGAGAGAGAGAGCTGGAGAGAGAGAGAAACTTAAAGAAAGAAAGAAAGAAAAAAAAAAAGAAAGAAAGAGAGAGAGAGAGAGAGAGAGAGAGAGAAGAGAGAGAGAGAGAGAGAGAGAAAATCCAAAAATAAGAATAAAACATTTCACACATCACACAGCCCTCAAAGTGAATAAGTTCATGGAACATCGCACAGGATGTGGGTGGCCGATACTGTGACGCTAGCCAGCGGTTTACACACCTGTGCAGCAGCTCTACATTAGCCCTGTGGTGTGGGCTGGGTGGGGCATTAGTGAGGGGTAATTAACACTGACTGGGGGGTGTTTAGCACTGTCAGGAGGGCAGGCAGCGGGTAGGCGCGCCCAGGGAGGAAGCATGTGTGTGGACTGGAGATCCAAGAGATTCTGCGGAGCCCCTTTTACCACACAGCAGAACAGAGTCATCAGAGTTATCAGTGCAGTGATGAAGAACTGGTGACAGGCCATTCACCAGCCCTGATGATGGTGGAGAGGGGGAGGAGGAGGGGGGCAGAGATAAAGAAAGAGAGAGAGAGAGAGAGAGGAAGGGAGAGAGGGAGAGAAAGAGACAAAGAGAGAGAAAGAAAGAGAGCAAGAAAGAGAGAGCGAGGAAGGGCAAGAGAGAAAGAGAGAGACAGGGAGTGAGAGAAAGAGTGGAAGGGAGAGAGAGAGAGTGAGAGGGAGGGAGAAAGAGATCCTGGGGCCAGCCCATCATCTGCTTGCAGCCAGGACTGAGAAGGACTGCGCTGAAAGGACCCATAGCAACAAGGCCGTGCAGACCTGCCTGCGCCCCCATTCACCTGGTAGTTGGGCCGTGAAATGCTGCAAGCAAACATCTCTTTCCTGTCAACAAACTATGGTCTGTGGTCAATGAGCATGAATCTTAACGCGTGGCTTCATATTTCCATAGTAACCATGCCCTGCTGGGATACTTGGCCTCCTCGTGGCTGCTTGTACTTATCTGCTATTTTTTTACTTTTAACTTTTAAACTTTCTAGCGAAATCCACAATGGTGGCACTAGAGCACTCAAGGGGTAAATATGACACTTTTGGGGCCCTTCCCCACTAAGTGCAGAGTTTCAGTACTATTCCCCATATGTTTCTAGAGTAGAGGCTGCCACGACACAAGACACACAATGTGCATGTCTACATAGCTCACTGCTTGGCCCCAAACTATTGCCGGCATGTTACCAAAGCACTGACTAAGTTTGTATTTACAATATTGCCAAACGATTACATTATTGAGTTCTGAAACCAATATCTTTGTATTGGGAGTTTTATTGGGAGTTACTACATTATAAGGAAATAATAATTACATTATTTGGCTCTATAGGGCTACAGTTCTGACAGAAGTGTGTGTGTGTGTGTGTGTGTGTGTGTGTGTGTGTGTGTGTGTGTGTGTGTGTGTGTGTTTTCCTCAGAGCCGGACAGTAACGGAGTACATTTACTTGAGTACAGTACTTGAGTACAATTTTGAGGGATCTGTACTTTACTCGAGTATC